>NC_068915.1:95782500-96113125 GCF_023091745.1 Budorcas taxicolor | reverse complement strand
TCCTTTACGATTGACTGGTTTGATATCCTTGCAGGCCAAAGGATTCTAAAGAGTCTTCTCCACCACCACCGTTCAAAAGCATCAATTCTTTGGTACTCAGCTTTCTTTATGGTCCAACTCTCACATCCATACATGACTACTGGAAAAACCATAGCTTTGACAGTAGTGAACGATATTATAGATACTGAGACCCCCACCAGGTGGAAGACGTTTACTACATGATGACCAGATTATAGCCATGACAGAAGCTGCTACAATTCCGAGAATTGGCCTCAAGGGAATGGGAACAAACGGACCCATGGAACTGATTAATTGTGCCTACAACAATCAAGATGACGCTGGCTAGACCACTGATGACCAATTGCAAGATGACTGTCAAAACTGACTGTGCTGTTTCTGGATGTAGTCCCCTCTCTCTGTCTACAAAAGCTCTTGCTCCCTGACTGTCATGGGTGGGTAGGCAGCCTTTGGACAGGTGTCTGCCCCCACCCTTATACCCTGCCCCTGTTGCTGGCATCCAAAATAAACAACTTTCTTTTCTACCAATCTGGCCTCTTTATTGACTTTTGAGTGTTGAGCTGCCAGACCTCATTTTTGGTTACAATACTATGGTGAAAGCTTTGGAACTTTATGCCCTTGAACTGATGCCTCCTCTTTTCCTCTTCTTTTTCTATGCATTATTCATCCATAGAAAATGTGGTTTGTGGGACTTCCCTGGTGGTCCAGTGTTAAGACTCCACCTTGCAATGCAGAGGATGAGAGTTCAATCCCTGGTTGGGGAACTAAGATCCCACATGTCACAGGGTAACTAAGCCTGCACATTCTGGAACCTGTGAGTCACAGATAGAGAGTCCGTTGTACCACAGCCACTCCCCAACCACCCCCCCCCCCCCAAAAAAAAAGATCCTGCATGATCCAACAAAGATCCTGCATGGCAAAACTAAGACCCAGTGCAGCCAAATAAGTTAATTAAAAAAAGAAAATTGGTTTGGGCTTGGGTGATGATGGCAGTTAGAGGTAGTTCAGCTGCCACATACTAAGCCCTAAAAGTAGTAAGAATCTGGTTTCCGATTACTTACAATTCTCTTTATTCTTTAGAACATAGGTTATTCTTGACCTGGGTCCTGTTCAGCAGAAAAGTTTGCAACAATTGTTAAGTTCTTGTAGGATGCTGGGAGCCTATGAGATGCAGTTTAGCAGATGCCAGATTCTAGGTTTCCTGGAGATAGGGACTGTGATTGTCTTATTCATTTGCATCCCCCAGTACTTAATAGGAGCTCAGTAAATGTTTGTTAAATGAACACATGAATGAATAAATGATCCAGCCTAGACTAGACATTCTTTAAATTTTAGAAAAGATAAGAATCACTTGTGATTTCCCTGGTGGTCCAGTGGCTAAGACTCTGCGCTCCTCACACAGGGGGCCCGGGTTTGAGCCCAAGTCAGGGAAATAGATCTCACATGCTGCAACCTAAACCTGGTGCAGCTAAATAAATCAATAAATATTTTGAAAAAGAATCACTTGGGGGGATATTTTTTCTTTCTTTCTTTTTTTTTTTAGTACAGATGCTTTGGCCTCACTGGCAGAGGATCTCATTTAATAGTTCTAGAGAGATGGGACATACTTTGAGACATACTGGCTAGTCCGTAGGCAGATTAACCCTGTGTGGTTCTACACATACTGGGTAAAGATTGCTTAAACACATGTTTTTAATGCTGATTTCAGCAACTTTATCTTGATTGCATATGAAAAAAAAATATATGCAGACATGCAAGCACAAATGCATACACATCACACATAGGTAAAGAGAGGAGAAGGAATATGATACAGGATTGATGTCTGAATCATTACTTTGGGCCTCATGAAAACGTCACCTCAAGGAAAATGTCCTTGGAAAACCCTCTAACCAGTTTTGACTTTTATATATGGGTAAAAGCTCCTTTCCTAATGATGACTAAGTCTATTGTCTATATGCGCAAATCAAAATTCCTTAATTCCCAGGGTTCGTGTCTGTGATGAAACCCAGGAAGGAGCTGTGGGTGGAGCTGTGATGCTTCCACTTTGCAGGTAGTACCAGTTATAAGAATAAATGATGATTTTGACTTTCTGGAGTTTTCAGTACAATGTATTTTATAAGCACAGAATAAAAATTGTAACCCCAACACTTTGAAAGAGTATAGATGTAGAAAGCCTACTTATATACCAGGGATATGTGAATCCCAATGAATCTGATATAACTTAGAAAGATTTGAAGAGGCAAAGCCAATATTTTTAACAGAAATGAACTCAAACACCTACAGCTTGTCTATTTCTTGTATTTCTTGTAGAGATTTTTAAAACGGAAATAAATACACCTGTACAAAATGTACTTCATACATACTTCATACATTGTTCTCATTTTAAAGCTGCATAACTGAGTCTATTAGAAACAATGTAACTATTCTAAAATATATATATTATTTGAAATAAAGTTTTAATCACAACCATGTAATGCATTGTCATAGAAGTTAATTTCACCAGATTAGGTTATTATTTTTCAAGTCATGTTATTTTCAGATGTTTTCTAGGCAGTTAGAGGACATTACATAACATTTTACAATCAGATAAAGCTGACATCTCAGAGACAATTAAGCAAGATAGAAGTGAAGGTGGTCACAATTTCATGGGCTTAAAGTGATGAACTTGTCAAAGCAAAAGTTAGGAGGAACCTCCAGTCTTCAAATGCATGAGTTATGAAATAGACCCAAAAGCCCCTTTGCCTTTTAGCATGAGAGCTGTGACAATAAGAAGGAAACTCCAAGGGCTTGATACCAAAGATTTCTTAGCTACAAGCAGAGAGTCAAAGATTCATGAGATAATCTAAATCATGGGATTAAAAAATATGTCTTATCAAGAAATAAATCATCAAAATTCAAATCTTCCATCACGAAAAGCAAAACGTCACTTGTATATCTTGCTGTGCCCATCTCCTCTGCTCCCCTCCCTTTTTTCTCCCTCCTCTCCCTTTGTTTCTTCCTTCTTTCTTCCAATTTTGTTTTGTAACTTCAGATTGTTAATGTCTATTTGGACAGGTAAGCTTCCCACTTACAGGGAAGCTCCGATTTTCTCAACAGTGAAGAATCCACCTGCAATGCAGGAGACGTGGGTTCAATCCCTGGTCTGGAAAGATCCCTTGGAAAAGAAAATGGCAATCCACTCCAGTATTCTTGACAGGGAAATCCCATGGACAGAGGAGCCTGGGGGGCTACAGTCCATGGGGTCTCAAAAGACTGGCTAAACAAGAACGGCAGCAACAGTAACAACAAAACCGCTTATAAAGGAGAGACTAGAGTCTGCAGAATAGAAATGAACCACTGCTCTGTCACTAAGTTCTAGAAGAGAGGTCTTTCTTGAGTCCATGTTAATACTCTGGCCCTTGGGGACATGTGTGGGAGGGGAGAGAAAGAACCTGGGGAAAGAAATGGGATCAGGCATTTGTAATCACTTACAATGTCTATTCAGGGTGGGCTCATTTACTTGTGCAAAGCATTCCTGAAGTTTTAATTCCTTTCAACACAGAGCTCTAAGTTCTTCTAGGATGGTAATAGAAACCCTAATTTGATCTAGACTCCAAGGACAGCCTTCAGACATCAACAGAAAATTTGGATCATCTTTGTAGTGTCTCAGAGAAGAAGCTGGGATAAAGCAAAGTCTAGGGGTCCCTGGAGGGCAAGCCATGGCTTGTGAGGTCACTTCAGTCTGACTGTAACCCCCAATAGTCCGGGTATTGCCCAAAGCTCAGCACTGTTTATTGGCCGAAGAGGGTGGCATTTGTACAACCTAAGTGGTACATTTTGATCTAACCACATCCCAGATATGTTATGATTAAAATCGATCTTTTATCTTTTTTTAAAAAAGCAATGCATCTAAATGTGTTGTCAATCTCTCCCCCCAAAACTAAAAACCAATAAATAAATAAAAATAAACCCCAAACCAGAAAAACAAAAAAACTCTCTCCCTGGGCGTAATTTCTAACACCGAAAGTGACATATTTGCCACTTCATTTCCTGACATTGTGTTCAAAGCCTTGCCAGGACCCTGGCTGGTACTACTGTAGGAAGCTATTAGCTTACTGAGCAAGGGAAAGAAACAACAACCTCTTATGGGATATAAATCCATAGTTTACAAATCTAGAGAATTCTTGTATCATGCTGACTGATTAATAGTTGTGAAAGGGAAATATTAAAACATACTCTATCTTTAGGGTTCTCTGCAACTGCTAGGAATGAAAAAAATTCAAGTCCAGTGAAATGTTTTAAAATTTTCTCATTGCTGTTTTTCTTTTCTTTATTTATTTTTTTGCTTTGATTCTTTAGTAGAGTACTCAACAGAAAACAAAACATAAACATGCACAGCATGATTACGACCTAAAATTACGGTTGTGAATCACTATTAAGCATATGTTTATGCATCCCCCATGAGGCTAACAATGATACCCAGACACTTTGCTGCTGAACAAACACAGAGTCATCTTGTATTTTACTGTCAAATTTCTTTTTCAAGTGTACAACTCCAATCCGTTCCTTTACTCATTTTTATTAATTCACGGTTGTAGGGCAGTTCCTAATGATCCACTGTAGATCGATGACTTCACAGTTATTCATAGGCTGGGTTATTCTTCCTCATGATCTCTCAGAGGAGTCTCTCTCAATTAAAAATAAAAAGAGAGATGCTGGAAACAGGCTGGGTACTGAAATGAGGGTCAAAACTATATGCATGTCTATGCGTGTCTTTTTAAAACTGATCATGTGTCTCTAAAACTGATACCAAATAGAAATTATTTCTTTCATTTGTTTACAATCTGAATCCAACAAATAGATAAAGTGAAATTTTATGACTCAGGTAATTAAATGGATATTTTTATCAAACTGTTTTCTATTTCTTAAGTGACTCCTCTGCCTTTTCTAAATCCAGCTTGTTCATCTGAAAGTTTTTGGTTCACATACTGTTGAAGCTTAGCTTGAAAGACTTTGAGCATAGCCTTACTAACATGTGAAATGAGCACAATTGTTTGGTAGTTTGAGCATCCTTTGGCATTGCCTTTCTTTGGGATTGGAGTGAAAACTGACCTTTTCCAGTCCTGTGGTCACGGCTGAGTTTTCCAAATTTGCTGGCATATTGAATGCAACACTTTAACAGCATCATCTTTCAGGATTTGAAATAGCTCAACTGGAATTCCATCACTTCCACTAGATTTGTTCATAGTGAGGCTTCCTAAGGCCCACTTGACTTCATATTCCAGGATGTCTGGCTCTAGGTGAGTGATCACACCATTGTGATTATCTGGGTCATGAACATCTTTTCTGTACAGTTCTTCTGTGTATTCTTGCCACCTCTTCTTAATCTCTTCTGCTACTGTTAGGGCCTTTATTGTGCCCATCTTTGCATGAAATGTTCCCTTTTGGTATCTCCAATTTTCTTGAAGAGATCTCTAGTCTTTTCCATTCTATCGTTTTCCTCTATTTCATTGCCTTGCTCATGTTGCTTTCTTATCTCTCCTTGCTATTCTCCAGAACTCTGTATTCATTTGGGTATATCTTTCCTTTTCTCCTTTGCCTTTCGCTTCTCTTCTTTTCTAAGCTATTTATACAGCTTCCTCAGACAACCATTTTTCTTTCATGCATTTCTTTTTCTTGGCTGGGATGGGTTGAGGGCAGGAGGAGAAGAGGGCAATAGAGGATAAGTGGACATGAGTTTGAGCAAACTCTGGGAGATAGAGAAGGACAGGGAAGACTGGTAATGCTGCCACGCATGGGGTAGCAAAGGGTCAGACATGACTTAGCGGCTGAACAGCAACAAAAAAGAGACTAAGAGAAATCTCATTCTTTGTCCACTAGCAGGTACTGAGGAAAAGCCTGGTTAGGACACAAGAAAGTGGCTGTCGACAAGCCAGGAGAGGGCTCTTACCAGCTATCAAATCCTTGAGACCTTGCTCTTGGACTTCCAGCTTCCACAACCATGAGAAATAAATTTCTTTTGTTTAAGCCACCCAGCCCATGGTATGTTGCTATGGTGGCCTGAGAAGGCTGTTAGGAATGTACTATTCGGTTATACCCAACACAAAACTCTATGAGAATGGGGTAGTGTAGGTGCCTGACATTATGCCTTTGATTGTGGAGAAATCCATTTCCAAAGACATCTATTTTGATTAGGCGTGTCCCTGGCTGTATGAACCTGCTCCTTAGCAGACCAACCAGGTAAGGAACTAGGCCACCCACACTCCTGAAGTTCCCCAGGCCACCTGGATAACTGACCCCTGTAGTGACCCTTCCTCCACTCCCCTGAGCCCTAAATCCCCTCATGCTTCAAATTACCCCATAATGAGTGACCCCACAAAACCCCAGACACCTCACCCTCAGACCCTAATAAAAGCAGAGTCCCAGGTCCGTTCTCTCTGTCTCTCTCTCTGTTTCTGACAGTCACCTCGAGATCTTGCTCTGTGGCCCTTGGGCGTGTGGTAGATTTTCCAGGCTCTCTGAGTAATAAATCTTGTCCCTTACAGTTTGCTGACTTTTTCTTTTTCTGAAGTGTATCCTGTGATCATAATAAAAACCATAAGGATGGGCACTGGCACAACGCTGGGCCCAGTGTGGGGTTGGGAACATCTGTGTGCCTTGTTCGGAGGGATGGGGCCTCATATTTTCCTAGTCCAGAGCGTTACCATCAATAGGATGGGACCCACAGGACAGAACACGGGATTGAAACATTAGAATTTTTTTGGCATACAAAGAAATTCAGGGAAGGGAATCCAGTTCAAGGTATATGTGGTAGCTCAGCTGGACTATTAGTGATCCATTCCACCATCTTTAACATTTAAGCCCTCATATTGTTGCTCATCACTTCATAGTTACAAAATGGCTGCTGTACCTCCTAACCTCCCATTTGTGTTCCAGGTATGAACAAAAGGGTAAAAGAATTCTGAAAGCTGTCTTGCCCTCCTAAGCAGGCAGGTGGCACTAGTGGCAAAGAACCTGCCTGCCAATGCAGGAGGCATAAGAGATGTGGGTTCGATCCCTGGGTTGGGAAGATCCCCTGGAAGAAAAAATGGCAACCCTCTCCAGTGTTCTTGCCTGGAGAATCCCATGGACAGAGGAGCCTAGCGAGCTAAAGTCCACAGGGTCACAAAGATTCGGAAATGACTGAAGTGACTTAGCACGTCTTCCCTCGCGTGGAACTTCTATCTTTCCTTGGCTATGTCACATTGTTACCAACCAGGGTTCTTGGTCTCCTTGATCAATAGAAATTGATCAGAGGCCAGACAAACATTCAGACAAGGCTTTATTGGCACCCCTACTGCACAGTGAAGGCTTCCCTGGTGGCTCAGATGGTAAAGAATCTGCCTGCAATGCAGGAGGCCCAAGTTTGATCCCTGGATCGGGAAGATCCTCTGGAGAAGGAAATGGCAACCCACTCTAGTATTCTTGCCTGGGAAATCCCATGGACAGATGAGCCTGGCGGGCTACAGTCCATGGGGTCATAAAGAGTCAGACACGACTAAGTGAGGAAACATGCAAGCATGCACCGCAGCGGGGGGAAGCAAGAACAAGCAACAGCTTCCCTTGCTTACTTACTCTTGAGGTGGGGTGAGCTTGTTCTTTACATGGGGTCAGGGTAGGGGTGTGAAAAGCAGAGACATTGCTCTGCTGACAAAGGTTCGTATAGTCAAGGCTATGGTCTTCCCAGTGGTCACATATGGTTGTGAGAGCTGGACTGTAAAAGATGCAGAATGCCAAAGAATTGATGCCTTTGAACCACGGAGCTGGAGAAGACTCCTCAAAGTCCTTTGGACAGCAAGGAGATCAAACCAGTCAATCTTAAGGGAGATCAACCCTGAATATTTGTTGGAAGGACTAGCTGAAGCTCAAGTATTTTGGTCATCTGATGTGAACAGATGACTTATTAGAAAAGTCCCTGATGCTGGGAAAGATCGAGGGCAGAAGAAGAAGGCATCAGAGGATGAGATGGCTGGACTGCAAAGAGTCAGACACAACTGGGGGACTGAACAACAACAGGGTGTGTCCAGGGGTTGTGGCGGAGGGTGTGGCTTGGTTGGTTTGCCCGCCTTTTAGGTGGTATTGTGTGCAGGGGGGCATGTGCAGTACCCTGCTTTTGCTCCAGGCTCTTCAAAAGTGCCAGTTAGGTTTTTTGGTCTCTTTGTGTCTTTTGTCCAGAATTTGCCCCACCTGCACGTGTACACGGTTAGTTTTAGTCCCAAATAGTTTCTCGGTATTTTGTTGCTCCAGGTGAGGTGTGTCCAGATGCAAGCATTGCAGCACTGCAGCAAAGGTCCCAGGTTCCAGGCCTGTCTCAACTTTGACCTGCCGAGAATGCATCTGTCTACAGATGCAGGGATTCTTCACTGGGGAAAATATATGTGACCACCTGTACTCCTTGGACAGTCTGCTATCCATGCATACCCTCCTTCACGTAAACACACTTCATACTGACACCTCTAGGAGAATACGCCCAATTCTCCCCCTGCCACCATATTCCTCTTTGAGCTCAGGATGTGTAGCCAGTCCATAGGTCTCTCTGGCACATCTGCCTGGGGCTCCCTTGTCCTGGGGGGCTCATCACCCCACCTGGGCTGCACTGGCCACTGACCTTGGATGTGCCAATGGGACGAACATGGGCGGCATCAGTGAATCTTCCGTTTGTATCTTCGATGTCATCTGTACCGTTTGCATATTTTTGCCGCTTGGGTAATAAGACCTAAATGAAAGCAACCTTGAACTGAGTCCAAGTCAGAATTCTTGCAAACTGAGATCAGTCTTTGTGGTCTGGCCTAGCTCACTGGGCTGGTTTTGCTGGTTTATGAATCATCAAAAGGACTGGTGGGTTCAAGGAAGAAAATAATCAGTGAAACCCGTCTGACTGAATCACGGGTTAATCCAGTCAGCCTGGTCAGTCTTGTATACTTGGAAACAACCACAGTCTTTGTTTTTCTGATCCACAGACTCTAAGAGGCCACAACAAACAAACTTGCAAATAATGTCTTGAGTATACTCACAGCTTTCACCTGTTCTTCCTTCTAACATGAGGCTTTTTAGAGAATTATTACTAGCCTTCTCTATTCTTCCTGGGAAGACCCTGCTTCTTCCCTCAGAGTCAGAAGAAAATGCCAGAATTCCTAAGAAGTGGGCTGCATTCCACATTTGTATTTCGTTGTAAAACCGACAGTGCCATCTGATTTATACGCCCTCTGGGACATGTACAAGGAAGGCTCTGCTCGTAGAGCACAGGTTAATTACCACCACTCTCTCCTCTGTGTACTTTATGGCTTTTACTTAGCTTCTGATCAACGGAGAGAGGAAGACTGAGAAACTGCTTCTGCACTTGAAACTGAAGAAATGACGCGTATTTTATTTGGAAGTGTCTCTCAAACCTTCTGAACCCCTCTTCCAATTTTGGGTTACTGGGCTGCTGCTGCTGCTGCTGCTAAGTCGCTTCAGTCGTGTCCGACTCTGTGCGACCCCATAGATGGCAGCCCACCAGGCTCCCCCGTCCCTGGGATTCTCCAGGCACGAACACAGGAGTGGGGTGCCATTTCCTTCTCCAATGCATGAAAGTGAAAAGTGAAAGTGAAGTCGCTCAGTCGTGTCCGACTCTACGAGACCCCATGGACTGCAGCCCACCAGGCTCCTCCGTCCATGGGATGTTCTAGGCAAGAGTGCTGGAGTGGGTGCCATCACCTTCTCCCGGGTTACTGGGCAGAGAGAGCATATAGATGCCCACGTACCATTCAACATCTGCCGATGTTTGTTAATCTTTGGACGCCTTAAGAACTTATTCGCTTTGCTGGACAGAAGAAAATAACACAACACTGTAAAGCAACTATACTCCAATTAAACAACAACAACTCAGTAATTAAAAAAAAAAAAAAAAAAAAACCCAACCTCCAAACCGTGGCTTCTGAGCCCCAGTGAAAAGTTACCGCTTGAACAGAAGCTGCATTTATTTAGCCACTAGAGGGCAGCACCAAACAGAAATTGAGGCGCAGGCAGAAGATTTTTGTCTGATTTTAAAGGATGTGAAGGAGACTTCTAGGGCGCAGGGCAAGCCAGGAGGGAGTCCTCAGAAGGCAAACAATCAAAAAATAACTCCTACAATTACCTCGTGTAAAAATTAAACAGATGTGCAAAGCTTGCCACATGGAGAAGGCAATGGCATCCCACTCCAGTACTCTTGCCTGGAAAATCCCATGGACAGAGGAGCCTGGTAGGCTGCAGTCCATGCGGTCGCTAAGAGTCGCACACGACTGAGCAACTTCACTTTCACTTTTCACTTACATGCATTGGAGAAGGAAATGGCACCCCACTCCAGTGCTCTTGCCTGGAGAATCCCAGGGACGGGGGAGCCTGGTGGGCTGCCATCTATGGGGTCGCACAGAGTCGGACGTGACTGAAGTGACTTAGCAGCAGCAGCAGCAACTAGAGAAAAATAGACGAATATATTTAGATATTTATCCCTTCATACCGGTCATGGAAGAAGGAATGAGCTACTCCTTTAAACTGAGGGCAAGGTACCAAAGTTAGAAAGAGAGTTTAAAGTATACTTATACTCATTTTGGGGACATGACCCTAAAAAGCATTTAGACCTAGGTTTATATGCCGTTTGCATCATTACTGAGCTTTGGAATGCTGTAAATTTGTTTAATTCTCTAAGCTTCAGTTTGCTTATCTGGGAAGTGGGGCTAATAATAACAACTCCCTCATAGTGGGATTGTGAGCTTAAACAGAATAATGCATTTGAAGAGATTAACTCAGCTAGGTAGCCCTCAGAAATGTAGATTCTGGCTAGGATTAAAGTCATCCCCTAGTTCATTGTTCAAAATAAGCTTTGCCCTTCCAAAGTCTTTTAAACCCTGAATCCAGGCTCCTAAGGGAGATACAGGAGCCAGGAATAATTGGAGCCAGTAGGAGAAGGAGGCAGAGATGACAAGGCCAGCACCGTGGTCAACACCCTGGTCCTCCCAGGGGCCTGAGCAGGCTCTCTGGCTGCAGGCAGGATGTTGAGGCCACCAGTTGGCTGGCTGTGTCTTCCAGGCTCCTGGAAGGGGATGAGCAGTCTGGGAGCTCAGCACAAGTGTGGGCTGGAGGAAACAATAGCTACTGATGCCTACTTCTCACACTTTTACCTTTAAAATGTTCTGCTAAGCTTAAAGTCACAATTATGGGAAAGGCAATAGAATTGATAGTCAAACAGCTTTCCAAGCCCAGGGGGAAGTCCCTGCCTCCTGTTGCTATTCTTAGTTGTCATGGGACTGCTTTCCTAGCTTCTTCCTCTCTTGCTTCTTTCAGTCCTGTTTCTAAGCTCATCAAACCCTCTATTCTGCCCACCATATCTCTTTTATTTATTTATTCATCAGGCTAACATGTAGTTATTGAGGACTGACTGTGTGCCAGATATTGGGAATACAATGCAGAATGGAGGTCGGACACCTGTTCTAATGAAATCCAACCAGTCCATCCTAAAGGAAATCAGCCCTGAATATTCATTGGAAGGACTGATGCTGAAGCTAAAACTCCAATCCTTTGGCCACTTGATGCGAAGAACTGACTCACTGGAAAAGACACTGATCCTGGGAAAGATTGAAGGCAGGAGAGGAAGGGGACAACAGAAGATGAGACTGTTGGATGGCGTCACCGACTCAATGGACAAGAGTTTGAGCAAGCTCCAGGAGTTGGTGATGGGCAGCAAGGCCTGATGTGCTGCAGTCCATGGGGTCGCAAAGAGTCAGACATGACTGAGCAACTGAACTGAGTGGGGAAAACAGACAATAATCAAACAAATGAACAAATCAGATAATCTTGGAGAATGGTTAAGTTGCAGGCTAGGTAAAAGTTGACATGCATAAGATGGTGTGGTCAGAGAGGGTTTCTCTGAGGAGATGACATTAAAGCCAAGGCCTAAATGATAAACACAAGCCACCTAGGCATGGGTCACAGGATTCCAAGCAAGGGCAAACACCCCAGAGTGGGTTTGCTGCATTGGGGGACAGAGCAAGGCCTATGGGAGGACAGGGGGAGTGGGGAGAGAGATGATGTTACAGGTTAAGCCAGGTTAGAGTGTGAATTTGCCTCTAAAGCAGAAGAGAAGTGATTTTGAAGCCTTAAGAAAATAGTCGGGGGACTTTTCCGGTGGTCCAGTCTTCAGGAATTTGCCTGCCAATGCAGGGGCACATGTTTGATCACTGGTCTAGGAAGATCTCACATACCTCAGAGCAACTCAACCTGTGGGTCATAACTACTGAGCTCAAGGGCCGTGCGCCCTAGAGTCCCTGCTCCCCAACAAGTGAAGCCCATTCACCCCAGTGGAGAGTAGCCCCTGACTCGCCGCAACTAGAGAAAGCAGCAAGGAACATATAGTGCAACCAACAATAATTAATTAATTAATTAAAACAAAATGGTTCTTCCTTCAATGTCATACATAATGTCTTACATCTTCTCTTATCTGTTTTGCAGCTTTGGTTTCTACTCAGTAGAAATGGCCAGGGAAGAAGGTCATCTCTTGTCCGGGAGGAAAATAATAGGCAAATAGATTCACAAATCAAAGAAACACAATCAAATTGGAATAATGGGAATATCCTCTCAACCACCTACCTCTTCTCTGCTGACGGTGACTTCAGCCACGAAATTAAAAGATGCTTGCTCCTTGGAAGAAAAACTATGACAAACAGCGTATTAAAAAACAGAGATATCACTTTGCCAACCCTATAAAGGTCTGTCTAGTCAAAGCTATGGTTTTTCCAGTGTGTGTCAAGTTGCTTTGGTTGTGTCTGACTCTGTGCGACCCTATGGACTGTAGCCTGCCAGGCTCATCTGTCCATGGGATTCTCCAAGCAAGAATACTGGAGTCGATTGCTGTGCCTTCTTCCAGGGGATCTTCCTGATCCAGGGATTGAACGCACATCTCTCAAGTCTACCTGCATTGGCAGGAGGGTTCTTGACCACGGGCACCACCTAGGAAGTCCATGGTTTTTCCAGTAGTCACGTCCAAATGACAGTCCAGAGAGCTGGACTGTAAACATGGCTGAGCACCAAAGAACTGATGTTTCTGAACTGTGGTGTTTGGGAAGACTCTTGAGAGTCCCTTGGACAGCAAGGAGATCAAACCAGTCTATCCTAAAGGAAATCAATTCTGACTATTCACTGGAAGGACTGGTGCTAAAGCTGAAGCTCAAATACTTTGGCCACCTGGTGCAAAGAGCCGACTCGTTGGAAAAGACTCTGATGCAGGGGAAGACTGAGGGTGGGAGGAGAAGAGGGTGACAGAGGATGAGATGGTTGGATGGCATCATTGACTCAGTGGACATGAGTTTCAGCAAACTCTGGGAGATAGTGAAGGACAGGGAAGCCTGGCATGCTGCAGTCCATGGGGTCACAAAGAGTCAGACACGACTGAGAGACTGAACAACTCACGCACCCTCCTGAGTGAGTAATTAGATCGTCGTTTTCACTCTAGTCCAGAATGTTGTCATCAGAACTCACTCATTAGCTACCTTGCAATTTCTTTGCCTTCTAAAGGGAATTCAAGTGGAGACTAACATCTAAAGCGTTTTCTGGGCAGCTCTCATGGCTCAGATGTGAGGTCGAGCAACGTGAGAGAATGTTGGGAAGAACAAAGCCAGCCCATATGTTATCACTGGCAATTTCCAGCATAGCCCTTTCCAAACAACAATCTCAAACACTACCCAAAAAACTGAAGCCAGCTGAAATAGCCCAGATGCTCCCCCTGCTTGTAAAGTAACACACACCACAACGAACCATGAAAGATGACATCAAAGTGGTCCACAAAGCTAGGATCTTCATGGAATCAGGGATATCCCTCAAACTTTCAGGCATCTGCTCCTGCACCGGGGCTTGGGCTCTTCTGTATCTGGCCAGTGTGTATCTGGAAATCACACATCTGGAAACAATGTCATGAGGATTCCAAAAGCTATTTCTTCCTTTGATAAGAGGTTGCTTTACTCAGAAAAGATGAAATAGTGCAGGTTTGTCAGTTGGGCAAATTCTTTACCTCCAAGAAAAGTAAGGAGTTTCCAGGAATAAATTAAAAAAACAGAAAAGACAGAATAACCATACAGAACCCCCATCTGATGTTTTGATTAAGCCTTGGTGAGGATGTGAGATCTTCTGACAGGCTGTGGGTGTGCTCTCCTTATTTCTTCTTGGGTCCTTTGCCATTTTCATGCACAATATCCAATACCTACCCTTGGACTGCTAAAACCTGCTTTGCCTTTTGAAATGCCTGGAAATTAATGGCTCTCTCAGTTCAGTTCAGTTCAGTTCAGTCACTCAGTCGTGTCCGACTCTTTGCGACCCCATGAATCGCAGCACACCAGGCCTCCCTGTCCATCACCAACTCCCGGAGTTCACTCAGACTCACATCCATCGAGTCCGTGATGCCATCCAGCCATCTCATCCTCTGTCATCCCCTTCTCCTCCTGCCCCCAATCCCTCCCAGCATCAGAGTCTTTTCCAATGAGTCAACTCTTCGCATGAGGTGGCCAAAGTACTGGAGTTTCAGCTTTAGCATCATTCCTTCCAAAGAAATCCCAGGGCTGATCTCCTTCAGAATGGACTGGTTGGATCTCCTTGCAGTCCAAGGGACTCTCAAGAGTCTTCTCCAACACCACAGTTCAAACGCATCAATTCTTCAGCACTCAGCTTTCTTCACAGTCCAACTCTCATATCCATACATGACTACCGGAAAAACCATAGCCTTGAGAAATTACTTGAGGGTGGGAATATAAATATCCCAGCTCCCCTGTATTTGGCAGGATAACTGGGATGTGTGAGTGCTATCTTTTACCAGAACCTCTAAGTTGGATTAAAGTCTGGTTGCCCGCCTCGTGTCTCCTACCCCAAGGTAGCTCTCTTCATTCTGGGCCCCTGCTGGCTGCCTTACTTGCTCTGTCTCATCTATCATGAACCTCCCAAATAAACTGTGTATTCAGCCTGCTTCTTGGGGCCTGTTTTTCAGAGGAATCCAACTAATCCACACACTTGATGAAATAATTTCCCTCTCCTTAACATTTTATAGAAAAGAAGTGCATCTACAAAACAAGGGATGCTGCAATA
Source organism: Budorcas taxicolor (assembly GCF_023091745.1). NCBI lineage: Eukaryota > Metazoa > Chordata > Mammalia > Artiodactyla > Bovidae > Budorcas > Budorcas taxicolor. The sequence goes on along the minus strand of NC_068915.1, from coordinate 96,098,002 downwards.
TAAGTCAGCTGATGTTTCCTATCATCTGTGCAGTGAAAGCTGGCTGAGATCAATGAAGACCTATTGATCAAAGAAGGATTACCAGGCTTGCCCTTATTGACCCCCTTTTACCTTCTCTTGTGCTCTGCTCTGCCTGTAATATGGGAGGAATCCAAGTTTAGAATAGACTCCTTAATGTGTCCCTTCCCATCACATGAAGCAAGGTGGTTGTAGATACCATGAAATATGCCTTGATCAAGAACCAGGGAACGTACTTCACCCTGTATGACAGACTCTAGGTCCATCCACATCTCTACAAATGACCCAACTTCATTTCTTTTTAAGGTTGAGTAATATTCCAAAATCACTGCAGATGGTGATTGCAGCCATGAAATTAAAAGACTCCTTCGAAGGAAAGTTATGACCAACCTAGATAGCATATTCAAAAGCAGAGACATTACTTTGCCAACAAAGGTCTGTCTAGTTAAGGCTATGGTTTTCCCAGTGGTCATGTATGGATGTGAGAGTTGGACTGTGAAGAAAGCTAAGTGCTGAAGAATTGATGCTTTTGAACTGTGGTGTTGGAGAAGACTCTTGAGAGTGCCTTGGACTGCAAGGAGATCCAACCAGTCTATCCTAAAGGAGATCAGTCCTGGGTGTTCTTTGGAAGGAATGATGCTGAAGCTGAAACTCCAATACTTTGGCCACCTCATGCAAAGAGTTGACTGATTGGAAAAGACTCTAATGCTGGGAGGGATTGGGGGCAGGAGGAGAAGGGGATGACAGAGGATGAGATGGCTGGATGGCATCACTGACTCAATGGCCATGAGTTTGAGTAGACTCCGGGAGTTGGTGATGGACAGGGAGGCCTGGCATGCTGCGATTCATGGGGTTGCAAAGAGTCAGACACGACTGAGCAAGTGAATTGAACTGAACTGAACTGAATATCCCAGCACTTTGGCCACCTGATGCAAAGAACTAACTCACTGGAAAATACCCTGATGCTGGGAAAGATTGAAGGCAGGAGGAGAAGGGTATGACAGAAGATGAGACGGTTGGATGGCATCACTGACTCGATGGACATGAGCTTGAGCAAGCTCTGGTAGTTGGTGATGGACAGGGAGGCCTGGCGTTCATGGGGTCACAGAGAGTCAAACATGACTGAGGGACTGAACTGAACTGACTATTCCACTGTATATATGCACCACATCTTCTTTATCCATTCATCTGTTGATGGACATTTAGATTGCTTCCATGTCCCAACTATTGTAAATGGTGCTGCAGTGAACATTGGGGTGCATGTGTCCTTTTGAATAATGGTTTTCTAAGCGTATATACCCATAGTGGGATTCACTTTATTGTATAGCAGAAACTAACACAACATTGTAAAGCAACTACACCCCAATTAAAAAAAAAGAGACAGGGGAGGCGGAACATTTATGTTAAAATAGAAAATTCCAAGATGATATCGAAGTTATATTTTTGTCTGCTTAAGAAAAGTTTGGGGTATCTATTAAAACCATATTCCCAATCTCAAACCTCAGAAATACTGATTCAATGGGTCTAGGGTAAAATCCAATGATCCAATGGTTTGCTTTTTCAATAAGTATAGCAGCTGTTTCTTTGACTCTCCTAGTATTGAGACGTGAGTTCCATGTCCCCTCTCCTTGACTCTGGGCATGATCGTCACTCGACCGATAGAGCACAGTGGATGGGATGCTGTGCAGGATTCTGGGCCCAAGACTTAAGAAGTAGGTAGCTTTTACTTCTGCCTTTTGGGGTGCTTATTGTTGGGACCTAGCCACCATGCTATAAGGAAGCCAAGCGGCTATACACGTGTGTGTGTGCTAAGTCACTTCAGTCATATCTGACTTTGCAACCATATGGGCTGTAGCCAGTCAGGCTCCCCTGTCCATGGGATCCTCGGCAAGAATACTGGAGTGGGTTACCATGCCCTCCTCCAGGGGATCTTCCTGATCCAGGGATCAAACCCGATTCTGTTCGGTCTCCTGCATTGGCAGGCGGGTTCTTTACCACTAGCGCCACCTGGGAAGCCCAAGCAGCTGTATAGCAAGGCCATTTATGAATGCTCCAGATGATCCCCCAGCTGAGGACTGACACCCAACAACAACCCTGAGTCATGTGACTGAATGCTTGTTCTGAAGATGCAGGTCACCTTCAAGTAGCACCTACTGACATTTCGTGGAGTAGCCACAAGCCTGCCATGCTCTGCCCAAATCAGGAACAAGTGTTGTTTGCTAAACAGCAATCCTAACCAGAACGATAAATTCTCTAGGTGATGCTTGAGTGCACGGCTCATGCTCTTTGAAAAATGCACTTTCTGATTATCAAGTACATCAAGAGATTATGCTAAACTGAATGGTGTTAAAAAGCTATTAAAAAATGCAGAGGGTCAGTAGGGAGATGCAGAGGAAAGCTATATTAATATCATGTCTCCATCTATAATGTGAAGAGTGTGAATCTTAGTCTATAATTCAGATACAGAGGATAATTAACTTTGAACATTAAAAAAATATTTATTTATTTGTTTATCTATTCAGCTGCACCAGGTCTTCGTTGTAGCATGTGGGATCTTTAGTTATGGCTTGTGGGATCTACTTCCCTGACCAGAGATCAAGCCCGGGCCCCCTGCACTGGGAACACGGACAAGCCTGGACCACCAGGGAAGTCCCAACTTTGACCATTTTTTAATGTATTTGTGGGGAGGCTGGTGATCTCCCCATCTTACTCTTCTGCCATCTTCTTCTGCCTTCTGAACATTAAAAAAAATTATTTATTTATTAGCATGTTTGGCTGCACTGGGTCTTGGTTACTTTGTGAAGGCTTTCTCTAGTGCAGAGAGCAGGGCCTGCTCTCCAGTTGTGGTGCGCGGGCTTCTCATCACAGTGGCTTTTCTTGTTGTAGAGCACCAGCTTTAGGCTCTCAGGCTTCAATAGTTGCAGCTCAGTAGATGTTGTGTCCCGGCCCTATAGTGCCAGTGGCTTTGGAACATAGGTTTAGTTGCTCTGAGGCATGTGGGATCCTCCCAGACCAGGGATCAAACATGTCCCGTGTATTGGTAGGCAAATTCCCACCCACTGCTCCACCAAGGAAGCTCTAAATGTTTTTGATAGCCAACTTAATTGGTCACTTGATGCGAAGAGCTAATTCATTGGAATAGACCCTGATGTTGGGAAAGATTGAGGGCAGGAGGAGAAGGGGGCAGCAGAGGATGAAATGATTGGATGGCAGCATCAATTCAATGGACCTGAGTTTGAGCAAAATCTGGGAAATGGTGAAGGACAGGGAAGCCTGGTGTGCTGCAGTCCAGGGGTTGCAAAGAGTTGGACACAACCGAGTAACAGAACAACAAAAATTGGTGCCTTTCTTCATTCCATTCCTGGAAATGCTGAGGCACTGGGCATTTCTGATCTTGGCCTCTATGTAGTCACTCTTCAGCTTCCATGAATGCCTACTTCATCCTGTGTCCACCAACAGAGATCCAGCTTGGAGTTTTTAGTCTCCAGCTTCAACTACAAGGTCTCTTGGCATCCAGATTCCACACTGCATCTGTCTCTACTTAGGATAGCACAGCAGCACAGTGCCTGAAGCCGTCAGGTCATTACTCTGTATCATGTTGCTGCCCTGGGGCTTCAAGGAGGGAATCAATCAGTGAAGTGGACCGGTTGTTTGCTCTAGGTAATTGATACCATGAGGGAAAATGGGAGCTAGACATCCTGATATGTTGAAAGAATCCTAAAGTGAGGATTTTTATGTAGAATCTCCCGATATTCTGTGCATATCAATAACAAAGACACAATTTAAAAATATACTGTAGGGATTTCCCTGGTGGCTCTGCACTCCCAATGCAGGGGGCTCAGGTTCCACCCCCGGTCAGGAAACTAGACTCTAAGTGCCACAACTAACACCTAGTGTAGCCAAATAAGTAAATTAATTATATATATGGACTGTGAAGAAGGCTGAGCGCTGAAGAATTGATGCTTTTGAACTGTGGTGTTGGAGAAGACTCTTGAGAGTCCCTTGGACTGCAAGGAGATCCAACCAGTCCATTCTGAAGGAGATCAACCCTGGGATTTCTTTGGAAGGAATGATGCTAAAGCTGAAGCTCCAGTACTTTGGCCACCTCATGCAAAGAGTTGACTCATTGGAAAAGACTCTAATGCTGGGAGGGATTGGGGGCAGGAGGAGAAGGGGATGTCAGAGGATGAGATGGCTGGATGGCATCACGGACTCGATGGACGCGAGTCTGAGTGAACTCCAGCAGTTGGTGATGGACAGGGAGGCCTGGTGTGCTGCGATTCATGGGGTCACAAAGAGTCAGACACGACTGAGCAACTGAACTGAACTGAAACAATATATATGTATACATATACTATATGTATACAAACTTATATATAAGGAAATATATATAATATATAATGTTTTATATATATATATATATATATATATATATATATATATAGAGAGAGAGAGAGAGAGAGAGAGAGAGAGAGAGAGAGCGTAAAGGGTGAACAAAAGATATCTGCTGGCCAGCCTTATAGCCTGACAGTTTGCATGTTCTGACATAGTGAATTTTATGTGTGTGGGGTTGGCAGGTACGCTAACTACAAAGCAAAGAATAAAAAGAAATATTTGAACCAAGGGCCTATCTGTGAGTTAAAACATTATTATACCAATAAAGAAGAGGAAATAAGGTATAACATAAAACTTGAAGAAAAAGAGATTTCAGCTTAGTTTGAAATGGGGGCATTTCTTTTTTGTTGCTGTTGTTCAGTCACTAGTTATGTCCGGCTCTTTGCAACCCATGAACTGCAGCATGCCAGGCTTCCTTGTCCTTCACTATCACCCAGAGTCTGCTCAAACTTGTGTCCATTGAGTCAGTAATACCATCCAACCCTATTGTCCTCTACCGTTCCCTTCTCCTTTTGCCTTCAATCTTTCCCAGCACCAGGGTCTTTTCTAATAACTCAGATCTTTACATCAAGTATTGGATCAAAGTATTGATCTTTGCATCAAAGTGTTTGAGCTTCAGCTTCAGCATCAGTCCTTCCAATGACTATCCAGGGTTGATTTCCTTTAAGACTGACTTCTTACTATGTGTGAAATAATCAGCCATGCAATGAACAGTGCCCTGCCCAGACTTCAGAGCCCAGAGCCCAGGGTCTTGAGTATTCTGTCTGAAAAGGAGAGGGGTGAGGGAAGAGAAGTCAGTAGATGGGAGCTGTGAAGCTCAGAAAAGTCAGTTTGCAGAAATTTAAGCAAACAGGCTTTCTGATGACCATTTTCAGCTTTACATTCATCCTCATATTCAAAAGCAGAAGCAACTGAAATTTACAGTCAGTTCTTCCTTTTGAATATGATCCCAATCCAAGAGTTATCATGCACCCTTCCACTCAGACATAATCGTAGCTGAAAGTTTAGCTCCTAAAATGTTAATTAAAGCAATATATTTAACTTAGAGGTGGAGAAATGAACAAGGGGCAGTGGAATGCAAAGGTTTGCTGGATGAATATGGGTCACCTGAGATCCAGGGAGGAAGAAAAACTTAGTGTGACTGTCCTGTGGGCAACCAGGTTCCAAGAACAATGCTGTTGCTTTACTGGGAAAGGCCCAGAAGGAAGATTATATATTAGTTGGAGGATAGAAAATTGGTCTACAGATCTCCTTAATAGGATATTTCCCCTTCTCTGTGGAAGGCATGGATGAGGGCATTTGGAGACTGCATAAGAGTGAAGGAGTATTTATAGTCAGAACCCTCACTGAAGGGGACAGAACAAAATCCTCACTAGTCTAAAGCAAGAAGGGAAATGTTTGCTCACAGAACTGACTAGTCCAGTGATAGGACTGGTATAGCTTTCTCTCTAGAGCCTTAAATGATGTTACCAGAACTCAGTTATTCTCCTCTCTTGGCCCTGACTGTACACCAGCACAGAAGTTCCAGACTCTACTGGAAAGGAGAATATTTCATTCTGGAGACTCAAGCCCGAGCTCAAACATTAGATCTGATTGTACCAAGCTGAACCACATGGTGACTCTTGAGTCAGTCATGTGGCCATGGGAATAGAACCCTCTGACTTGTAGGGACTACCGCAGGTCACACAATCTAACATCAGAGCTTTTCTGATTTATTTTTTCCCCCCAGTCCTTTTCCTTTCTGTATTTCAGTTGGGATCCTTTGCTTTGATCTTTCAGTTAATGAATTTTATCTTCTATATGTCTGATCAGCTGCTAAACCAATCTGTTTTCAGTTCTTACTTTCATATATTACGTTTTTCAATTTTAGACTGTCCATTTAGTGGATTCAACCAAAGGCATGTACAAGTATGCTCTAAAAAGCATTATCTGTAACAACCAAAACTGAAATTAATTTTTATCAAAAGTGAACAGATAAATAAATGGCACTGTATTCTTAGAATGGGATACCATTAACTAGTTAAATGAATGAATCCAACTATATCTAACATCATATATGACAGTTGACATAAAATTAAGATAAAAACATCAGATACAAAATATTGTGTACTCACATTTATATAAAGTAGTTAGGGATTGATATTTAGGTAGTAAAAGTATAAATAAAGGCAAGGAAATAATCGCAAACAAAGGCAGTACATGTATTTTCGGTAGATGTGTTATGTTTTACAATAAGGAAAGACTTAGATAAAGGAAAGTGGTGCCTATAGGTTTTGAAAAGCCCATGAGAACATAAGCCTCTTACCTCTGTGGTCTTCTCTAGTTGCCTCCTTTAGATACCATCACAAACTTTCCAGAATTATGATGGCCTTTTATCCTAGAAAAGTGGTAAATAACATCATCTCCAGAAGTCTTCTTTTAAAATTTCTAGTGAGGTAGAAAATAAGGCAGTGTGTACTCAAAAAGAGTTATATCATCATCAAGTAAGATTATCATGTGAGATCTTAAACCTGATGTGAATTTAGCTTTTAAATCTAAACTTCTATAAGCACAGCAGCTCACTTTACCTGGTGAGTAATTTCCACACTGTAAGGCAGAATTAATCATGAAACCATTAAATTTCAGTGATATGATATGGTAGAGAGGCTTCCCAGATGGTGAAGTGGTAAAAAATCCACCTGCCAATGCAGGAGACATGGGTTCGATCCCTGGCTTGGGAAGATCCTCTGGAGTAGGAAATGGCAACCCACTCCAATGTTCTTATCTGGAAAATTCCATGGACGGAGGAGCCTGGCAGGCTATAATTAATGGACTCTCAAAGAGCTGGACAAGACTGAGCACACACCAGCACAGATATGGTAGAAGGAGGTTTAGAAGGGTGCTCTGGACTAAACTATTTACTCTCCAAATTTGTGTATTGAGGTCCTAACACCCAATGATGGTATTTGGAGATGGGACTTTGGGGAAGTGATTAGGTTTAGTTGAGGTCATGAAGGTAAGACTTTCATGAGGAGATTAATGCCTTTATAAGAAGAGACACCAGCAAGCTTGCTTCCTCCTTCTCTCTCTCCTTTGCTCCACCCCACACCCTCCCCATGCAAAAAGGATCATGAGAGCATATAGCAAAATGATGGCCATCTACAAGCCAGGAAGAGAGCTCTAACTTGGATCAGAACATCCTGGCAGCCTGATCATGAACTTCTAGAACATGAGGAAATGCATTTCCGTTGTTTAAGCCACCCAGTCTATGGTATCCTGTTATGACACCCTGAGCAGACTAATACCCCTTTTCAGAAGGGTTCGCAGCTCTTCTTTGAGTGATGGCAGATACAATGTCAGAGATAGCAAAGGCTCAAGAAATCTGAAGGATCATCCCAAGAAAATGAACAACCCAGACAGCATCATCGTAAAGAAATCAGAAAATCTACCTTGGGTCTTCCCTGGTGGTTCAGTTGTTAAGACTCTGTGCTTCCATTGCAGAGGGCACTGGTTTGATTCCTGGTTGGGGAACTAAGATTCTAAATGACACATGGTGTGGCACTACCTGCACCCACCACCCCCCAACCCCCCACCTAGAGACCTACCTTTGTTTTCTTTAGAACTATGTTACACCTGGTATTCGGTACCAGGTCTTTGTCTGAGGTATTTCTTTGTCTTGTTCAGCAGAAGTATTGCCTTAGTGTCATCAATACTTAGAACATTTTTAGAAAGCAAAACATTTGCCTCACTAAAAATGTTTCATTACATTGTATTCCTACTGCAGGTCATTCTTTCCTTTCTGGAAAAGAATCGGGTTATAAAACCTTGGGAATGCATTTAGCAAGGACCTTTAAATGGTGTTTGATTTTTTAAAAAAGCATAGGCATCTGACCATGGTTTTTCCAACTCAAACTGGGAGGCTTTGAAGTCAGAGGCCTGTAATGCTGTGGGCTACTTCTCTGTCTCTCTCCTGAAATAGTAGGTGAGATCAGATGAGAAAATTAGTACAGATACTGTTTGTGTTTCTCTACATAGAAAACCATTTCTTAAGAGTTTGACCTATAAACCTTACTTCAGTTCTATAATACACTGAGTCACTTTTTGGAAATATATAAGAAAAAAAAAATCAGTATGCTGAAGAAACCTTATTTAACTACATTGCTATTACTTTTAAATATAAAAAGTGTCATTTTTTTCTTTACTTTTCAAATAATGAACAGAAAGTCCCAGAGTATCCACAGAGTCCCAGAGTACCACAAAGCAAGCCATGACTAATCCTGATTTTAAGCTCATGATAATAGAGGCCTTTTTTAAATTTTGTTTTTTAATTGAAGTATAGTTGATTTACAATGTTGTATTAATTTTTGCTGTACAACAGAGTGATTCAGGTATATGTATATTATTTTTTAATTTGCTTTTCTATTACGGTTTATCACAGAATATTGACTATAATTCCCTGTGTTATATAGTAAGACTTTGTTGTTTATCCATTCTATATACAAGAGTTTGCATCTGCTAATGCCAAACTCCTACTCCATCTTTCTCTCACCCATCCCCTTGGCAAATACAAGTCTGTTCCATAGAGGCCTTTTTAAAGAGGCAAAGATCTCAAAAATGATAGTTAAATGTGGGGCAGAAGATTCTTGAGAGTCCCTTGGACAGCAAGGCAATCAAATCAGTCAATCCTAAAGGAAGTCATCCCTGAATATTTTTTGGAAGGACTGATACTAAAGCTGAAGCTCCAATACTTCAGCCACCTGATGGGAAGAGCCAACTCATTGGAAAAAACCCTGATTCTGAGGAGAGTTGAGGAGGAGGAGAATGGAGTGAAAGAGGATAAGATGGTTGGATGGCATCATTGACTCAATGGATATGAGTTTGAGCAAACTCCAGGAGAGAGTGAAGGACAGGGAAGCCTGGGGTGCTTCAGTCCAGGGGGTCTCAAAGAGTTGGGCACAACTGAGCAACTGAACAACCCTTTACATTGTACTTACGACATAGCAGTCACAATCCTTGTCATCTTGGATTATTTTTCATTGTTTTAGGACATCAGCAATGAAAATACTTATAATGGATGAAGAAATTGAGATTCAGAGTGATTAAGTAATTTGTCTAAGATACATTATTGATAAGAAGCTGGATCACAACTTTCCAACTCTCTGCCTCCAAAGTCCATACTCTTTCTACTACTATGGCATGAACATCCATAATGTTCTGCATTTCTGGAAAGGCCAGATCATCTATTAATAATTAATTTCTCATCCTGGAATAGTAGCAATCTCTCAAGGAGAGAAACGTGAATATTGGTTGTCTGGTGACTTGAATGTTATTACACTTCTCTACTGTTGAAATTCTTCTAAAGCAAAGTTGATTAAAAAAAAAATTAGTGGTAAGAGTGTGCATGGTGTACTGCAGCCCATGGTGTTGCAAACAGCTGGACATGACTTAGTGACTGAACAACAACGATAAGAGTGTGCTGGGAAAACACTGTTGGTAGCTTGATAGGGATTGCACTGAATCTATGGATTGCTTTGAGTAGTATACTCATTTTCACTATATTGATTCTTCTGATCCATGAACATGGTATATTTCTCCAACTATTTTTGTCATCTTTGATTTCTTTCATCAGTGTTTTCTATGTATAGGTCTTTTGTTTCTTTAAGTAAATTTATTCCTAAATATTTTATTCTTTTCATTGCAATGGTGAATGGAATTGTTTCTTATATTCTCTTTCTGTTTTCTTATTGTTAGTGTATAGGAATTCAAGGGATTTTTGTGTATTAATTTTACATCCTGCCACTTCGCTATATTCATTGATGAGCTCTAGTAATTTTCTGGTGGTGTCATTAGGGTTTTCTATGTAGAGGATCATGTCATCTGCAAACAGTGAGAGTTTTACTTCTTCTTTTCCAGTCTGGATTTCTTTTATTTCTTTTTCTTCTCTGATTGCTGTGGCTAAAACTTCCAAAACTATATTGAATAGTAGTGGTGAGAGTGGGCACCCTTGTCTTGTTCTTGACTTTAGAGGAAATGCTTTCAGTTTTTCTCCACTGATGATGCTGTGGGCTTATCATATATGGCTTTTATTATGTTGAGGTATGTTCCTTATATTCTTGCTTTCTGGAGAGTTTTTATCATAAATGGGTGTTGAATTTTGTCAAAAGCTGCATCTATTGAGATAATCATATGGTTTTTATCTTTCAATTTGTTAATGTGGGGTATCACATTGATAGATTTGTGAATATTGAATTCTTTCATCCCTGGGATAAAGCCCACTTGATAACAATGTATGATCTTTTTAATATGTTGTTGAATTTTATTTGCTAGAATTTTGTTGAGGATTTTTGCATCTCTGTTCATCAGTGATATTGGCCTGCAGTTTTCTTTTTTTGTGTGTGGCATATTTGTCCAGTTTTGGTATTAGGGTGATGGTGGCCTCATAGAGTGAGTTTGGGAGTTTATCTTCCTGTGCAATTTTCTGGAAGAGTTTGAGTAGGATAGGTGTTAGCTCTTCTCTAAATCTTTGGTAGAATTCACGTGTGAAGCCATCTGGTCCTGGGCTTTTGTTTGTTGGAATATTATTTATTACAATTTTGATTTCCATGCTTGGGATGGATCTGTTAAGATTTTCTATTTCTTCCCAGTTCAGTATGTAAACACAAAAAAACCCTCAAATAGCCAAAACAATCTTGAGAAAGGAGAATGAAACTGGAGGAATAAACCTGCCTGACTTCAGACTATACTACAAAGCTACCATCAACAGTATGGTACTGGCACAAAGACAGAAATATAGATCAATGGAACAAAATAGAAAGCCCAGAGATAAATCCATGCACCTATGGACACCTTATCATTGTCAAAAGAGGCAAAAATATACAATGGAGAAAAGACAATCTCTAACAAGTGGTGCTGGGAAAACTGGTCAACCACCTGTAAGAGAATGAAACTAGAACACTTTCTAACACAATACACAAAAATAAATTCAAAATGGATTAAAGATCTAAATGTAAGATCAGAAACTATAAAACTCCTAGGGGAAAACATAGGCATAACACTCTCTGACATAAATCACAGCAAGATCCTCTATGACCCACCTCCCAGAGTAATGGAAACAAAAGCAAAAATAAACGAGTGGGGCCTAATTAAACTTAAAAGCTATTGCACAATGAAGGAAACTATAAGCAAAGTGAAAAGACAGCCTTCAGAATGGGAGAAAATAATAGCAAATGGAACAGCTGACAAAGAATTAATCTCCAGAATATACAGGCAGCTCATGTAGCTCAATTCTAGAAAAATAAACAACCCAATCAAAAAATGGGCCAAGGAACTAAACAGGCATTTCTCCAAAGAAGACATACAGATGGCTAACAAACACATGAAAAGATGCTCAACATCACTCATTATCAGAGAAATACAAATCAAAACCACAATGAGGAACCATCTCACATCAGTCAGAATGGCTGCCATCAAAGCCATTTAATAGCACACACATCATTTCCTTCTCCAGGGGATCTTCACAACCCAGGGATCAAACCCAGGTCTTCTGCATTGCAGACAGACACTTTACAGTTTGAGCCAAATACTCTCCTCCCATCAAAGTCTACAAGCAATAAATGCTGGACAGTGTGTGGAGAAATGGGAACACTCTTATACTGTTGGTGGGAATGCAAACTAGTACAGCCACTATGGAGAACAGTGTGGAGATTCCTTAAAAAACTGGAAATAGAACTGCCATTCTACCCAGCAATCCCACTGCTGGGCATACACAATGAGGAAACCAGAACTGAAAGAGACACGTGTACCCCAACGTTCATTGCAGCACTGTTTACAATAATAGCTAGGATTTGGAAGCAACCTAGATGTCCATCGGCAGACAAATGGATAAGAAAGTTGTGGTACATATACACAATAGAATATTACTCAACTATAAAAAAGAACACATTTGAGTCAGTTCTAATGAGGTAGATGAAACTGGAGCCTATTATACAGAGTGAAGTAAGTTAGAGTGAAGTAATACCATATATTAACACATATATATGGAATTTAGAAAGATGGTAATGACGACCCTATATGCAAGACAGCAAAAAAGACACACATGTAAAGAACAGACTTTTGGACTCTGTGGGAGAAGGCGAGGGTGGGATGATTTGAGGGAATAGCATTGAAACATGTTTATTACCATACGTGAAATAGATGACCAGTCCGTTTGATGAATGAAATAGGGCACTGAAAGCCAGTGCACTGGGACAATCTAGAAGGATGGGAAGGGAAGGGAGGTGGGAGGAGGGTTCAGGATGGGGGCACACATGTACACCCATGGCTGATTCACATCAGTGTATGGCAAAAACCACCACAATATCGTAAAGTAATTAGCCTCCAATTAAAATTAAAAAAAAAAAAAAAAGAATGTGCTGGGAAGAAGGGCAAGATAGACTGAGGACTGCACTTTACCAGCAGGTTCTAATCATGCTGTGATGATAGACCATAAAGGTATTGATCTGCAGAGCCTACAGTGATCACAATAGTTCACATTTGTAGAGATTTTTAGAGCTGAAATACATTGTCTGGAAGAAGACAAGACAACTAACTGGATCAAAGAAGAAGCTGTACCGTGCAGATTAGATTAGCTTTCCAAGTGTGTTGGGGGAGGGAACCTTGATTGGATCCCTGTTTCTGTGGGGAAAATGGGGAATTGGAAGTCAGAAAGAGTCACCAGGGAAGCTGTCTACTTGCAAAGTACAGTAAGTATAAAAGTTTGAAATTGGTTCAGTATAACAATAAAGAAGGGTAAAGAAGGGTGATGAAGTTGAGGTAGTTACAAATACCCTGAGAAGAAGGAGGGTTGCTTGGAAAATAGGGATGGCAGGGCATCTTTGTGAGCAGTTTCCTGCACTAAAGAAGGAAGGCTGTCTAGTCTGCCAGACAGATCTATTTCTGTAGAGAAGAATGGGAACTCATTAGCTTGCCTTATCTTCATGATAATGTTTCCAGGATCATCTAACTCCCCTGGCTCTGATTCTGTATTCTCCAAGCAACCTTCTGATGGTAATTGAGCTTCCCAAATAGATTTATCTTCTGGGAAGGAAGTGAGTGGACAGACTGACGTGGCTATCCAATCTTCTTAGCGGTGATTTCTCACCGTAAAATTAAGCCCCTGGCTCCTGCTTGTGATGCAGTTGGGTGTTGTGAGTCATGTCTGACTTCTGTGGCAAGCTAAAAATCAAGGCCCTAGGTACTGCTGTTAGCACTGCTAATAGCAGTTACTTACATTTGTATGGTAAATTGCTGTTAATAAAGCCTTTGACTCATGTCATCTCATTTAGCTTTCATAATGTGCTTGTGAAGTAGTTACTATGATCTCTAGTTTATTAAGATTTGAAAAGGTCGAGTGAATGTCTCAAGGTCACACAGCTAGAGGCAGACAGGATGTAAAACCCAGGAATTCTGATGATAAATACAGAAAACCTCCACTACCAGGAACAGGTGAGTACACAAGTGTGTGGAGACTCAGGAGATGGTGTTTCCAACAACTTGCAGCCTTACCAATCTTTCGTGACAGAAGAGCCTAGTGGGTAGAGGATGAACCTTATTTTTATTAAGCTTATTTAACCATCATCCATGATCTCCCCAACACCTTTAGGCTTAGGAAACCACTACTTTCTGCCTCTTCAGATTTGCCTATTCTTGACATTCTGCATATATAGAATCACACAATTATGTGGTCCTATGTGATTAGTTTCTTTCACTGAGCGCAATGTTTTCAAAGTTCATCTGTATTGTGTCAGTACTTCATTCTTTTATTTATTTATTTTTGGCTGTGCTGGGTCTTTGTTGCTGCTCATAGGCTTTCTCTAGATGCTGTGAATGGGGGCTGCTACTTTCTAGCTGTGGTGTGCAGGCTCCAGGTGCATGAGCTCAGAAGTTGCAGCGCATGGGCCTAGTTGCCCCCGAGGCAGGTGGAATTTTCCCGGACCAGGGATCCAACCCCTGTACCCTGCATTGGCAGGTGAATTCCCAGCCACTAGACCACAAGGGAAGTGCAGTACTTCACTCTTTTTTATTGACAAATAGCATTCCATTGTGAAGATGTACTGCTACGTCTTGGCTATCTATTTATCAGTGGATGGACATTTGGGTTGTTTCTACTTTGTGACTATTGTGAATAGGGCTATGAATATCTGTGCAGAAGTTTTTGTATGAACGTAGGTTTCCATTTCTCTTGGGTATTTAACTAGAAGTAGAATTTCTGGATCATAAGTTAACTGTACGTCTTTATAGTTGAAAAACTGCCGGACTCTTTTCAAAGCAGTTAGACCTGTTTATAGTCTTGCTAGCAGTTTATGAAGCTTCCAATTTTTCCCCATTCTCATAGACTCTTGTTACTATCTGACTTTTTGATTAGAGTTAACCTAGTGGGTGGGGGCTACCCCAGTAGCTTAGTGGTAAAGAATCTACCTGCCAATGCAGGAGATGCAGGTTCGATCCCTGGGTCAGAAAGATCCCCTGCAGAAGGAAATGACAATCCACTCCAGCGCTTTTGCCTGAGAAACCCCATGGACAGAGGAGCTTGATGGGCTATAGTCCATGGGGTCTCAAAAGAGTAGGACACGACTAAACAACAACAACAATGACCTAGAGGGTATGCAGTGGTTTTCACTGTAGTTTTGGTCTCCCCGGTTAATAGTTTTCTAATGGGTAATGATGCTAGACATCTTTTCATATGCTTATTGACTATTGTATATTTTCTTTGGAGAAATGTCTTTTGAAATCCTTTGTCCATTTTAGAATTCTGTTATCATTTTAATCACTGAATTTTAGTAGTTCTTTAAATATTCTAGACACAGTATCCTTAAGAGATATATGATTTAAAAAAATGATCTCTCATTTTTTGGGTTACCTTTCACTCTCTTGATGTTGTCTCCTGCAATGCACAAGTTTAAATTTTGATGATGTCGAGTTTATTTTTTTCTTTCACTTCTTATACTTTTGATGTCTAGATAAATCTTTTTGAAAAATGAGAAAGCCTGATTAGACATTTAAATAATGTTAACTGTTACTGTGAGGTTAAAGGAAAAAGAACAATTTCAGAGGAGAGGTATCTGCTTTCATGGAGTCGATATAGGGATGAAAAGAAAAACTAAAGAAAGAAAGAAGGTAGAGAACAGTAAAAGAAGGATAGGAAAAGTGTTGGTAAAGAATAAACATTGAAACTGAAATATCAACAATAGCTTATTCTAGCAATGTTTATTTATCCATTTATTTTTTTGGTTGTAGAGATACATTACATCAGCAAAGTACAACCCTTAAATATATATTTTTCCCTTAAATTTTTGGATGTTTTTCTAGAGATGGAAACAATTGTAGCTGTATTGTGTATTTGCCTTCAGAACTAGTACAAGTCAAGCAGTTGTCCATATAGATTTGTCCATGAATTTCATGGACATGAAAACTTTGGGAGATAGTGGAGGACAGAGGAGCCTGGCATGCTGCAGTCCATGAAGCCACAAAGAGAAGGACACACTTAGTGATTAAACAGCAACTACAACGTATCGGTGTAAGATTTAACTATGTAGTTGAGACTTATTTTCTTCTGTGTCTGTATCATTACCAAAACATCACCTTGGTTTATACAGAAGTCTTAAATTTCCTCTGAAACTGCCTTTTAACACAGTACTGTCTCTTTAAACAAACCAAGATATATGTAACTTCTACCTATGATACAATTAGATTTCCTTCCTGGTCTGTTGACAGGTATTTTATGAGTAACATCTGTAATATCCAGTAATCTGCTGCAAGAAATAGTGCTGATTTCATTAGAAAATAATTTGCCTTTCAAAATACTTTTTTCATATATTCTAAGCACTCTCCTAATAATAGATTACCAAGGAAAATTCTGGGAAGAGTAAAGAAAAAATAAGTATATTCAGTTCAGTGTTGAAAGGAAAATGAGTGGAGAAAGTTTCTTAATCTATTCTCTTACATGTGCGTCTCATTATGATGGTTATGTTTGCTCTGTACCTACATTTATTTCCAGGTTTAGGTTTATGGCTCAGACTGTAAAGAATCTGCCTGCAATGCTGGAGACCCAGATTTGATCCCTGGGTCGTGAAGATCCCTGGAGAAGGGAATGGTTACCCACTCCAGTATTCTTGCCTGGAGAGTTCTGTGGACAGAGGTTATAGTCCATGGGGTCCCAAAGAGTCAGACACAACTGAGCGACTAACAATTTAGGTTTATTTACTCATCAAAATTAAATTTTGAAGTGCTGATGAGCTGCAAACTCCAGGAATACTACTGTGGTCCTTGAATTCAAACAACAAGGTTTAAGTGCTTAATCAAAGTTTTAACTAAACTGTTACTTTGGAAAGAACTATCTTCATTAAGCCATTTAAACCTCACCAAGAGTAAGCAAGCATTAAGAATGAAGTTTGAGGGTAACTTTGAAATAAACCAAGTGGAGGCTATGGCTTCTTAACTTCCATTTATTTTCAGTTTTTCTCTTTGAACGAATTCTAACTGCATTTTTATGCACAAATGTTTACCAAAAAGTTATTCTATGATTGACCCTGTTTGTCCAATATGAAATTCAACTCTTCCCAGGTTTTGGGCCGGTTTCCCAGATTTCGGGATATTTTTATAACAGAGTGACTTTAGGATGTTTTTCCTCTCTCACATCTCACTGGTTTGTTGTTGTTGTTGTTGTTTTTTTTTCAAATTTAACTCTCTGCTGCCAGAAACACACAAGCACACTTATATAAAATATTATTTTCATTGTTATATAACTTATTACTAATATTATATAATAATATATATGTACTCTACATAAGTATGCCTTTTAAAAAATAAGTTTTGAAAATGTATTAGTGACGACATAGTGTTCAGCAGTGATGTTTCTTTCAGTTCAGTTCAGTTCAGTCGCTCAGTTGTGTCTGACTCTTTGCGACCCCATGAATCACAGCCCCCCAGGCCTCCCTGTCCCTCACCAACTCCCGGAGTTCACTCAGACTCACGTCCATCGAGTCAGTGATGCCATCCAGCCATCTCATCCTCTGTTGTCCCCTTCTCCTTCTGCCCCCGATCCCTCCCAGCATCAGAGACTTTTCCAATGAGTCAACTCTTCACATGAGGTGGCCAAAGTACTGGAGTTTCAGCTTTAGCATCATTCCTTCCAAAGAAATCCCAGGGCTGATCTCCTTCAGAATGGACTGGCTGGATCTCCTTGCAGTCCAAGGGACTCTCAAGAGTCTTCTTCCACACCACAGTTCAAAAGCATCAATTCTTTGGTGCTCAGCTTTCTTCACAGTCCAACACTCACATCCATACATGACCACTGAATAAACTATAGCCTTGACTAGACGGACCTTTGTTGGCAAAGTAATGTCTCTGCTTTTGAATATGCTATCTAGGTTGGTCATAACTTTTCTTCCAAGGAGTAAGCGTTTTTTAATTTCATGGCTGCAGTCACCATCTGCCGTGATTTGGGAGCCCAAAGAAATAAAGTCTGTCACTGTTTCCACTGTTTCCCCATGTATTTCCCATGAAGTGATAGGACCAAATGCCATGATCTTTGTTTTCTGAATGTTGAGTTTTAAGCCAACTTTTTCACTCTCCACTTTCACTTTAATCAAGAGGCTTTTTAGTTCCTCTTCACTTTCTGCCATAAGGGTGGTGTCATCTGCATATCTGAGGTTATTGATATTTCTCCTGGCAATCTTGATTCCAGCTTGTGCTTCTTCTTTATGATGCATTAAACATCTATTGCTCAGTCGCTCAGTTTTGTCTGACTCTTTATGACCCCATGGACTGTAGCCCACCAGGCTCCTCTGCCCATGGAAATTTCCAGGCAAGAATACTGGAGTTGGTTGCAATTTCCTCTTATAGGGAATCTTCCTGACCCAAGGACTGAATCCATATCTCTTGCATTTCCTGCATTGGCAGGCAGATTCTTTACCACTAGGGCCACCTGGGAAGCCCAAAACATCTATCATGAGGATAATTAAATAAAAAATATCATATTTAAACAAAGGTGTGACTCCAGAAGAAAGTAAAGGAGAAATCCTGCTGTCATAGTTTACATTCTTAGTTTCAAGTTCCAAGTGTTTGAACTAGTTTAGAGAGGCCTCTGATGTTTTGCGTTTCAGGTGGCCTTTTTAAAATAATCTGAACCACGATGACCCTGCAGGACCGTGTACCCTGACACAGCTGATAGCATTTTAGGATTTAGGAAGGCATGTTGACTTCTGCAAAATAGATAAAATCTCCCATTGAGAGAAAGTGACTGCTAATCCTGCATTTCAGTGTCCACACCTTGGCTCACATGCCCTCCCCATCCTGCTAAGGAATGGCATCAGCAGGAGGTAAAGGCCACCCACAGGGCAGGGCTGGGTCCAGAGCGGATTTGAGGCTCAGTGATGCTATGGAGGCCGATGGCCAGTCTTCTCACACTTGGTCTCTCAGGAGGGGACCCTGCATGTGCCCATGTCTACTCAGGGGTGTTTGAACTGAAACTCAGCCCTGTGATTTTGTGGTCCCAGATGATGTCTGTGAAAGGACTGGTGCAGAATTGCTCTGCAAAGTCTGAAGTCCTATGCATTCCGATCCTTCTTACAATCAGTTAGGAGTAGGCAGATCGGAAACTTTCCCTTCTGCCCCTCCTCATCAGATTTCAGCACTCTATTTCTCATTTAACTTTTTCCTCCACTCCTCAGATTCACTTGGGCTTTGATCAGTGGCCTTCTGCCTGCAGGGAAAACCACGCTAGCTCTGCAGGAAGCCTGTCCCTCACTCTGCACCTGGGAGCCCAGAACTCAACAGGACACCTGAACACTTTTGTATTATTTTGCGGGAGTTAAAATTTTTTTATTTAAATTTTTTTTGATTAATTTTTATTGGGGTATAGTTGCCTCACAATGTTGTATTATTCTACTGTACAGCAAAGTGAATCAGCTAGATATATATATATCCCATATTTTTTGAATTTCCCTCCCCTTTAGGTCACCACAGAGCCCTGGGTAGAGTTCCCCGTGGTTTACAGTCAGTTCTCACACACTGGTTTGTGATAGCACGAATTAGTGTGTTTATTAACTAGTTCCATGACCTTCAAATCTGTTTCTGAGAATTCCTCAGTCTTTTCTTCCTGAATGGCCCTCTTTTATCTTTCTTGGGGTTTTCAGTCTCCACCCTTGCCTGGAAACCAAAGCTGTTTTCCCATCACACTGTCGCCTTGGATTTGTTCCATGATCAGAGCTGCCTTCACTGGCATGTGACAATCACACACCACTGTGTGCTCAAAGAGCCCCTTTCTTGGTTGAAGGCCTTGCCGGGAGCCAGCATGGGAGAGCCCACCCATGAAAAGGTCATGCAGAAGAGACCTGACAGGCAAGGCGGATCAGGACTCGAGTTACTCCCTGGACCTGCTCGAGCATCTACTCCAAACCAAAATCTGTCTGTCTACTGTTTACTATATTATGCCTTTCACCAACTCTTCTGACATTAACAGAGGGTTATCCCTGACCACCTTTCTCTGGAGAAAATCAGCTTAGGGTTCTAGTTGATAAATCTCCTGGGCATGAAAGGAGTATTTCAATTTAAACACCCTGTTAGCATTCTAGCTTACTTGGCAGGTTTATCCAGACTCTTACAACATTGTTGAGCCAATGCTTGCTGCCAAGTTCCCATACCCCTTATCAGTTGTGTGCCTGGGAGTGCATATAGTTAGAATGTAGAAAAAACAAGTTGTAGCCTTGGCATTAGCAACATTAGACTTTGAGTTAATAAGTTCTTTCTTTGCTATAACCCACTGAACCTTTGCTCCATAAAAATGTAACTCTGTACTTTAAGGGTGACGTAGGCTAAGAGATTTAAGAAAAAATATTTCAAGGGAAAGTAAGTGTTCTGGTTGACCAATCTTTATCAAAAATGGGTCATAAAATGTCAACAGGCCTCTGGGCTGTAAGATAATGTACAAAAAATAAGACCCTTGTTTATGAAACAGTATGCAGGAAGAAACCTGGTATCAATAAAAGTTAATACTGATGGAATGTTAAGCTGACTCTGCATGACTGCATTTTTCACTTTGCTCAGTGTACAACTCAGGATATAAAAGCTCCCTCTAAAAATAAAGTGACGGGCCTCGCTCCACCTAAGCTTGGCCTCCCCGTGTCATTCATTCCATCACCAACGCTGTTCATCCTGAGGGTATCCCTGGACTCCCCTGAGGCTGGACCCCGACAAGGCCTTGCTGTCACCATCTTGAAATTCTTAATAATTTCTGAACAAGGATCCTGGGTTTTTGTTTTGCACAAGATTCCACAAACTGTGTGGTGTGTCTCGTCCATGACACGTGGCCGTGAGCCTACCTGACTTTTTCCCTTGGTTTCTTTCCCCTGATTCACTAGCCCAGCCTGAGGCCCTGTGCAGAGAGAGGTCCAACCAATGGGGATGAGGCTCAATAATTCTTCCCTTGACTGAATGGGTCCAACTGTACCCACAGCTAGAGGGACTCTGTGATACCAGCTGTGGTTGCCATGGGTAAGCCAGGATTTGAGGGCATATTTAATAAGCTAATTTGAATGTTGGTGTCGGAAGCTAGGACTGACTTAACCTTTCCTTCTCCCAGACAATATTTAATCTCACTTTCACTCTCATAAAGAGCAGAAAGAAGCAGCCAGTGCCCCTCCTTCACCTCCCAACCTTGCAAAACAGGTGGCTCAGTGGTAAAGAATCCTCCTGCTAATTCAGGAGATGCAAGAGACGTTGGTTTGATCCCTGGGTTGGGAAGTTCCCCTGGAGGAGGAAATGGAAACCCATTCCAGTATCCTTGTCTGGAAAATCTCATGGGAAGGGGAGCCTGATGGGCTACAGTCCATGGGGTTACAAAGGGTCAGACTGAGCATGCACCACCAAAGGAGACTTAGTGTTGTGGAGATTTAAATTGAATGTGAATTTGGAGTTATGAGGTTATTACATAACATTAACGTTTTACTTACTTAATTGTGACTTACTATTTAGTAGTAACCAAGAAAGCTGTGAGACCAGCCCAGCATTTATCCAGGGACAGAGAAAGAACAAGTTGAGAGAGTAGGTTCTAAGAGTGAGGGGCAAAAAGAAAAAAAAAAGCCTTTTGCTTGTACTCTGTGGAATCCAGCTTAATTAATAAGATAGACATAAGAGCCTTATTGCCTTAAGGCCAGTGGGAGAATGAGCAAGTGAATCATAAGGACATAACTTATATTAAACCTCAAGTCCTGTTCTTTTTATTCATGAGGCTGGCCCCTCATTGCAGGCAGATTAATGCAGGACTCATCTAGCCCCTACTAAAATAATAACTACCAACTTTTTGGTGTTTACTATGTGCCAAGCAAAGTAATAAGCATATTTTATGTATTATATAATTTCTACCACACAACGAGGTCTTTTAATAACCACATTACATAAATGAGGAAATTGTATGTTAGAAAGATGAAAGTCCTTAAGTCATACAGTGGGTAAGTAAAGAAGCCAGCATTTGATGGCACCCCCATATAACTCCAAAGCTCATGCTTTAACCACTAATTTATTCTTTTCTTAATGGAGCTAAAAAACTGAATTATTCAGATTTTTTTTTTTAGTATGCCTTTCTGGACAGTCTTTTCTGCAAAAACTCATATATAGCAGCCTTTAAAATAGCATCATTTTCAACCAAACAAAAGCAGTGTAATTCCTTGCTCACCCTCTTTCCCTATTCTCTTGCTCTTTTATATTTGTACATATAAACTGTAAAACAAGCAAGGATACCTAAGTTGTTTAATTACACTAGCATTACCATTCATCCATTTGTATAGCTTTTGTAAGTCCTGCTAAAATTAAAACCAGAACCAAACAGATAAACAAACCCAGATCTTATCCTAATTTCTTGTCAATATCAAGCTTCAGATGATGAAGAAAACAATGAGAATCACTGTTCTAGATCAAAATCTGATCAACAAAATCGAGGACCTGAGTGCCCAAGAAGAGGAAGCTGACCATGTCAGCTGTATCCTCAGAGCTCAGTGAAACAGCATCAGGTGAAGGGCGTAGAGTTAGGATCTCAGACTTGCAAATGCCTGTGAAGATAAGAGGACAAATATAGCTGTACAGAATTCTTTCTAAAATCTTGGTTTACATAAAATCAGGAATAAGACGGAAGGGACTTCCCTGTTGGTCTAGTGGCTAAGACTCCTCGCTCTTAATGCAGGAAGCCTGGATTTGATCCCTGGTCAGGGAACCTGTGAAAGTTAGTCGTTCAGCCGTGTTTGACTCTTTGTGACCCCATGGTCTGTAGCCCACCAGACTCCTCTGTCCATGGAATTCTCCAGGCAAGAATATTGGTGTGGATTGCTATTTCCTCCTCCAGGGGATCTTCCCCACCCAGGGATCAAACCCTGGTATCTAGCATTGCAGGCAGATTCTTTACCATTTGAGGTACCAGGGAAGCTTCTCAAATGGTGCTGGTGGTAAAGAACCTTCTTGCCAATGTAGGAGACATAAGAGACATGAATCTGATCCCAGGGTTGGGAAGATTCGCTGGAGGAGGAAATGGCAACCCAATCCAATATTCTTGCCCAGAGAATCCCAAGGATGGAGGAGCCTGGTAGGTTACAGTCCATAGGGTCACAAAGGGTCAGACATAACTGAAGTCATGGAACTAGATCCTGTGTGTCGCAACTAAGATCCAAACTCCTAGGTGCTGAGAATATGACCAGATGGAGCCAAAATAAATAAATAGTTTAAAATAAATAAACATATATTTTTTAAAAGTAATAAGATTGAAAAGGAAGAATATGCTTGTACCAGGAGTTATATGAACCTGAAACAGCAGTAAGAAATAGGCCACTATTCAGAATAAACAAAGGTTTATGGAACCACAGTGTATTAAAAAGCAGAGACATCTCTTTGCCAACAAAGCTTTGTATAGTCAAAGTGAAAGTGAAGTCACTCAGTCGTGTCCAGCTCTTTGCAACCCCATGGACTATAGCCCACCAGGCTCCTCTGTCCATGGGATTCTCCAGGCAAGAATACTGGAGTGGGTTGCCATTTCCTTCTCCAGGGGATCTCCCCAACCCAGGGATAGAACCCAGGTCTCCCACATTGCAGGCAGACACTTTAACCTCTGAGCCACCAGGGAAGCTCCAAGCTATGGTTTTTCTAGTAGTCATGTACAACTAAGAGAGTTAGATTGCAAAAAAGGCTGAGTGCAAAAGAGTTGATGCTTTCAAACTGTGGTACTAGAGAAGACTCTTGAGAGTCCCTTGGAGACTGCAAGGAGATCAAACCAGCCAATTCTAAAGAAAATCAACTCTGAATATTCACTGGAAGGACTGGTGCTGAAGCTGAAGCTCCAATACTTTGGCTACCTGATGTGAAGAGCTGACTCATTGAAAAAGACCCTGATGTTGAGGGAAATGGTAGGCAAAAGGATAAAGGGCCAGCAGAGGATGAGATGGTTAGATAGCATCACCGACTCAATGCACATGAGTTTAAGCGAACTCTGGGAGATAGTGAAGGACAGGAAAGCCTGGAGTGCTGCAGTCCATGGGGTCACAAAGAGTCAGGCATGATTGAGCCACTGAAGAACAACAATGGAACCACTCCCTAATCCTGGTTCAAGTGCCTTTCACATCCCAACAAAAATATTTAAAGGACTTTATCTCCGTCCTGGGACTGGGGTTGGAGAAAAGGCTACAGATATTTGGAGGAGGGAGAGACCTGACTCACCTTCCCTGAACTATGAACGACAAGGATAGCAGGGGCACCGTTCTCCTACTTTAGTAACCTTGACTTGGCCCTTTGATATTTCTCTTAAAACCTTCAGGTTCTCTGGGCCAGAGAAGGTAACAGTTTCTACACAGATAGGATTTTAATAGTTTTTTTTAACTGTTAGAAAAAGAAGTCTATTTTCCTCCACCCTCATTCTTTCCTCTACAGCATGTGGTGGAAGAAACTGTATTTATCAGAATTTCCTTCTAGCAGAGAATGTGATTTTCAGAGAAAATCTTTAATGAGCTCATTTCGAGAAGGTGAGATCCCAGAGGACCTGCCAGTGGGGATCTGAGCCCTCCTTACCTAGAGGACTGCTGTGAAGCATGAGATGTTAAGTCTTATAAAGCACTGAAGGTGATGCCTGTTATATGGCAACTGTAATATCGTGATTTTTAAATTACTATCTTTTCTAGAATCTTGCTCCAGATGAATCTCAAGATAAACAGTCTTTTATTAGTATCTGCCATAACTAGCTTCTTTCTTTTTTAAAATGAGGATAACATTGGCAGATGTCTCTTCTTTCTGTTTTTTCCTTAGAAGACCACCCACCATCCTGTAGGTATTCCATGCTCTTTTCAAGCAGGGGGATACAATGTATGGGGGCCAAGGGGACTTGCACAACCATTTACAATCTCCTCCCCTGTTTTGGACTTTGCTTCAATAATCAGCACCTTCACTGATAGAGAAACATAAGGGGAAGGGGCAATTGGTTGTTATTTAAAAAACTTTTTTTTTTTTTTAAATTGGGGTATAGTTGCTTTATAATGTTGTGCTAGTTTCTGCTGTACAATGAAGTGAATCAGCTGTATGTATCGATATATCCTTCCTTGCTGGACTCCCTCCCTTCCAATCTCATCCATCTAGGTCACCACAGAGCACAGAGCTGAGCTCCCAGCACTATGCAGTAGGTCCCACTAGCTATCTATTTTTACACTTGGAAGTGCACATATACCAACCCCAATCCCCCAATTCATCTCATATTGTCTGTCTCCAGGGACTAGACCTATGTTTTCCTTATTCTTGTTCTTTCTCTGATATTTAACACTTTCACAGCTCTTAACATCTTGTACAAAGCTGGCTAAGCTACACCTTCTCTGTCTGTCACTCCACTCCACCCCTTATCTCCCATCGTGGGGGCAGCGTGGGCTTCTGAAAGTCTGAATTTGGGCAATGACACTGCATACTCATGCTGAAAGGTGTTTCCTTTGAGCAACAAGATGGGAAGGGAATAATACGAAGAGTTAAAAGATGAATCTCCCCCCGCTCAGATTCCAAGACTAGTCTCTTCCTCAAACCCTACCTCTGTTTCTGTACTGCCTGAGCTTTTGCCCCCTACTGGAAGTGAGACACATCCTGGGATGATGTAACAGGTCAATCATGGGTGAAAGACTGAAATACACAGAGGAAAGGAGATTTGTGAAAATCAAATGTAGAATGTGTGAAGGTATAATCTATAGGAATACCAAACACACTGCTGTTGTTCAGTCACTTGGCTGTGTCCAACTCTTTGCGACCCCATAGACTGCAGCACCGTGCTTATTTAACTTATATGCAGAGTACATCATGAGAAACGCTGGGTTGGATGAAGCACAAGCTGGATCAAGATTGCAGGGAGAAATATCAACAACCTCTGATATGCAGATGACAGCACCCTTAAGGCAGAAAGTAAAGAAAAACTAAAGAGCCTCTTGATGAAAGTGAAAGAGGAGAGTGAAAAAGCTGGCTTAAAACGCAACATTTAGAAAATTAAGATCATGGCATCTGGTCCCATCAGTTCATGGCAAATAGATGGGGAAACAGTGGGAACAGTGACAGATTTCATTTTTTTGGGCTCCAAAATCACTGTAGATGGTGACTGCAGCCATGAAATTAAAAGATGCTTGCTCCTTGGAAGAAAAGCTATGACCAACCTCAACAGCATATTAAAAGTAGAGACATTACTTTGCCAACAAAGGTCCATCTAGTCAAAACTATGGTTTTTCCTGTAGTCATATATGGATGTGAGAGTTGGACTGTAAAGAAAGCTGAGTGCCAAAGAATTGATGATTTTGAACTTGGTGTTGGAGAAGACTCTTGAGAGTCCCTTGGACTGCAGGGAGATCCAACCAGTCTATCCTAAAAGAAATCAGTCCTGAATAATCATTGGAAGGACTGATGCTGAAGCTGAAACTCCAATATTTTGGCCACCTGACATGAAGAACTGACTCATTTGATAAGATCCTGATACTGGGAAAGATTGAAGGTGGGAGGAGAAGGGGACAACAGAGGATGAGATGGTTGGATGACATCACTGAGACTCAGTGGGTATGAGTTTGAGTGAACTCCGGGAGCTGGTGATGGACAGGGAGGCCTGGCGCACTGTGGTTCATGGGGTCGCAAAGAGTAGAACATGACCGAGTGACTGAACTGAACAAACTGCAGCACCCCTGGCTTCTCTGTCCTTCACCATCTCCCTGAGTTTTCTCAATTCATGTCCATTGAATAGGTGATCCCATCCAACCATCTCATCCTCTGTCATCGCCTTCTCCTCCTGCCTTCAATCTTTCTCAGCATCAGGGTCTTTTCCAATGAGTGGGTTCTTCACATCAGGTGGCCAAAGTATTGGAGCTTCAGCTTGAGCATCAGCCCTTCCAATGAATATTCAGGGTTGATTTCCTTTAGGACTGACTGGTTTGATCTTGCTATCCAAGGGACTCTCAAGAGTCTTTGCCAACACCACACTTTGAAAGCATCGGTTCTTCAATGCTTAGCCTTGTTTATGGTCCAACTCTCACATCTGTACATGATTGCTGGAAAGACCATAGCTTTGACTCTTGGTTGGCAAAGTAATGTCTCTGCTTTTTAAAATTCTGTCTAGGCTTGTCAAACACATACACATAAAAACTTATTGAACATAAAGGAAATTCCCCAAGATTTTATTGGATAATGCAAATTTAGCCTAACAGCCAACTGACAATGACCACTTTTCCTGGGCTTGTCCTGTTCTCATTTCATTAACCTTGTCATAAGAACATTCATATTTTACATGTTGAAAAAAGTTTCTGGAGCTCATTTCTCAATATCATTAGCGGGGTTGGAAGGTATTTGTTGATTTATGGATTATTTAATTTTGTGGCCATGCAGTAATATTCCTACATCAACACTGTACTTTCCCTAGTGTAATACCTTCTAAGTAATATGTTTACACTTATAGATTATCTTTCCCAAGGACCTCAGAATATACATAGTGGGATGAAGTGAAGAGGGAAAGCATGTTGCTATGAATTTGGCACCTGGGTTCTGTAGTAGCTTGGTTCATAGACAGTTGTGTGATCTTGGATCAGTCAAATAGTCTTTCTGAGTTTCACTATCCTTCATGCTTGTGCTTAGTTGCTCAGTTGTGTCTGACTCTTTGCGACTGCATGGACTATAGTCTACCAGGCTCCTCTGTCCATGGGATTTTCAAGGCAAGAATACTGGAGTAGGTTGCCATTCCCTTCTCCAGGGGATTTTCCTGACCTAGGTATTGAACCCAGGTTTTCAACTACAGTCATTTCATTGCAATGGCTATGTCCTTTCCCCCCTATTTACATATATACCTTGATACAGGAATTCACAAACTTCATATTTTATGGCACTGGTTATAACTAATTACACTTCTCACTTGATTCCACTCTTTCACATATCTCTTTCCTCTTGGAGGAAAGCTGATAGCAGCATTTACAAGGTCATGTCCCACTCTTTGCGACCTCATGGACTGTAGCCCGCCGGAATCCTCTGTCCATGGAATTCTCCAGGCACGAAGACTGGAGTGGGTAGCCATTCCCTTCTCCAGGGAATCTTCTTGATCCAGGGATCAAACCTGGGTCTCCTGCATTACAGGCAGATTCTTTACCATCTAAGCCACTAGGGAAGTCCAATTATAAGGAAACAGATGATTTAATGTCATTCACATCCTGATGCATATATTATGCTCACATCATTGACCTTCAATCTATTTTATGGGTATCTGTGCACAGAAAGCTGGATGTCTATGCACCAAATTTGGAAAACACAGCCGTGGCTACAGGACTGGAAAAGGTCAGTTTTCATTCCAATCTCCAAGAAAGGCAATGCCAAAGAATGCTCAAACTACTGCACAATTGCACTCATCTCACATGCTAGTAAAGTAATGCTCAAAATTCTCCAAGCCAGGCTTCAAAAGTATGTGAACCATGAACTTCCAGATGTTCAAGCTGGTTTTAGAAAAGGCAGAGGAACCAGAGATCAAATTGTCAACATCTGATGGATCATCAAAAAAGCAAGAGTGTTCCAGAAGAATATTTACTTCAGCTTTATTGACTATGCCAAATCCTTTGATTGTGTGGACCACAACAAACTGTGGAAAATTCTTCAAGAGATGGGAATACCAGACCACCTGACCTGCCTCTTGAGAAATCTATATGCAGGTCAGGAAGCAGCAGTTAGAACTGAACATGAAACAACAGACTGATACCAAATAGAGAAAGGAGTACATCAAGGCTGTGTATTGTCACCCTGCTTATTTAACTTATATTGAGTATATCATGAGAAATGCTTGGCTGGATGAAGCACAAGCTGGAATTAAGACTGCCGGGAGATGCGTTGGAGAAGGAAATGGCAACCCACTCCAGTATTCTTGCCTGGAGAATCCCAGGGACAGAGGAGCCTGTTGGGCTGCTGTCTATGGGGTCACACAGAGTCGGACATGACTGCTGTGACTTAGCAGCAGCAGCAGCAGCAAGAGAAATATCAATAACCTCAGATACACAGATGACACCACCCTTATGGCGGAAAGTGAAGAAGAACTAAAGAGCCTCTGGATGAAAGTGAAAGAGGAGAGTGAAAAAGTTGGTTGGTTTAAAGCTCAAAATTCAGAAAAGAAAGATTGTGGCATCTGGTCCCATCATTTCATGGCAAATAGATGGGGAAACAGTGGAAACAATGGCAGACTTTATTTTTTTGGGCTCCAAAATCACTGCAGATGGTGACTGCAGCCATGAAATTAAGATCAGTCCTGAGTGTTCATTGGAAAGACTGATGTTGAAGCTGAAACTCCAATACTTGGGCCACCTGATGCGAAGAGCTGACTCATTTGAAAAGACCCTGATCCTGGAAAATACTGAAAGCAGGAGGAGAAGGGGATGACAGAGGATGAGATGGTTGGATGGCATCACCATCTCAATGGACATGAGTTTGGGTAAACTCCAGGAGCTGGTGATGGACAGGGAGGCCTTGTGCGCTGCAGTCCATGGGGTCGCAAAGAGTCGGACATGACTGAGTGACTGAACTGAACTGAACTCCTTGGGAGAAAAGTTATGACCAAACCAGACAGCATATTAAAAAGCAGAGAAGTTACTTTGCCAACAAAGGTCCATTTTGTCAAGGGTATGGTTTTTCCAGTAGTCAAGTATAGATGTGAGAGTTGGACTATAAAGAAAGCTGCACACCGAAGAATTGATGCTTTGAACTGTGGTGTTGGAGAAGACTCTTGAGAGTCCCTTGGACTGCAAGGAGATGCAACCAGTCCATAACAAAGAGAATCAGTCTTGAATATTCATTGAAAGGACTGATGCTGAAGCAGAAACTCCAATACTCTCTCCACCTGATGCGAAGAACTGACTCATTTGAAAAGATCCTGATGCTGGGAAAGATTGAAGGCGCAAGGAGAAGGGGACGACAGAGGATCAGATGGTTGGATGGCATCACCAACTCAATGCATGAGTTTGAGCAAACTCTGGGAGCTGGTGATGGACAGGGAGGCCTGGTGTGCTGTGGTCCACGGGGTCACAAACAGTTGGACATGAATGAATGACTGAATGACTGAACTGACTGACTATGCACAGAAAGAGTTAACACGGCAGGCCTGATTCCTGGCTTAGCTGGCGTTAGAGAAATTATATTTTGGGAGGGATCATGTTATTTTAACTGGTAAGGATGGCTCTCTGCTTCTAAACTGTATAAACAGTTTGACTTATGTTGAACACCTGCTTACTTCTTGAAGCCTAGAATTTTGGTGTTAGGCATGTGTGTGTGCTCATTCAGTTGTGTCTGACTCTTTGTGGCCCAATGGACTGTAGCCCATATGCCCCTCTGTCCATGGGATTTCCCAGGCAAGAACAGGAGTGGATTGACATTTCCTCTTCCATGGGGTCTTCCTGACCCAGGGATAGAACCAGTGTCTCTTGCATTGGCAGGCAAATTCTTTACCACTGAGCCACCTGGAAAGCCCAAGTGCTAGGCTGAGGATGTCTATTTGCCCATCTGCCAACAAATCCACTGGACACTGAGTTTCTAATGAGCTTTCTTAATAGAGAACATTTCACATGTGCTGTCCCAGCCTATAGCTGTGTGAGTCCATTGGGAAAGGACTCTATTTTAAAAATTTATTTTAGTTTTTGGCCTCACCACATGGTGTGTGGGATCTTCGTTCCTTGACCAGGGGTCAAATCTTTGTTCCCTGCATTGGAAGCTGAGTCTTAATGACTGGACTGGCAGGGGAATCCTGGAAGAGGACTCTTAAAAGCCTGCTCCTGGCTTCCTCCAAGCTCTAATACGTGGGCCTTTATCCTTCATTGATTTTGCCTTGTATCTTTTAGCTGTAATCATTATAACCATAAGCATTTCTATGTGCAGATCCTGTGAGTCCTCATAGGGAATCATCAACCCTGAGGATGGTCTTGGGAACCTCCAACCCAGTGTCCTTGAAATGTTTCCATTTCTCTGTATCATTTCAGGGACCAGTTCATTTCAGAGACATTTCTGAAGGAAAAGTCCTAAGTTATATACATTTCCAACACTGCATAGACAAAATGAATGTAGTAGCCATGTTAAGTGACTTGGGATATAAAAACCCTGTTGCCTTTTTATTCAAGTGTTCTCATGAACTTAAGTATTACAGAAAAGTGATTTTAAAACTTAACTTTTCAGTCATAAAATCCTTTGTGTATGGAAAGATCTTATGGGGAAACCAGTGTGTGCAACGTTTGAAAATAAGGGTGTTCTGATTGGGAAAGTTCTCAAAGCCTTGACTGCTTGCTCTTGTCCCCCCTTCCTGACATCAAGCTAGGAACTGTGACTTGGAGGTTACTTTTTAATTTTTATAGCCTACATCATGCATGCGTGTGTGTTCTGTCACTTCAGTCATATCTGACTCTTTGTAACCCTATGGACTGCAGCATGCCAGGCCACTGTGTCTTTGGGATTCTCCAGACAAGAATACTGGAGTGGGTTGCTGTGCCCTCCTCCAAGGGATCTTCCTGACCCAGGGATCAAACCTGAGTCTCCTGTATTGCAGGCGAATTCTTTACTGCTGAGCCACCAGGAAAGTCTGATACATACCATAAGTGTAAGTAGTCCAAAAGTTTACTTCCTCACAGAGGGAAGTAATTTGATGATAAAGCAGGTGCATATTTACCAGTGAAATCACTAAGTAGAATGACAAAATTAGGTTATGACGGCATCATATTTATCTCTCTAATCAAAAAACAGTACCTGAGCACTGGGGGATTCAGAGATGTCATAACTAAAGGCACAGCTGAAGTCCCACTTCTGTACTTGACTGTTTTCCCTCAGTATATCAAAGAGTGGGAGTGTAACTATTTTTTAAACCATTAGGAATATGTGTTTGTGTGAAGTCACTTCCATCGTGTCTGATACATTGCAACCCTGTGGATCATAGCCCATCAGGGTCCTCTGTCCATGGGATTCTCCAGGCAAGAATACTGGAGGGCAATGCCATGCTCTCCTCCATGGGATCTTCCTGACCCAGGGATTGAACCCATGTCTCTTAAGTCTCCTGCATTGGTGGACGTGTTCTTTACCACTCGTGCCACCTGGAAAGCATCATGAACATGCTACATATTATTCCATTTCATTTTTAGAAAACCACTAGAGGTACTTTCTGTCCTTTTTACAGAGTAGAAAGCAAAGTCTCACACTGGTGCAGGGTTGGGATTTGAATCTACCACGGATTCTTTTGGGTTTCTTAGGTGGGTCAGTAGTAAAGAATCTCCCTCCCATGACAAGAGATGCAGGGGACACAGACTCGATCCCTGGGTGGGGAAGATCCCCTGGCAGAGGAAATGGCTACCCATGCCAGTATTTTGCCTGGGAAATCTTGTGGACAGAGGAGCCTTGGGGGCTACAACCCACGGGGTTGTGAAAAATCAGACACGACCTAGTGACTGAGCTGACCCTTCTTGCTGAAGCACATTGCATTCCTAGGTGTCAGCCTGTTAGGTTGTCTACCTTCTGGCCCAGTGCCACAGCTCACTAGTCTCATGTGCTGTGTTCTTTTCTCTTGTGGCTTCTAAAGTCCTTTTACCTGAATGAAGAGTAGCTGCAAGGACCTCATTCTGTATGCTCTGTGAAACAGACAGGAAGATTAGGGGTCAGCCATGTGGTCATCCTGCTCAGAGAGGCGATGTTGAAATCTGCATGAGCATGTACCAAAAATACCCTCAATTGTCCAGCAGTCCTTGCTAAACTGAGCACACAGGAAATATCCTTTAATTACTGCTGGACGCGGTGCTCTGAAAGATATTTTGCTGTTTGTGATATTTTGCCAGCCTGATGCCATGTTCCTGATAGCCACCTGTCAGCCTGAATGTCCTATTTGCCTCCAGTCTTTCTGTTTCTTCAAGCTGTGCTTCAGTGAATCTGGAAAGTATTTCCTCTTCCTTCCCGGCTCGTGATTATCCCTCTTCAGCTTGCCATACGACAGCTGTCTGGAATCCAGCTGTCACCCTCCAATGCATGTGAGCAGCCCAGCAGAATATTACTCTGTATCCTGGCTTCACCCCAAGACCATGGGAGGACATCGCTCCCCACAGAGGATGGAGAATTGAAGAACCAAAGAAGTTACAGCAAAACACAGGGTTGGCAACACTCCATCAGTCAGCAAGGTATGATTCCAGCAGGTGATACAGATTTAATCCTGAGAGATAACGTGCATCCTTATTTTTATTCAATCTCTGCCCCAAGGTTTAAAGACAACATTGAAGTAAGGTATGCTTCTCAACACTGCCTAAGAAGCTGAAGGGAATAAGGGGATTCAGCTCTAGGTAGCAAGTGGGGCACTAGAAAGCCAACCTGTATGGCACAAAGGACGGGATTATAGGCAACAGAAAGAAGTTCACCACTCACTGGCAAAGAATGAAATAATGCCCTTTACAGCAACATGGATGGACCTGGCGATTCTCATACTGAGTAAAGAAAGTCAGACAGAGAAAGACAAATATCAGATGGTATACTTACATGTGGAATCTACACAAATGATACAAATAAGCTTATTTACAAAACAGAAATAGGCTCACAGACATAGAAAACAAACTTAATGGTTACCAAAAGGAAAAGGGGGGGATGAATTAAAATTTGGTAATTAACAGATACACACTATTGTACATAAAAGAGCTAAACAACAAGGGTCCACTGTATAGTGTGAAGAACCTTGTTCAATATTTTGTAATAATCTATAAAGGAAAAAAATCTGAAAAGAATACTTGAATATGTATTAATATATGTATAACTGAATCAATATTTACCTGAAACATCAAAAATCAGCCATACTTCAACAACAATAACAACAAAGAAACCACAGGGAATAAAACCCACATTAACTAAATTTAAAAAAAGACCAAGCAGGAGCAAAACAGATTCAGTTTGGGTTCAGACTGGACTCAGGGAGGTCTGTGGAAAGATTGCTAAAAGGGTTATGAATTTAGTTATTGTGGTACATTTTAATCCTTACAATTTAAGATATATGTATGTAAGTATGTATATATGTATCATCAATTCTGTTTTATAAATGAGACAGTCACAGCTTTGTGGGTTAAAGATATGTGCCCAAGGTTAGTATCATTAGTTCATGGCAGAGCCAGGATATGAACCTGCTTCAGCTGAAGTGAAGGCCAGTGCCTATCAACTATGCCACACTGGAATCAAGCCAAGGCAGCAGTACTATCACAGTGAAATGTCAAAGGTGAACTCTTCACCTTCTCCCAGAGATGGGTCCTCCTTCATTCATCCTCCACCTTGGTTAATGGCACCAAGATGCATGAGCTTCTCGGGTCTGAAACTCCAGATTCATTCTGGTACCTGTGCACCTCTCACTCTTCAAGACTCAGTTCATAGGTCTTCTTCTGTATAGAAGAAGGTCTTCCCCTTCTTCCTTGACCTCTTCCAGGATCAACACTCCCTCTGCTCCATGCCCATCCCAGCCCCAGCATCTTGTAACATAATATGTGCCTGTCTTCCTCCTCCACTATAAGTGGGCATCTCTAGAGGGAAGGGACTGTGTTCCACTCATTGTTATATGCCCAGTGCACAGCAAATGCCTGTCACATAGTTAGTACTTTAAATGAATAATAGAATGAGTGAAGACCAGAATATCAAGAAAAGTATTTTTCTCTTTATTAGCCACATTTCTCTCTGACTGGTAGAGAATTTTCCACCCAGGAGTTTGAATATTGCAGCTGACCTTGTCTTTGGTGGCACTTTTACAAGATGTGCAGGAGGGAAATGGCCAGTGTGCAATATGTTTGTGGTTTTAATGATCACTAATTAAGCACTTTGGATGGACACCAAATCTTATTAAAGAAAATGGCTTCTCCAAGTTAATTCATCAAGCATTCAGTTATAGAAGGCTATTTGGGCATTAAAACAGGATGAGAGGATTTACATTGATCATCTTTTAGAGGTAGCGTTCATTCATCTATCTTTGTCTATCTATCTGCCTGACACTGGATAAATGTTCATCCAAGCTCCTTTCCCTTCATTTATACATAGCTTAGCAGAAGTCACCTGGCAAGTCTAGAGCTAACTGTGAGGTTGATCAGCTCCTCCATTAGATCACTGTCTTATACCCAAGTCACATGTAGTTGTTACTACTTGTCTTACAAGCCTGGGGAATAAATATGGTCAAATCTTGCATTTTTCCCCAATAGTCATCTGAGAAGACTGTTATTCTTACTCATAAGTCCAGCATCACTTTTTTAATGCTTTCCATATCTTACTAAATTCTCCAGCAACCTTGAGGGTTTAATTAATTTGGGAAAGGATTCTGGGATTAACCCTGCTTCCAAATGTGAAGCACAAGGACAATTGGAGAAGTGGACCAGTCTGTGGCTGCCATTACTTCTGGCTGCTACAATATAGTGTCAGATCGTTGTGGAGTGACTTGCTGTCTGTTCACAGGCTCACTGAAGCCCTCTACTTAGAATGCTAGGCTAAGGCTCTTTTCCACTCATACCCACACAGTCAGTTGTTATTTCTGTTGTTCAGTCACTCAGTCGTGTACCCCATGAACTGCAGCAAGCTAGGCTTCCTTGTCTTTCCCTATCTCCCAGAGTTTGCTCAAACTCATGTTCATTGAGTCAGTGATGCCATCCAACCATCTCATCCTGTCGCCCCCTTCTCCTCCTGCTCTCAGTCTTTTCCAGCAGCAGGGTCTTTCCCCATGAGTCGGCTCATTGCTTCAGGTGGCCAAAGCATTGGCGCTTCAGCTTCAGCATCAGTCCTTCCAATGAATATTCAGGGTTGATTTCCTTTAGGACTGACTGGTTCGATCTCCCTGCAGTCCAACGGACTCTCGAGAGTCTTCTCTAGCACCACAATATGAAAGCATCAATTCTTCAGTGCTCAGCCTTCTTTATGGTCCAGCTCTCACATCCCTACATGACTACTGGAAAAACCATAACTTTGACTCTACAGTCCTTTGCGGGCAAGTGATGTCTCTGTTTTTCAATATGCTGTCTAGGTTTGTCAGACCTTTTTTTCCAAGGAGTAAGCGACTTTTAATTTCATGGCTGCAGTCATCATCTGCAGTGATTTTGACATCCAAGAAAATAAAATCTGTCACTGGTCAGAGAATGAGCGGCTCCAAGGCCTGAAGATAGAATGAACCATGATTTTGTAATTGCTGCTGCTGCTGCTAAGTCGGTTCAGTCATTTGACTCTATGTGACCCTATTGACAGCAGCCCACCAGGCTCCTCTGTCCACAGGATTCTCTAGGCAAGAATACTGGAGTGGGTTGCCATTTCCTTCTCCATTTGTAATTGCTAGAGAAACCTATTAAGCTTATTAAACTACAGGTCTACCATTGATGAGCTGAGTATTCATAAGCAGAATGTTTGTATGTAGTACGAACTTACTTTTCTTCAACCAGTTAGTGTTTATCTTATGAACACTATGAATGGAACATTTAATTGTATTCTTCTGGGCTTGAAAATTCAGAACTAAATAGATAGGACCTTGAGTATGCACATATTTATTCTAATACTCCCCTGATTTATCAGAAGTAGTTTACCTATACTTCCAAATTAACTCTGCTTTCTTTATTCTGAGTGAATACATTTCCTTAGTGTACCTTTAAACTTCTAAACATAATTGGATAGAGATTATGTTTAAAAACTGAGGAAGGATTTGTGGTATCTTCTTTTTTTTCCAAGGGTAATTGTTAGTATTATCTAGATCAGATGCTATTTAGAAAAATTGTTATTGTTGTTCAGTTTCTAAGTCATCTCCGATTTAAATAATCAGTGTGATTTACACCCTGTGCCAGTTCTTAGTATATAATGTAATAATAAATCCTGATGGACAAAATCCCATTGACAAGATAATAGCCCTATTTACATCTCTGAGGAAAGCAGACAAGGCCATTTGAATTTTAATATAGACATACCATTTGCATTCACTAAAGAATATATTTTTAGGCTATTTAAAATATGCATTCATCAGAAGATGACAACTGATATGTAATGAAGTTCATTTGCTTAAGCACTTCCTAAAACTAGTCATGAAGTCATCTCTATGTGTAGACAAAATTAAGAACCATTTAACTTCTAGAGTTCTTCTCTCACATGCTGTATTGGGGACCTGTCTTGGACTATTAATTGAGATGTTAATTAACTAGTTAAAGGAATAAAAAGACCCTTGGTATTCTATCTGCTACTATTCAAGCACTGTTAAATAAAGAATTGAGAAGTTGCCAAGAAAATTCAGTACAAATTGCCCTCCTAATCCAAATGCTAAACACTGGTTGGGCTTGCCTCATAGCTGAGTCGGTAAAGAGTTTGCCTGCAATGCAGGAGACTGAGGTTCAATTCCTGGGTTGGGAAGATCCTCTGGAGAAGAAAAGGGTAACCCACTCAGGTATTCACACCTGGAGAATCCCATGGACAGAGGAGCCTGGCAGTCTACAGTCCATGGGATTGCAAGAGTCGGACATGACTTAGTAACTAAACCAAACACTGGTTAACTCACTTCCTTAGAATATGGAGCATTTAATGTCAAAACCAAATTCAGTAACTTCCAGGGCCAGATGACTGAATGGAAAGAAACAGCCACATGCTGTGTGCACAGAGCCAGTAAATGTCCAGGGCTGGAAGAGGCAAAGTATGAGTAAGGCAGACTCAGAGCTCATGGTGTAGGCCTGGGTTTGCGGGGTCATATTGTTACTGAGTCCAAGCTCGTTCTGGTTGCCACATGATAGGCCAATGAATCCAAGAGACAAGGTGTTGAGGCAAGGAAGAGACTTTAATTGGGGAGCCAGCAGACCGAGAAGATGGAGGGCTAGTGCTTCAAAATAACCATCTTATTAGGGTCTGGAAGCAATGAGGAACTAAAGTCAAAAGGCAAAATAGGGAGATGCAGTGGGGAAGTAAAGTGAAAGGGTCTTCAGCCTTGCAGAACATCTCCAAGGGAATGGGCAGCCTTTACAAAGGGTATGTTAATCTCTGCTATTCATGGGCAGGCAGGGACAAACTATCTCTCCATGAGCTGAGCAAAGGCACTTTAGTTTACCATCAAGCAGAGGGGCAGTGTCCTCCAAGTAAGCCACTGAGTGTGATTATAATAATAAAACCAAATCAAAGAAACAGTTTCCAACATGGAGCCAGAATTGGCTTCCTCCCTGCAATAATATTTCAAAGACAGAATGGTTGTTCACTGGCCTCTTCACTTAAGTGCACAACCAAGAACCAGAGGCCCTATCCTGTATGCGAAGCACTGTACTTCTGACTTTACGTACATTGTCTTATTCATTTATGAACTCAGAGCTGAACTAGGAAGAAGACTAGAGGCTAGGGTAGAGAGAACAGTGCAAACTATAGGAACTGTTGTAACTTCTTCTTGTGCTTATCAGATTTCTTGTTATCTTTGCAATAGCTTCAGTTTCCTAAAAATGACAAGATCCTGTTTCTATTTAGAGGCACAAGAAAATTTTGGAAGATCTGTGTGGAACAGAGTTCCGAGTTAGAGAGGATGGTGGAAGCAATAAGGGATTCCCTGAGTCAGTGGTGAGAGACTAAATGTTTTAAAGCTGACTGGGAAGCCCTGAGTTGTAACATTGCTGGTTTGTTGGTTCCCCTGGCGTAAATTTTCTCACCATTGTCAATCAATAAGTGACATAGTGTCACTGAACATGGAATTGGGGAGAGACACATACACCTGGCTTTGTGAGCTGGTTGAGAGCCAGTTCCAGCATTCTCCCGAAAAGAGAAGTGCTGGGAGTTCTCCTGGGCCCAGAGATTGGAGCCACCTGGGGTCCATTTTATGTTCCTGTCTTAGCTTCATGCATCTTAAAGCTAAGACTGTGACTATTCATCTTTATGTCCTTAAGTTCTAGCACAGCATCTGACACATAGCATACTTGTGAAGGGTCTGAAAAGCAAGAGCCCAGATCCCAAATTTGACCTCTATTTCTGTTAGAGTTTGTTTGTCCTAGAGGATGTCACTTAAACCTCATTTTCCTTACCTGAAATATTGGAATTTAAAATAATTCCGTCCTCATGTCATTTCTGGCTCTGAGATAGTATGAAAAAAGTATTAGTTTTTTTCAATTAAGATTCATGTAAAATCTCTACTGGGCTTCCCTGGTGGCTCAGCTGGTAAAGAATCCTCTGCCTGCAATGTGGGAGACCTGGGTTCAATCCCTCGGTTGGAAAGATCCCCTGGAGAAGGGACCAGCTACCAACTCCAGCATTCTGGCCTGGAAAATTCCATGGACTGTATAGTCCACAGGGTTGCAAAGGGTCAGACACAACTGAGTGACTTTCACTTTCACTTTCAAACTCACTGCTGTATATATATATATAATAGATAACCAGAAAGGGTCTACTATATAGCACAGGGAACTATGCTCAATACTTTATAATAATCTATAAAGGAAAAAGTATGCATATATATAAAGAATAATATATAAGAATATATTATATTCTGAATACATATATATATATATCTGAATCACTTTGTTGTATACCTGCAACTAACACAACATTGTAAATCAACTATACTTCAGTTTTGTTTTTTTTTTCAAGTTGCATGTGTACAGTGTTTCCCTGATTTCTCAGATTTTTTTTTTTCAATTGAGAACAGTGGTTAGTTTGATAGAAATTATAATTTGTAGACTCATGTGGGCTCTGGAGTGATGAATGCTTCCTTTTCTCGTGCTTGAAGAACACTGGATGTTTTGTCAGGTAGGGATTTTATAAGCCACATCTTTGGTGTACAAAAACAGCACTTTTGTCTTTAAAAACTAAACTTCATTCTTAAACTCTCTCTAAAAACAAATGTAATTGTACAAAATCAAAGAAAACTCCACTGAATTCTGCAATTTCCCAAGCAATTCAGGGCATTTCTCTCATTTTGGCTTATCCAGGCTTGTGAACTCTCATTTTCATTTCTGCAAATGGAGGATTCAGAATTCATAGGAGCAGCATCAATTTGCTCTGAAGGCTGTTTGGAAACACATACGGGAATGGAACAGATTATTCTGAAATGACTAAGTTAGCAACTCCTGTCATCTCTCTGAGAAGAGACCCTGGGCCTTGGTCACATGTCAGGCTGAAATTGATGGGGGCTTCCTAGACTCCAGTTAGCAACCTATGTCTCTCCACATGGATGAGGTTGCTCTTGGAGAGGGCAGTGTCCCTTGTCTGCCCCGAGGACCTTCTGCAAGGATTTATATTTGGAGCAGGAGCCTCACACAGGATGTAGTCAGACAGAGCAGACTCAAATAGAACCAGCTCCTCCTGACTAGGAGAAGAGACAACATGGAAATTTCTAAAGTGCTCCCTAGGGCTTAGGATCAACCTCAAGGAGGAAATAAAGAGACTAAAAGCCTGAGAGAGTCTTTCTGAATCATCATAAACCTGAATGAGAAAAGGGCTGAGTTTCATACAGCTTAACTTAGGAACAAGTAGATTTTCTTTTTCTTTTTTTTTGGCTGCACAGTGTGGCTTGTGCGATGTTAGTTTCCTCAACCAAGAGTCAGTGGTGAGAACACAGCCCTAACCACTGGACCACCAGGGAATTCCCTTATTGTTTTCCTTATCATCTAGAATTGTGGCTGATCGCCAGAAATCAACCTTGATTACTGAGTTGGTAATTCTTACTTGATGAAATAATTTATTTTAGCATTTTGTTAGAAATTTTCACCGAATATGTCTAGTTCCTCTTTTTTTGAAGTGGGCAACTTTTCCACTTCTAGATTCTCAATATTGCCTCTGTTTTCTGCAATTATGCAATGGTTACAAAAATGAGCAATAGTCACATTTGCAGTTCTCAGTTCTTTGGGAAAGAATTCATCTGTCTGGAGATTTGTGTTTATTTAAAGCCACTAAGAGCTTTATTGCCAAGTGCTTTCTACGTATCCTGAGTTTCCATTCCTTTGCCCTCATGTTGTCAAGCCTTTCCAGCTGGAAGATGACGGCTCCTTGTGGATTATGATGCCCTTTATACTGAATGGGCTTCCCTGGTGGCCAGATGGTAAAGAATCTTCCTTCAATGCCGGATAACTGGGTTCAGTCACTGAGTCAGGAAGTTCTCCTGGAGAAGGAATGGTTACCCACTCCTGTATTCCTACCTGGAGAGTTCTATGGACAGAGGAGCCTGGTGAGCCACAATAGTCCATGGGGCCCCAAAGAGTCAGACATGACTGAGCCACTAACATTTTCACACTTTATACTGAATAAATAGATAACACTAACAGTTAGCATGAATGGTGATTGATGAATGAAGGGTTATAATTAAACGTAGTGTTGTAGATCATACCATCCAAGTGAAGTGGGAAATTAATATAAATGTGCAAATGAACTTGACCAAGAACATTTAAGTTGGTCTGGGTTTCATAGTTTTGCAGCTTCAGTTATTTGGATACACTAAGTGCTCTGGTTTGTCCCTTTACAGTTCAATGTAGATGTTTGTCTGCAAAGAAAAGACGGTGCGGTCAGATCCTTAGACAGTTGGAATTTTGATTCCCTGTTAACTGGCCAAAAAAGTCCAAATCAAAGAATTCAGGGAAGCTTTTTTTTTTTTTCTATTTGGATTTTCTTGTATTAAGGACAAACTTTATAGGTTCTAATGTTTAAAAATGTATAGAGTGAATTCTAAAATTTTTTTCTATTATAAAAGTGATACATGTTCTCAGAGGGTAAAGTGCCTGTCTACAATGCAGAAGACCCAGGTTTGATCCCTGGGTCGGGAAGATCCCCTGGAGAAGGGAATGGCAATCCACTCTAGTGCTATTGCCTGGAGAATCCCATGGACAGAGGAGCCTGGTAGGCTGCAGTTCATGGGGTCGCCAAGAGTTGGACATGACTGAGCGACTTCACTCACTCAATACATGCTCATTATAAAAACCTGATACAAGTAGAAAGTGTTAAGAAAAGCAGTTCCCCAACAAGGTCCTCCTGTATAGCACAGGGAACTCTGTTCAGTGTTATGTGGCAGCCTGGATGGGAAGGGAGCTGAGGGGAGAATGGACACATGTTGTATGTACAGCTGAATCCCTTCTTTGTTCACCTGACACTATTACAACATTGTTTGTTAATCTGCTATATCCCAATACAAAAGAAAATTTAAAAAACCGATTTAATGAAACATTTGCTACACTAATACTTCCAGAAACAAATAAACAAAATATTAATTTAAAATAAAAAAAGAAGATAGTCCCCCTACCAACCTTTAGTGGATAAAAATGGCCTTGACAGTCTAAACTGTCTTCTCTAAAGTTTGGCAGAGGGTTTCAGTTAGTTTTTTTAGCATCAAATCTCCAGTTAGAAACCAATATGATCATCCTTACAAAATATAATTACAAATTGTTGTCAATTGTCAATGGACAATACTGTAAACAGCCATTCTAAATAATTTTACATTTATTTTCTATTCACAAATACTTTCCACAAAGAATTATGGGAAGCTTTTGAAGCCCTAATAAATTTTCAATCTTCCTGCACACTCCTCCCTACAACCCTTTCCATGAAGACAGAAGTAGTTCACCAGGACGCTGGGGAAGCTTAAACTTCAAGGTCTTGGAGCAGTCCAAGCAATGTCTTCCTACAGCCAAGTGTTTTTGTAAATTTCACAAAAGGATAACATTTAACTGTAATCTTCCCAGACCACTGAGTCGTTTCTCTCTGACCTTCTCTTTTCATACTTATTCTCCTGTCAGGAGGCCTTGGAGTGTCTGTGAACATTTTGGGGATTTGGGGATGAGAGCAGATGTAGGTTGGTACTGTTATCTATGAACCTTACAATCAGTTAAATGATAGCTGGCTTTTGCTATGTGATGTGGTTTTCAGGTATGGTGTGTGACACAAAGGTGCAGTATTGCAGGTGTGCTGTGATACACCAGCACTTAGCGCAGGAAGCAGGTGGGTCCTAAAGAGAAACAGGGCTTGAAATTATAAACTCAAAAGCTTATTTGTGGAAGATTATTTCCATCATTGAATGTGTACAGTTTTAAGCAGAGGATTTCATTCATGTTGATTCCTCAGTCAAAGTAGAATTTCTTACAGGACAAAATAGACTCAATAAAACAACATATACAGTTATCAACCTACCATACATTTGATAAGAACTACTGAAGCAGAATTTGTCAGAATTAATCTGCATTTACTGGACAAAAAGCTGCAGTCATTTTACAAACAGGAAGAAAGCCTGGGGTGGGGGCACAGGGGTGGTGGTGGTTTATTCCTCTCAGTCATTAATTAAAGAAAACATTTCAACTGGTCTTATTAGATGAATGAATTATCTTTTTGTTCTTTCTATGGATTGCTATTTTTAAAAATTATCAACATATAAAAAGCTGATAAAGGAACATGCAACCAAAAAATGTAGAGAAAAACTATTACAAAACTATGTTAGTAGTTATTTCCAGAAATCTTTTTGCTATTTTCTGGATTTTGCAACATCCTAGGTATTTTTCAGCTTCTTATAATTTGTAATTTATGGTGATTTAGTTTCTCGTTCTGAGCAAACATTCACTTTGTTACCTAACTTTGGTATTGCGATATTTAATTTTTTTTCTTAAAAACATCTTCCACAAACCCCAAATCTCTCTTCACAACCCACCATATTTCTAACTGGGGCATTCTTTATTATTCTCACAGAAGAACACATATCAAGTATTATTTATTGAAAAGTTATGATGTACAAAAGTGTTTCGTAGTTATGGTTTGACTTGGGGAAATTTGTTCAGATTCCCAGAGCTGAAGATTATCTACAAACCAAAGCAGTTTGGCTCACTGCTTTCCAGATTCAGTGAGGTTAAATGATGCACATGGGAATATGTTCTAAATCAAGTGCTATTTAAATAGTTGACCCGGCATATAGGCCACTATGAGAATGGACCACCCTTTGTAATGTTCTGGCTCTGTCTTACTAATGGCACTTTCTTGGATCTACTCATTTCTTCACTTATAAAAAGGGAGAAAATCTATCCAATTCATAGGGCTCTTTGTTATCAGCATTAAATGGATAATTGACATGGCTATTATTAATATTATTGAATTGGCGCTCTTACTCATTATCAAAATCAGTGTCAAATAATGCCTCTAAAGAACTTCAGGGAGTGATAGAGCCCTTTCAAAACCAGTGTATAGCTTTTTATTAGAATGTATTAATTACCATGTCTCTATTTTTCATTTGTATGAGATTCACTTATTTTTGCAGCCATGAATATTCTACCAGCTTTTAGTTTTGTAATTGATGGTGTTTTGACTTTTTAGCTTCAGCAATATGAATAATAAATATAGTAAAACAGCATGGAGCAGAGCCTTAAATATTTTGTCACATTACTTATATTATGAAGACATATCAGGTCAAAGAGACAATAGCAGGCACTATTAAATATCCAGGGCCTTGTAGGCATCAAAAATTTTTGTGCATGATTTGGCAAGACAAATTAATAAAGCATCTTTCTTTTCTACCAAAATTTTTAAAATGTTTTTTCTTATTTTTTCATACTTATTTCAAAAGAATAGAATTCAAGAGTAACCTTTACAAAGAGAGGTTTCCCAAACTTAGGCTCTTTTTCTTTCTTACCCTGTAGGAGAGATTTCTCCTACTGTCAATTAAAATTCTCCCCACTGATAGATATATTTCACATATAGTTAACCAGGGAAATTGTCTGAGAGCTATCTTTGGGGTGTCTAGTGTAGCATCAGCGATCAGACAAGACAGAGACAGAGGATTAGGAGAAGATGACATTTGCTAGTACTAAAACCAATAAGGATAGGAGATGCTGTGTACCTGTACAGTAAGCACCTGAGTCTGGTTTCCTGGTAACAACATCCCT
Source organism: Budorcas taxicolor (assembly GCF_023091745.1). NCBI lineage: Eukaryota > Metazoa > Chordata > Mammalia > Artiodactyla > Bovidae > Budorcas > Budorcas taxicolor. Next base: position 96,053,255 of record NC_068915.1, on the reverse strand, counting down.
CCATGCTTCTCCTTCATACAGTATGTTTCTTTTTTACAGTGAATTTCCACCTCTCTGGTTTCCTGTTAAATGTTCCAGTTACTACTACTGGAAAACAAAGCACCTCTAATTCAGTGGTATAGAAGTACTGTTTTATGCCCACAGGTTCTGGAGGCCAGGAATTTTGATTGAGTACAGCAGAGATACTTGTAACTGCTCCATAAATCTAAGGCCTTCGTTGGGAAGAGTGGAACAGCTAGTGATGATCTGCATGGTTGAGAGGAGGAGTCATCTGGAAGCTTCTTCACTCACATGTCGACTTCTGGGCTGGAGGAATTCAAGTTTGGCTTCACCTGGAACCACTGACCAGAAAGTGTTTCTTCTGGCTGCTGCATATGGCAGGAGGGGTCTCCTTTTAACAAGGCTGCCATGAGAATTCAGGACCCCAAAAAGTGTTCTCCGGGGAGTAAGGTGAAAGATGCGAGGACTTTTATGACCAAACTCAGAAGCGACATAGTATCACTTCTGTCATACTCCATTGGTCAAAGCAGTTATAAGCCCACCCAGATGCCAACAAAGAAACACAAACCCCACTTCTCAACTGAAAACGTGTCAAAAAATTTTCAGCTGTTTTTTAAAAACTGCCTCAGGATACAGCTTCACTTTAACAACCGAGGATCAGGGGGTAAATGCACACAGTTTGCTTTCCTGAGCCACACATCTCAAGATAGAAATCTTGGTGAGACATGTAAGATGTGATCTCTTAAATTATTTACTTATTTATTTTTATTTTTTATTTTTTGGTTAGGCTGTGCAGCATGTGAGATTTTAGCTATCTGACCAGGGATTGAACCTGCGTCCTCTGCATTGGAAGTATGGAGTCTTAAACACTGGACCACCAGGGATCTGATGCAATCTAAGAGAGGCAATATTTTGTACTAGAAAGGGCTTTGTGTGGAAGAGACTGATGAGTCAAAATCTTGTATTTTATGCTTGATGTTTTGCCTTGAAGGATCTTTCCTCTGGTCAGGGTTAATGAAATGTGTTAATATCCATGGTTGGCATGAAGGTCTACAGAGACAGTGTGAAAACCAATGTGTGGCTTTTATTAGCATGCCTGATCTCCAAGGCAAATCTAAGGCAGAAAAAGATCAAAATTCAATAGTCCCTGAATATCCAGTCTGAGTTTAGGTTAATTAATCACAGATTACATCCAGAAGGGAAATGATGACAATCGGATGGACATTAAAAATTCAGCTTTAGGAGAAGCTTTGTGACTGGCAGTTGGGGGTATGGTTCACTTAAAGACCTAAGTTACCCTTTAGGCCTGCCATGCATTATGACCACATACCAGATTGATCAGTGACATAAAGGCATAATAATAATAAAAAAGAAACATTTATTAAGAGCTTCTGTGTTCCAAGTATCATGTTAAATACTTAACAACAGATTTAGCCCTGACAACTGTATTATTAATGTCTATGTATTCGGATGGAGAAACATTTATGGGAATTATGTATTTGATGAAGTTCTGGAAGCTGTACGATATGGAGATAGAGTTTGAACCCAAATAGCATATATTGTACTGGCCAATGATTGGCTTCCCTAGTGGCTCAGTTAATAAAGAATCCACCTGCAATGCAAGAGACCTGGGTTCACTCCCTGGTTCAATCCCAGAAGATGTGCTGGAGAAGGAAATGGCAACTCACTCCAGTATTCTTGTCTGGAGAATCCCATGGACAGAGGAGCCTGGTGGGCTACAGTCCCTGGGGTCACAAGCATCAGACACGACTGAGCGACTAAACCACCACCACACTGACTAAAGATACAAAGTGAAAGTGAAAGTCGCTCAGTCGTGTTGGACTCTGCAATCCCATGGACTGTAGCCCTCCTTTCTCCCAGGGATCTTCCTGACTCAGGGATTGAACCCAGGTCTCTTTTATTGGCAGGCAGATTCTTTACCATCTGAGCCACCAGGGAAGCCCAATGATACAAAGTTTTACTTATTTGATAGCCCTTTTTGAAATATACCAACATGACATTCAATTAGGTTCTGATTCAATCTAATTAACTTAATTCAATAATTATTTATTAGTAAAATATCTTTTTAAAGTTTAGGATGTGTAACAATGATTTTGAAGACTGGGATATAACTGAGCTATAAAATTTTACAGCTTGTTGATCTGATACCTATATGCTACAATATAATTACCATTTTTGTGTTAGCTAACACCTCCATTATCACATAATTATCATTTTTATTCGGGGAGGACATTTTGTGATACAGTCTCTTAGCAACTTTGAATATACAACAGAGTCTTGCTAACTATAACCTCCATGCTGTGCACTGCTGCTGCTGCTAAGTCACTTCAGTCGTGTCCAACTCTGTGCGACCCCATAGACGGCAGCCCACCAGGCTCCCCCGTCCCTGGGATTCTCCAGGCAAGAACACTGGAGTGGGTTGCCATTTCCTTCTGCAATGCGTGAAAGTGAAAGGTGAAAGTGAAGTCGCTCAGTCTTGTCCGACCCTCAGCGACCCCATGGACTGCAGCCCACCAGGCTCTTCCATCCATGGGATTTTCCAGGCAAGAGTACTGGAGTGGGCTGCCATTGCTGTGCACTAGATTTCTAGAACTTAGACATCTTGTCAGTTTGTACCAACAAACAATATAAGAAACAATATTCTTAAAATGCATCCTGTAAAATGACTTCAGACACCAAGATACCAATCTTGTATTCTGACTGCTCCAAAACAATTAATTTTTACTTTTTTTTCAAATAGAAAATAGTTTACATTAACTTCCCTAATAGCTCACTTGGTTAAGAATCCTCCTGTAATACAGGAGACCCTGGTTCAATTCCTGGGTCGGGAAGATCCACTGGAGAAGGGATAGGTTACCTTCTCCTGTATTCTTGGTCTTCCCTTGTGGCTCAGCTGGTAAAGAATCTGCCTGCAGTGCAGGAGACCTGGGCTCGTCTCTGGGTTGAGAAAATCCCCTGGAGAAGGGAAAGGTTACCCAATCCAGTATTCTGGTCTGGAGAATTTCATGGACTGTATAGTCCACGGGGTCACAAAGAGTCGGACACAACTGAGCGATTTTCACTTTCACTTTCATTTTATGTTTGTAGCTAATGATGATTTCAAAAAATTACTTGTAAATGTATGTCCCTTAAAATTTACAAGCAAATGTTTACTACGGTGAGTACTTAAAATTCCACAAGCCATCTTCATCTGCAATTGATTCTAGAATTTGATGTGGAAAGTGTTTTCTCTTGGAATTTTGAAGGCACTTGGCCTTTGTCATCAAGAAGTTCATGTTGCTACAGGGGTGTTTGCTTTCTTTCTTGTTAAAAAAATCATGAATTGATTAGTTTGTTTCTGGTTGCATTAGTCTTCCTGCCTGCCTGCGCGTTTTCTAGCTTGTGGTGAGTGGGAGCTCCTCTCTAGTTGTGGTGTTCAGGCTTCTCTTTTGTGGGACTGGGCTCTAGGTGCATGGGTTTCAGTAACTGTGGCCCGTGGGCTCTAGAACGCAGCCTCAGTGGCTGTGGTGCATGGGCTTAGTTGCTCCACAGCATGCGGAATCTTTCCAGACCAGGGATCGAACCTGTGTCTCCTGCGTTCGCAGATGGATTCTTATCCACTGTACCATCAGGAAAGTCCTTGGGATATCTGCTTTCTTATCTTTGTTTTTGATCTTCTTTTCCTCTCTGGAAATGTTTTGAATTTCCTCTTTATTCCTGATGTTCTAAAATTTCAAAATAATTTTGCTTTGTGTGTTTATTTTCAACTCAATGTGCTGGACATTCACTAAATTTTTCATTTCCTTTTAGCTTTGTTACAGGACTTCCTTGACTTTATCAGCCAACCATGTTATTTACTGTTATTAAATTTCAAGAACCGTATTTTTAAGTTTCTGAAATGTGTTAAATGTACCATATCAGCACTGAGTGGATTTTAGTTAATATCCAGAATAAGAATTTTTTTGTTATTATAGTTGACTTCGAACCCTTTGTTCATTGATGAGACATATATTCTGGTCCTAAATTTACCCTTTTATTTAATGTTACTCTCTTTGCTTTTCATTTATTTTGCTAGGTATTTGATGGGATTCTTTAAGCTGAAAATCAGAGTGTCATGGGCAAATACAGCATGACATTGGAGTTTCTTAGTTTCATAACCTAAGGACTAAATCATCCTTTATTTCTCTACAGCTTTCCCATCAATCCTACAGTTGTAGAATAATGCTGAGTTTCTGTTATGTATTAATAGATATTGTTTATTTGACACTTCACAGTTGGTTATTATACAGAGCCTGTCAGGGACCAAATTTATTTAATTCTCTCCAGTGCTTAGTGTTATTAGGCTTTATAAAATATTTTATTGAATGAATAAGTGGTAAGAGTAACCCATTCAGAGAATAGTTTTTTAAAACATAACATATTTTCTCCAAATTAATTTTTATTTGTGCACTATATGGTGCAAATACACTAGAAAACTCAAATATAATCTACAGAATAGGAGAAAGACAGTGGCAAGCACTTCTTGGGTTATAGACGTTTTACATATTACACTACTATTTTTCTCTAGGAGTCCTCCAATTTGTGATAGAAATCAGTAAGGGAAATTTCCCTTATAGAAACTTACTCTATGATCTCAATTGAGCCCATCTGTTCCATAAATAACAAAATGCCTATTAAAAAAACAATAACATAAATGTCTGTTACACAATTCTCATACTTATCATATTATTAGATCTCTTTTAAACACTTGGGACTTCCCAGGTGGTGGTACTGGAAAAGAATCCACCTGCCAATGCAGTGACGCAAGAGACGCGAGTTTGATCCCTGGGTCAGGAAGATCTCCTGGAGGAGGAAATGGCAACCCAATCCAGCATTCTTGCCTGGAAAAATTCCATGGACAAAGGAGCCTTGCGGGTTACAGTCCATGGGGTCACATAACTGAGCACATTCGTATCATATCTATTACACGATTTTCATACTTACCACATTATTAAATCTCTTTTAAACAAGACAGCTATCTAAATAGTTAAACGACACAGCTTAAAGTATAAACTAAGATTTTCCCAACTTAGCCCCACTTCATTTTTTTTTCCCTGTCTCCCTTTAATTAGCCTGATGGAGTGAGTTCAAGATCTTAAGTCCCCTGTGAGCCTCAACCAAGCTCCTGGCTCATTAATGTTGAAGTCTATCCAAGTTTCTCACAATTTATCCTTAAATGTAATGCATGTCAAACTCTTTAGAAAGGAGAGCTCTAAGATGATTCAGATCTGGCTTTTCATGAATCCAAAATAATGTGCTCTGTAGAGTTTATTAACACTTCTTATGTGAAAGTTGATTAGCACTTGTCACTAGACAACTTCTGGGCAAAGTCCCACTCCATTGCCTCAGGTTCACTCTAGAGAGTTCTCTCTCTCCCCCTCTCCCTCTCCTTAATCTCTTGTTTCCTTCTTTCACATTTTATTCCTTCATGTTTAGATGAGAAGGAACAAATTCACCCCTGTGTTAGTCCTTGACAATACCTCTACTAGCCTTTCCTGGGTCTCCTGGGATTCTGATGAGCAGTAGGGAGGCAGGGAAGTTGGCCAGGAGGTAAGAGTGAAGAGAGTGGGCTACGTATGTGCCAGTCCTTAAAAGACATCAATAGCCTGTGCCTGGCATAATGTATTAGTCATTAAGTGGACATTTCAGTCATGGGATCACCATTTGGCTCTAACAATAGACTAAAAGAGCTCTGAGAAGATCACATAACTGGTTGCCCTGTCTGCTCCCTTCTATCCCTTGCACCACCACTCTGTGCCAGACACCACCCTGGTGAACAAAACACATGGGAAGAGACTGTCAAAGAAACATTATATACCCTAGATAACTTACTTATCTCGGACTCCTGGTGGCTCAGACTGTAAAGAATCTGCCTGCAATGTAGGAAACCCGAGTTCAACCTCTGGATCAGGAAGATTCCCCGGAGAAGGGAATGGCCACCTACTCCAGTATTCTTCTCTGGGAAATCCCACTGACAGAGAAGCGTGGTGGGCTACAGTCTATGGGGTCGCAAAGAGTCGAACATAACTGAGTGACTAACACTTTCACTTTCAGGATCTTAAAAGGGGCTAAGTGCCAGGAAGAAAAGTTAAAGCAGGGAAGGCAACAAGGAGTGCTAAAAAAAGAGTAGAAAAATTATAGACTTTACCCAAACCTACTGAATCAGAAATCCAAGGGTGTGAGGAGCAGGTATCTGAATTATGAACAAACACCCTACAGGTTCATGTTGCATTCCAAACTTTGAGCATCACTGATCTAAATAAAACCAGTCCATTCTAAAGGAGATCAGTCCTGGGTGTTCATTGGAAGGACTGATACTGAAGCTGAAACTCCAGTACTTTGGCCACCTCATGCGAAGAGTCGACTCATTGGAAAAGACTCTGATGCTAGGAGGGGGCAGGAGGAGAAGGGGACAACAGAGGGTGAGATGGCTGGATGGCATCACTGACTCGATGGACGTGAGTTTGCGTGAACTTCGGGAGCTGGTGATGGACAGGGAGGCCTGGTGTGCTGCGACTCATGGGGTTTCAAAGAGTTGGACACGACCGAGCAACTGAACTGAACTGAACAGAACCGATCTAAATAAAATTCTTTGTGTTGCATGATATGTTGTAAGAAAGAATAAATATTCTTCTCCAAAAGTTTTATAGATTTTGTAGTTTTTTGGAACCTTTTATTGGTTTTGGCTGCACTGAGTCTTTGTTGCAGTGTGTGGGCCTAGTTGCCCCTTCTGTATGTCGGGTCATAGTTCCCTGACCAAAGATTGAACCCACATCCCTGTACTGGGAGGTGGATTGTTAGCCACCAGGGAAGTCCCCATTGAAGCTTTCTTCATTTGCTTTTGTGCTGAACAATTTTTGAAAATTACAGCATCCTCGTGATCTTTTCCATGGGTCTCCTGAAGGTTGGTTTTCAGAGGAAATGGTGAAGGCAAGAATACTAGAAATCTGTATCAGTAAGTAAGATATCCTGTCCCATTACTTCATGGCAAGTAGGTGGGGAAAAAGTGGGAAAAAAGTGGAAACAAGGACAGATTTTCTTGGGCTACAAAACACTGCTGATGGTGACTATAGACATGAAATTAAAAGATGCTTGCTCCTTGGAAGGAAAGCTATCACAAACCTAGACAATGTATTAAAAAGCAGAGTCATCACTTAGCTGACAAAAGCCGTATAGTCAAAGCTATGATTTTTCCAGTAGTGATGTATGGATTTAAGAGTTGAACCATAAAGAAGGCTGAGGATGAAAAATTGAAGGTTTTGAACTGTGATGCTAGAGAATATTCTGGAGAGTCCCTTGGACAGCTAAGAGATCAAACCAGTCAATCCTAAAGGAAATAAATCCTGAATATTCATTGGAAGGGCTGATGCTGAAACTGAAACTCCAGTACTTTGGCCACCTGATGGGAAGAGCCCACTCATTGGAAAAGACCCTGATGATGGGAGACTGAGCCCAGGAGGAGAAGAGGGTGACAAAGGATGAGATGATTGGATGGCATCATGGACTCAATAGACATGAGTTTGAACAATCTCCAGGAGATGGGGAAGGACAGGGAAGGCTGTCATGCTGCATTCCATGAGGCTGCAAAGAGTCGGACACAACCTAATTACTGAACAACAAAGTAAGACACACTGATTGGTTTTGATAAAATAACCGAGATAAGATGATACTTAGACAACAATGAGTTATCATAACAAAATAATTAACTGTCATATTGCTTTATTCAATTACATAGAAGTGCTTTTCTTTGGACTCGAGGATGCAATTCAATTTCCTTTTGCTAAAAGCACGGACGGTCATAAATTTTTATTATCTTTATCTACGGAAACAGACTACTCTGGATAATTCTAACATCATATGACCCGTTGACTAAACATTTGGACAGCCCAGTAAATCTTGATGAACTTTGTCCAGTGTTCTTATTAGTGAAAGATTAAAAACTGAGATATACAGCGAATGATTTAATAAGTAACCCCTGCTCTTTGGATACCGTGGGATTAGGGCTCGCTGTAGGGAAACACGGTGGAAGCATAATTCTTTTCTTTCAGCTGCCCTTAGCAACCTCGGGTGTCTGTCTTAGTCGATCCTAGCATCATCATATGAGCTGGATGTTTGTGCAGGACACGAGGAAGTATTTTTCTCCTGCCCTCTATCTGATACATGGGGAATAAGATACAATGAAGACAGGAAATGAGTAGGACATTTCCCATTAGTTTTACAGTAAGAGTGGGTTATCAGTTTAACTCTTTGCTCAAAAAATTACTGAACACCAACAATATTTTTAGATTTTAAGCATACAACTTGAGTACACTCTTTCTTAACTTTGGTTCCAAGCAAAGAGGGCAGACTGGTATTTTAACTGATGAAATAAATATATTCTCTATTCTGTCTAGAGAATCTGGCCCTTTAGTGAATGATTCTTAACTTTGAATTCGCTGGTATTTTGTTATAGAACTTGGGACACTAAATAAGTGAGAGGCATTTTCATATAGTTGAAAAAAATCTGGAGCTAGGTTTAGAAAACCTGAGTTTGAAGTGATATTACTACCAATTACTTCTGTAGCATTTATTTTTCATTGGCAAAACCTGGAGTAATATCTAAATCCTAGAACTATCGGGAGGATTAAATAAAACAATATACAGAGGCAGTTGGCATAGTAGCTAGCATATAGAAGAAGCTCAGCTGATGCTGGTTCATAAAACATGATATGACAGGGCATGAAGTTTCGTCCAATAACCGATGCATATTATTCAGTTGATGAAGCTTTCTATACCCACCTGTAGGAGGACTTTTATATGGGAAGTGAAGGGAATTTCTTACCAATGATTTTAGCAGAGATTTTATATTTACCTGTAAATTTTGAAAGCTGCAAATGCTGGACATAACCATACCAACTAATAACAAAGACCTCTGGGGCAACATTTCACAAAATAGCACACATGCATTTTAATAATGCTCTTCATAAAGGGAAAATCTGCTTCATAAGACAAACTCAACACTCTGTATGCTTGATTCTACTAGTTCCCAAGAGAAAAGAAAATGCTGGTCAGTGTGTGTGGGTAGGTAGCAGAAGAGGCAGCTGGTGTGCGTGAGAGTGTGTGTGTGTAGGGGTGGAGTGTTTATCAAGACTCCGGGTTTAAAGGTTTATAAATGTGCGGATAACAAGAGCAAGGTCATGATGTTGACCATTAGAACGTAACTGCTCCGTGTTAACTCACCTTTTCAAGTCTGGGAGGCTGTTAGCAACTCGGGGCCCTGCCCTAGAGAATGGGAGGGTTGCTGCCATTAGATCTTTTTAGTTTCTGGCTGCCAGGTTACACGTTCCAGCAGCAAGGAAATTTATCACTTCCAGACAACGTAGAATAGACATGCGCCCTGGCTTTTCCTCATTATTTGGTAATACACTTGATCCTGTGATAGAACACTTGTTTGCCTGTGAGGCAGAGAAATGAAATGCTCACCTTCCAGACCAACAGGGCCTTTGTGTTGCTGTGAGTATCCGGCTGTGATGCTTGCCCTTCCAGGCTACAGATTGCTAAGCTTGGCACCTCATCTTAGACTAAAAAGACAGAGTTTGGAGGATGAGATCAATTTTCAGACTGTCTCCTTGTACACAAAACAATCTTGGAGGGTCTTTTATAAAACACAATTCCTTTTTTAATAGTCCTGTGTTGATACTTTTAAAATCAGCCTTTATGTTGATGTATGGCAAAACCAATACAATATTGTAAAGTAATTAGCCTCCAATTAAATAAATTTATACTAAAAAATCAGCCTTCACTTATTAAATATTTTATCAGCTCTTTCCAATGTGAGGATATAAACTTTATAAGATTAGAAGTGGAAAATGTGGGAGTTCAGTTCTAACCCAGTAACATTATTCCCAAATCAGATCATTTTTAAGACATCACTATTGTTTTTAGCCCATTAGTAAGACTGTTTCATCCATTCCAATTTGGTTTTTTAATTGCTCTTCAGGAGAAAACTTTGTTAGATTTGGACTGTTTTATGAAAAAGTTACCCATGTCTACAATATAGACTCCTAGTGTCACAGAATCAGTTTGTCTTAAGGCATTTTTCCCGATGAAGGAATATGGATCTATTCATTGAAGTGATTTAATTCAAGGCAATTCACTCAAATTATACACAGGATAAGACACTGTGGGAGGGATGATGATGAAGAGGGCTAGACAAATAGTCCAAGGTCTTCTCCATAATTGACAGGCTCTCAGACTTATTGAAGAAGGTAATGGGTAAATAGCATAGAGTTAAATGGCTAAAACTCCACACTGCCGATGCAGGGGCCTGGGTTTCATCTCTGGTCAGGGAAGTGGATTCCACATGCTGCAACTAAGAGTTTGCATGCTTCAAATATTAATAAAAAGATCCTGCATGCCGAATGAGAATCGAAGATCCCGAGTGCTGCACTAAGACCCAGTGCAGCCAAATAAATAAATAAAAATTTTAAAATGGCAAAGCATTGCAACACTGTACGATTGTGTGTCAGATGAACTGTGCAGGCAGAAAGCATTCTAGGAATGGAAGTCCAGCCAGCCAGATCAGGTTCCTGGGATGAGCAAAGTTTATATTACTCTCCCTGAGGCCTTTGGACATTGCTTAAAAGGAAAGAAGGATGGACTGAAGCAGGTGGAAAGTGGTGTGAGTTTTATAGACTTGAACTTGGCATAGCAACAGCTCTAGGGCTTGTAGATCCAAATGGTGGAAGTTTTTCTTCCATTGGGCTCAACAGTCCTGAGTCTCCCAGTTATCTGATACTATCCCTCCATCTACTTAAGTGGGGATCTTTTTTCTTTACGTAAAGTCAAGCTGGTATCAGTGATGAACAGAATAGCCCAGTGACTGTCTCTCTGCCCCATATTATTAATGTTTGCATGCTTAGTCGCTTCAGTCCTGTGCACATCTTTGCGATCTCATGGACTGTAGCCCGCCAGGCTTCTCTGTCCGTGGGATTTCCAAGGCAAGAATACTGGAGTGGGTTGCCATTTCCTTCTCTACATATTACTAATAGGGTGAAATTAAGTCTGAGTCATCATAAAGATAAGCTATTTCAGGTCAGACAGGCTTTATTTACTGTCCCAGTAAGGATTTTGGATGTAATGCAGGTCTGTCACTGATGACCACCCATATTCTCTGTTTCCACAGATGATGCTTATTGCTGGGACCAAAGCACATACTGGAGACTCGTGTCTGGCCCTCATTAGAACAAAGTATTACAGGGTTTGGGGTGGATGTGGGCTTAGAGCTAAGGATGGCTTGAGTTAAAGGGGATTCTTAGAGCAAGCAGGGCAAACAAAATCTTCCGTCTCAACCCTTTTCACTAATGTTCTCTTCACCTGTTAGATTCCTCTTTCAGAAACAACATGTAATTACAAAATATGAAAATGATTCTTTGGCATGTTCCTCCTGTGCCAGCCATCTGGCAGTACTATATTCTTGGGAACAGAAGTATATTTTTGCTATTATTTGTTACTGTTGTAGCCACATGTCACTATCTTCCAGCATTTTGGGGGGATTCAAAAATGAAACAGGACTGAGTTTCTTTTCCTTCCATCTCAGGCCTAAAAGCAAGTATGTGAAACCATACGGGGCAGGAGGATGCAAACTTGGCAAAGTCAGGCTCTGGGAGAGTCCTTTAAAATAAATAAATCAACCCAAATGAGTCTCAAGGTAAAAAGGAAACTTCTCTCACTTCATTTCTTGTTCAAAGAAGTTTCTGCAACCAAATCTGGAAGAAATGTGTCATTTCTTCAACTCTATGTCAGAAAACACAAAGATCTTTGGTTAGATCCATTTCATCATTAGAAGTTAAAACAAATGGATAAGGCACGTGGGATCTAAACAAACTCAAGAATCTGAGGTTGGAATGCCGGTGGTTCTTAGAAGATGCTTCTGCACGTGCCCTTTCAGCAAGGGAGCATCTGCTGTTTACGCTGTTGAAAGTTCATTCCTTTTGGTATCTGCACCTCAGGGCACAGAGAGAAAACCAGGGCCCCCAAGTGCTTGGTCAGCTGGAATCAGGTGGTTATGGATAGGGTCCCCTGACACCAGGTGCGGTGTATGGCTTTCCCCTGTGATTCAGTCATGCACAACACAGCGGTTGGGGATCTGAAGAGGTATCACTTCTATTTTGGTCCTCCTGACTCTTCCTTCTCACCAGCTCTGCCCATAGCCTGGCGCTCCACCACTTGGCCGGCCATCTTGCCTGGTGTTGTTGATAATATTAATAGGATTTATTATTTAAATGCCATCTAATACAAAACATTTTCTGAGATGATTTTGTGACTCTAGATCCTTATAAAGATGGCTTCTGCTGAAAGGAATGGGCAAGAGTCCTTTTTTCCTAACCTTAGAGTGCTTGCCTTCACCTCAACTCAGAAAAGGTCACAAGTGTGTTTTTTTTTTTTTAAATAATGTAGGGGAATGTGCTGCAAATATCATTCTGGAATGACAAAACAAGGTGACAATGCTCCTAGTGACTAAACAGCAACTGAAATGAAGGAAGAGTCACTTTAAATAAGCTACTTCCTGCGTGCGTGTGTGTTCAGTTGCTTCAGTCATGTTCGACTCTTCGTGACCCCATGGACTGTAGCCTGCCAGGCTCCTCTGTCCATGGGATTCTCCAGGAAAGACTACTAGAGTGGGTTGCCAAGCCCTCCTCCAGGGAATCTTCCTGACCCAGGGATCGAACCTGCATATCCTGTGTCTCCTGCATTGCAGACAGATTCTTCAAGCACTGAGCCACCTGGGAAGCCCAAGCTACCTTCTACAGTAATATAAAACTTTTAAACAGAGAAGTTACTATCACCCTAACAGAGTCTGAAATGCTCTGTAGTAGTTTTGCATTCAGAACTTTTATTTAAATTCTTCTTTTGTTAGACATGGCTTCTTTTTTTTTAAAATTAATGTACTTATTTTTATCCTTGGATGCACTGAGTCTTCGTTGCTGCACTTGGCTTTCTCCGATTGTGTCAAGCAGAGGCTGCTCTGGCTGCGGTGCGCAGACTTCTCACTGTGGTGGCTTCTCTTGTTGCAGAGCACAGGCTCGAGGTGTGTGGGCTTCCGTAGCTACAGTGTAGGAGCTTAATTGCCCCATGACATCTGGGATCTTCTTGGACCGGGGGTTGAACTTGTGTATCCTGCATTGGCAGGCAGATTCTTAACCACTGGATCACCAGGGAAGTCCCTAGACACGATTTCTATTAGAAAACAGGCCACTCTGATGTACATTCATATAAAACTTAGTCCAGAGTATAGTAAAGAAAATGCTTTACTTTCCTATATTTAAATAAAGAGATTTTCCCCCAAACAAAGAAAACTGAATAGAAATCAGTGTTCTATCTGATAGAAACTTAAACATACATATATGTATCATATATATGTGTGTAGAAATTTTTTAAAAATATATATGTATTAGAATTTAGAAAGTGGTTTCCTGCAAGTACATTCCAGTGCCAAGTTCTAAATGTTTTATTTTGCTCACAAGATTTTTGGATTCTTTCACCTTAAGAGATTTGAAAAAAGCAAAAACAAAGAAGGGAAAGAGAGAGAGAAATGTCATTCAGTAAACTGTTGAAAGAAAAATCAGTATTTCATATCTAGTTATGTGAAAAAAACACCAAATTTCCCCTGTGGCCCATTGAAACGAATGGTTGGGAACAGGACCTTGCTTTTGTATGAAGAAAATATATATTTCACACTTGAGGTAGAAGCTGAACATGATAAACAATGTGTCTGGGGAAGAAGTGGGAAAGATTTTGCTGCTTCAGTAAGAAAGGCATGCATGTCCACAGAACAGATTGAGAGTGGGAGGAGGGAAGTATTGATACAAAAAGAAAGGAATTCCCTTAATAGGAGGAGTGAGACAGGCCCACCGGTCAGAGGCATTCCCTGGATTTCTCTCTAAAGACACTTAACTAACACACACAGTGATGCTGCTGACTCTTAGCTATACTTCCTAGTGAGCTCAGTAAATGAACCTTTTTTTGTGTGCATTTGCCTGTAAACTTCTGGAAAGTTTACATCCAGACTTTGATGATATATCACATAATCTGTCAGACCAATGCATTTGTCTTTTAGAGACCTGCTAGATAGGGACAGGGAGGCCTGGCGTGCTGCGATTCATGGGGTCGCAAAGAGTCGGACACGACTGAGCGACTGAACTGACTGAGTGACTGAGATGATCCTGATTGAAGTCATTTCTTTAAAAATCCTATTCAAAGCCCCAGGCTGACAACAAAGACAACCATTGCATCCCCAAATGGCTTCATTGGTACCCTCCATAGAGAAGCCCAGTAAGATCCCTTTCTCTGTCTTTGCTTTCCTCCACTGGTATCTCTAAGTGCTCTTTCCAGGCCTTCCAAAGACTGATTCTCTCTCACACTAATACACAGTCCAACAGACTCAAGGCGGTGTGATATCTCAAACACTTACCTGTCAGTTTTATATTAATAACATTAGAATTACTAGTAATTCTATATTATTAGCAATGTTAGTCATTACTAATATTATTAATAACTTTAGTATGTTAAAATTAAAGGGAGCAGGCATGTTAGTGTTAGTAGCTCAGTCGTGTCCAACTCTTTGAGACCCCGTGGACAGTAGCCAGTCTCCTGTGGCATGTTAGATTTATTAGTAATATATTGCTAATATAATAATATATAATATAAAATATTTATTTTAGTGAATATATTATATTTACTGAATGAATGGGACTTCCCTGGTGGCTCAGATGGTAAAGCGTCTGTTTACAATGCGGGAGACCCGGGTTCGATTCCTGGGTTGGGAAGATCCCCTTGAGAAGGAAACGGCAATCCATTCCAGGACTACTGCCTGGAAAATCCCATGGACAGAGGAGCCTGGTAGGCTACAGCCCATGGGGTCGCAAAGAGTTGGACACGACTGAGCGATTTCACTTCAATACTGAATGAATGACTAATCTATTACTAATAAGTCATGTCCGACTCTTTGAGATTCCATGGACCACCAGGCTCTGACTCTTTGAGACTCCATGCCCACCAGGCTCCTCTGTCCATAGGATTTCCCAGGCAAGAATACTGGAGGGGGTGGGCATTCCCTTCTCCAGGATATCTTCTTGATCCAGGGATTGAACCCAGGTCTCCTGCATTACAGGCAGATTCTTCACAGTCTGAGCTATCAGGGAAGCCCAATATAACCAACCTAGATAGTATATTAAAAAGCAGAGACATTACTTTGCCAACAAAGGTCCGTCTAGTCAAAGCTATGGTTTTTCCAGTGGTCATGCATAGATGTGAGAGTTGGACTGTGAAGAAGGCTGAGCGCAGAAGAATAGATGCTTTTGAACTGTGGTGCTGGAGAAGACTCTTGAGAGTCCCTTGGACTGCAAGGAGATCCAACCAGTCCATTCTGAAGGAGATCAGCCCTGGGATTTCTTTGGAAGGAATGATGCTAAAGCTGAAACTCCAGTACTCTGGCCATCTCATGCGAAGAGTTGACTCATTGGAAAAGACTATGACGCTGGGAGGGATTAGGGGTAGGAGGAGAAGGGGATGACAGAGGATGAGATGGCTGTATGACATCACGGACTCAATGGATGTGAGTCTGAGTGAACTCCGGGAGTTGGTGATGGACAGGGAGGCCTGGCGTGCTGTGATTCATGTGGTTGCAAAGAGTCAGACACAACTGAATGACTGAACTGAACTGAACTGAACTGAATATATAAAATAACAATATTAGTAATGGATTAGTTTTTTGTTCAGTAAATAATTTTTGAATACTCATTTGGCAGACATTCTTTTAGATCTGTGAACAAACTGTTAATAAAACAGTCACACACTATGAATGCAGAAGGTTCCATTTTACTGCAGGAAAACGAAGTGAACAATAACCATAATACATAAGTAAATTAAGTAGTCGATGACCGTTATGGAAAAATTAAAAGTGCAGCAGGACAAGGGAAATCAGTAGCCCTGGGGGGATGAGGGGCAGGGTGCAATATTTTTTTCTTTTTCTTTTTGATTTTACTTTATTTTAGTTTACAATACTGTATTGGTTTTGCCATACATAAACATGAATCCGCCACGGGTGTACATGAGTTCCCAATCCTGAACCCCCCCTCCCACTTCCCTCCCTATACCATCTCTCTGGGTCATCCCAGTGCACCAGCCCCAAGCATCCTGTATCCTGCATAGAACCTAGACTGGCAATTCATTTCTTACATGATATTATACATGTTTCAATGCCATTCTCCCAAATCATCCCACCCTCTCCCTCTCCCACAGAGTCCAAAAGTCTGTTCTATACACCTGTGTCTCTTTTGCTGTCTCGCATACAGGGTTATCATTACCATCTTTCTAAATTCCATATATATGTGTTAGTATACTGTATTGCTGTTTTTCTTTCTGGCTTACTTCACTCTGTATAATTGGCTCCGGTTTCATCCATCTCATTAGAACTGATTCAAATGCATTCAGCAGATGAATGGATAAGAAAGCTGTGGTACATATGTGCAATGGAGTATTACTCAGCCATTAAAAAGGGTGCAATTTTAAATGAAGCAAGCATCATTGCAAAGTTGATGCTGAGCAAGGCTTGAAGGAGAAAAGGAAATAACTGACAGACAATAGACCTGGGTAGTGGAAGCATCCAGTGCAAAAGGGCAGAAGGCAAAGAGCTAGCTAGCGTCTTTACCAAATAGCAAAGAGGCTACTACAGCCGGCACAGAGGAACCAGGGAAGAGGAAAAGAAGATGAGGTCAGGATTTCCCTGGTGGTTCAGTGGTTAAGACTCCAAGCTCCCCAGGTAAGGGGCTCAGGTTCAATCCCTGGTCAGGGAACTAGATTCCATGTGCTGCAACTAAGACCCAGCCTAGCTAAATTATATATATATATATATATATATATATATATATATATATATATATATATATATATATATATATATTTTAATGGAAGAAGATGAGATTAAGAACCAGCAAACAAGGGGTGCAGATTAGTCAAGCTGATCATAGTGCCCCATAGGATGTTACAAGGATTGGGGGTCTTATTGTGAGTGAAATTGGAAGCTACAATAGGGTTTTAGTAAAGGGAGTCATGGTCTCATTTATGTTTTAAAAGAATTGCTCTGGCGAATGGGGACAGAGTATAATGGGGAGAGTAGAGAGACTGAGAAAGCAGTCAGGAGGCTGCACCAATCATCGGGTACAGGATGAGGTGGCCTGAACGTAGTGGTAGCAGTGATGGTGAGAGCAATTCTGAAGTGACTGCTAACAGGATTTCCACATGAATTTGATGACATCAAATCCTGTAGGACTCCTGAATGGCATCCTTTGGGGACCACTCCTCTCGCGCTATTTGGTTTTGGGAATGTCTGTCTGTGGACTTCCTCGGTGGCTCAGTGGTAAAGAATCCACCTGCATTGCAGGAGTCGCAGGAGATGATAGCCAGGTTCGATACCTGGGTCAGGAAGATCCCCTGGAGGAGGAAGTGGCAACCCACTCCCATGGACAGAGGAGCCTGGCAGGCTACGGTCCACGTGGCAACAAAAGAATCAGACAGGACTTAGCAACTGAACAACAACAACAACAACAATTGAGTGCTTACTAAATGCCAGGTGTTGTGTTAAACGCTTTTATATAGATCATCGTATTAGACTCTCTCAACACCCATGTGAAGCTACTATTGTTACCCCTTCTTGCCAGATGAGGATACTGAGGCTTCATAAAAGGGGAATTACCTACCTAAGGTTAACTCATAAGCAGCAGAGCTGGGAGTCAAGCCCAGGTTTGTCTGGAGCTCTGAAGTACTTTGCTTTCCATTTAATCCTCACTCTCCATCCCCCAATTGTAGTGTTGGAGAAGACTCTTGAGAGTGCACTGGATAGCAAGGAAATCAAGCCAGTCAATCCTAAAGGAAATCCATCTTGAATATTCATTGGAAGGACTGGTGCTGAAGCTCCAAAACTTTTGGCCACCTGGTGCAAAGAGTTGGGAAAAACCATCACTGGAAAAAACCCTGATGCTGAGAAAGATTGAAGACAGGAGAAGAAGGAGGTGCCAGAGAATGAGATGGTTAGATACCATCCCTGACTCAAGGGGCATGAATTGGAGCAAAGTGGGAGACAGTGAAGGGTAAGGGAGCCTGGCATGCTGCAGTCCATGGGGCCCCAAAGAGTCAGACAGCTTAGAGACTGAACAACGACAACCCCATCCCCACAAGGCTGTGAGGAAAGAATTATTGTCTCCATGTAAGTTTAACAGCTTTCCATTCAATTTGCTGTTATTTTCTTTCGCTAGTGTGTGTGTGTGTGTACTTGCATGTAGAGAAATTGAGTGTATGCCATAGCATCAAGTATGATGCCATGAGCATAGCAGGGGTTGAATAAATACAAATTGATTGATTTTGTGCTGTGCTGCTTCATGATGTCATCCTACACCATATGCAGGGTCAGATTCTACTCGGTGCCCCCAGAGTGCCCATTGTATAGTGTGTGCTCCAGATATCTTACGTTTGTTAGTTAACCTATATCTATCTTTGTGATTCTGCTATGACTCTTTCAGTTCTCACCCAGACCCAGCTATTTTGTCTGCGGTGACTCTTATGAGAAGAAGCAAACATTATCTTTTGTCTAGAACATTTTTATTGTATTCCCAGCTGGGTGGATAAAAATGAATCTGACATCAGGGTTCAAACAACAGCAGTGTTCACATGGACGTACTTTCCCTATCTTCAGCAATCCCATGAGATTTGTAAATGTATAGTACCCTCAGCAGACACAACAGGTCCTGCATGGAGCAATTTGAGCTAGATCAAGGAAACAAGGCCAGGGGTTAGTGGCTAATGTAAATAAGAGACATAAGTCTAGCTGCTAATCTAGGGGTCAGAAGCACAGGTTGGACTTCTCAAGAACATAGGAGATCTTGTAAAGACTTATACGTCAATTACACACTGCTGCTGCTGCTGCTAAGTCACTTCAGTCATGTCTGACTCTGTGTGACCCCACAGACGGCAGCCCACCAGGCTCCCCCGTCCCTGGGATTCTCCAGGCAAGAACACTGGAGTGGGTTGCCATTTCCTTCTCCAATGCATGAAAGTGAAAAGGGAAAGTGAAGTTGCTCAGTCGTATCTGACTCTTAGTGACCCCATGGACTGCAGCTTACCAGGCTCCTCTGTCCATGGGAGTTTCCAGGCAAGAGTACTGGAGTGGGGTGCCATTGCCTTCTCCTCGATTACACACTAGCTGCTTGCTTTTTATTGTATAATCTACTCTTGGACCATACAGAGAGCTCTACTTCTGAAAAACAAGTGAACAATAAGAGCAAGAAGACACCAAAAAGCACTTTCACCTACTACTTTATGAAGTATTCTTCCCTTATTCTAATTTAAAAATGTTGATTTTCTTCACCCATGATAGAGTCTATATTAGTCAGCTCAGGCTGCCATAACAAAATGCCGTCGACTGGGTGGTTTAAACAACAGAAATGTATCTCTTACATTTCTGGAGGCTGGAAGTCAAGATCAAGGTGCCGGCTGATTCAGTTCTCAATGAGGACTCTCTTCTTGGTTTACAGTCTTGCTATGTCTTCACAGGCAGAGAGAGAGAGAAAGAGAGAATCTGAACCTGAATTTCTCTCTTTCTCTTCTTACAAGGACACCAGTCCTATTCAATCAGGGCCTTAACCATATAATATCATTTAATTTTACTTATTTCAGTAAAGGTCCTATCTCCAAATACAGTATCACTGAGACCTTGAGCCTCAACATATGAATTTTGGATGGCCAGAATTCAGCCCATAGTAGTCTATCTTTGCTATTTATCTTAAGACCTGGGTCTATTTATTGAATAGTTAAATATAAATTTTCTTTATCTGTAGAACAGTGCTCTCACTAGTGATTGTTTGGGAGCAATAGATCTATTTCTGAAATGGCAGAGAATTGTATTATTCCTATTTTAAGATGATACAAACAATAGTTTTAACAGTGAAAGCAAATGTTTAAAACCAGCCTTGGGAGCCTGAATGCTACTGTTATTATTGAGTCATCCCTAAAATGATGAGAGATCGTGAAGGATAGGGAAACCTGGTGTGCTGCAGTTCATGGAGTCGCAAAGAGTCAGACACAACTTAGCGACTGAACAATGACAAAAACGATGAGATAAATCTATTCTCCTATTAGCTCTGGGATACAGACTATCTTTTTCAGGTGTACTAATTTCCTTCATTGATCACTGATCATAAAGTAATAATATTCCAAGCTAGCTTTTAATATCCACATTATTAAAAACCACTATATCCTTGGCTTTATACGGTAGTCAAAATAAAATCATGTCATTAAATGAGCAATGACAGGAGGAAAAAGAATTCTGTTGATCCTTGTTTAGGCACTAACTTACTAAAGCCGTCTTCATCTTACTAAAGCCATCCTCACCCCAAAGATGTCTTCACCTACCCTATGTCTACATGACTTTCTAAACACCAGACAGGTTTAGGGAAATAGCTGGTCAATATAATCAGAGAGAAAATGAGAGCAGGCAAATTCATTTTTTGGATCACATATATGTAGCCACGATTGTACTGTATATTATCCCACTTGAGTCAACACACAAACTGTGATTTTTAAAGGCACTTTTGGAATACAGGCTGCCAAGTTCGGATTCTTTTGAAACAACTTTGAAAAAAAAGAAGCTTTTTAAAAGAGATTTTTCCAGCTCAGCCTCTTTTTGGTGGCTGAAACAATTATTGCAGAAGGAAGGTAAAATAAGAAAGAACCCACATTCCACAGAATCTGGACTCGAATGAGATGCCAAGTTTTATCATGTTATTTCAAGCTTCTCACCAATATCACCCCATTCTAGGTTCAGATTATTTTTGAAATATACTTCATGTTCTTTCTCTAACCAATAAAACATTCCTCCACCAGTGATACTGGAAACTTTTGCTGATGAGAGTTTGAGATTCATAAGTAGAGTAAATCCCCTACATATTAAGCTTTAAGATGTGAACTTTCAAAGATGTGTATGTGGATGCCAGCCCCCGTGTGTCAGCTATTGTACTGAACTACTATACTTTTCAAGGCACTGTACTGTAAGATTAAAAATGATTTTGTTTCTTTGTTTTCATGTATGTATTATTAGTGTGAAAAGTACAGTACTATGTAGCCAATGGTGTTAGTTGGGTACCTAGGTTAACTTTGTTTGATTTTTAAACAAACTGGACTTAAGAACAGGCTTTTGGAAATGGAATCTTCCACATGTAGGGGGACTTACTGTATTCTAAAAAGAGTATGAGAATTTGCTTTTCCTTGATTTACTAAGAACTGTGTGGGCATAATGTTTGAAACTGCTATATTCAGTTTTTTTTTCTTATAAACTTATAGCTTTTTTTTAAAAGTTATAATTTGGTGAGGAGGGGGGCTAAAGAATGTTCCTAAGCATCTTAAGTTTTTAGGTATTAGTTCCATTCCTCCATCACAACTATTTTGCTTTATGTTCCTTTCTTGAAATTGTGAAACTGCATTTCCCTCCCTCACTAGCCCAGAAGAATCTGTCTCTAACTAGATTTAGTGATTGCTGTTGGTGAGAAAATCATATGTGCCTATGCGTGTATCTTCAGAAAGGAATTGGTGAGCTGTCGCTATTTGTTTTGAAGGCTCTAGAAACCCCAAAATATATTTGCATATTATATTTTAAAAAACATGTTGCAATCATTTCCTGTTTCTAAGTGGCATGTGATGTAAAACAGCTCAGATGTTTCAAAAATGGGGCAGATGTATTAGAAAACATGTGTATGTGAAAGACTTAAATTTAGTGTTGAGTTTTGATAAACAGCATGAGATCTTCAGAGTCTGAATATTCCAATGTGTGATAAATTGAGGGTGCTGTCATATTTTTGTGGCTGTTTGGTCAAACTCAAGCATGAGAAATAGCTTGGTTTTCTCATGCAAAGTGAGCACAGTCAGATCATTGTATTGTTGAATTGAATTAAGATATGGTAGATACTATACACACACACACACACACACACACACAGAGATATACATGGGTTTCCCAGGTGGCTCAGTGGTAAAGAATCCCCCTGTTAACACAGGAGACCTGGGTTTGATCTCTGGGTTGGGAAGATCCCTTGGAGAAGGAAACCGCAACCGACTCCAGTATTCTTGTCTGGGAATCCCATGGATAGCAGAGGCTGGTGGGTTACAGTCCATGGGGTAGCAAAAAGTTGGACATGACTTAGCCACTAAACAACAACAACATGTATATATATATATGCATGTATATGCATTATATAACTGGAAAAATAAGTATAATATAAAGCCACATATTAATATATAAATAAGATGATGTATATACAAATTGGGGTGCTCAATTCTGTGAGAACTACGAAGATGAATAAGAGAGTGTGCTGGGGGAGGGAGGCAGGTGAACACTTAAATAACACTGATTAGAAAATGACCAGGACTCTTACAAAGAATCAGGAGACTTTAGATTCTAGGTAAGGAAGTCCTGAAAAGGTAAAGAGACACTGAAATCCATGTTTCCAAAACAACCAACAAATACTCTGAACAAAATACAGCAAAGCAAAAACGAATCCACTCTGCCTCCTTCACAATTGTTTCTAGGACCCTTAATGAGCCTAGAGAAGGACGACTCCTAGGAGTCTTGAATTCCAGAACCAAGTTGCATGGGTTGAAATACCTGCTCCATCTCTTCCTTATTGTGCTACCTGGAGAAATGACTTACCTTCTCTGTGTCTTTGTTTCTACTTCTATAAACTGGAGATGATGATAGCACATACCTCATGGAATGTCATGAGGATTAAGGGAGTAAATATACGTAAAATATTCAGAAACAGGTAAGTGATATAATTCAGATGGTAGATGTTGTCCTAAATACAGATGCTGGGGAGAAGTGGGGTTGAGGAGAGGAACAGAAAAGACTTTCTCTGTAGCTCAATTCCAGAAAAATAACCGACCCAATCAAAAAATGGGCCAAAGAACTAAACAGACATTTCTCCAAAGAAGACATACAGATGGATAACAAACACATGAAAAGATGCTCAACATCACTCATTATCAGAGAAATGCAAATCAAAACCACAATGAGGTACCATTTCACACCAGTCAGAATGACTGCTATCCAAAAGTCTAAAAGCAATAAATGCTGGAGAGGGTGTGGAGAAAAGGGAACCCTCTTACACTGTTGGTGGGAATGCAAACTAGTACAGCCACTATGGAGAACAGTGTGAAGATTCCTTAAAGAACTGGAAATAGAACTGCTTTATGACCCAGCAATCCCACTACTGGGCATACACACCAAGGAAACCAGAATTGAAAGAGACACGTGTACCCCAATGTTCATCGCAGCACTGTTTATAATAGCCAGGACATGGAAGCAACTTAGATGTCCATCAGCAGATGAATGGATAAGAAAGCTGTGGTACATATACACAATAGAGTATTACTCAGCCATTAAAAAGAATACATTTGAATCAATTCTAATGAGGTGGATGAACCTGGAGCCTATTATACAGAGTGAAGTAAGCCAGAAAGAAAAACACCAATACAGTATACTAACGCATATATATGGAATTTAGAAAGATGGTAACGATAACCCTGTATGCGAGACAGCAAAAGAGACACAGATGTATAGAACAGTCTTTTGGACTCTGTGGGAGAGGGAGAGGGTGGGATGATTTGGGAGAATGGCATTAAAACATGTATATTATCATATGTAAAACAAATCACCAGTCTAGGTTCTATGCATGATACAGGATGCTTGGGGCTGATGCACTGGGATAACCCAGAGGGATGGTATGGGGAGGGAGGTGGGAGGGAGGTTAGGATGGGGAACACGTGTATACCCATGGCGGATTCATGTTTATGTATGGCAAAACCAATACAATATTGTAAAGTATAGCCTCCAATTAAAATAAATAAATTTATTAAAACAAAACAAAACAAAAAAGGACTTTCTTTTGATTCTCCCAAAGGATAATATGTAACCCAGCTTTATACTCGTTAGAAAAAATAGAGGGACTTCCCTGGTGGTCCAGTGGTTAAGACTCTGCACTCCCAATGCTGGAGGATGAGTTTGATCCCTGGTTGGTGAACTAAGATCCCACATGCCAATAAATAAATAAACAAAACCTGAAACAAATTGAATGGGTGATATTATGTTAGTAAAACATCAAGCTTGCAATTTCAACACTAATAGGCCCAAGAAACACAAGTGTGGTTGTCACAGTCACATCACAGAGGCTCCAAGCTGACTTTACTGAGGATGAAAATTCATTTTCCAAATCAAATTGCAGAGGAACAGATGAGTTAACATTGTTTTATGGACATTTGACATTCTGACATTTGAGTCAGAAAGGAAAAAACATCCAGCCTCTACTTTATATGTTATTTTCTCCCTTTTATCTGAGAACCACAATATTCCTTCTTTAGTCAGTAGGGATTTCAGAATGTGCAAACTGCTCCCTGGGCTATTGGGTACTTTTTGAAACAGCATTTAGGTCATTATAGCATAACACAATGAGACTTAAACAACAACAACAACAAATGTATGTACTTTATAAGTAACTGTCAAAAATTTATTTTCTTTTTAAGATGTAAATTAGACATCTTGGACTGTTTTCAAGATTTTTCTATAGAGTACTTTGAAAGATACAACAAAAACAACTCAGAACCCTTTCAGTAATTTCCAGATAAATGCCTCCAATAAAGTGTGTTTAGGCCTTTCAGGCTATGTTATTAAACTGGCAACTCTTCTCTCCTTCAAATATTCTAGGGTTTTATTTCTCTGTCTCTCTCTCTGACTCTCTGTGGTCTCTTCCTCCCACTCCCTACCTTAACATTTCAGAGTGAAGCAAGAGATACCTTTATGCCTTTTAGGTATTCAAAAGGCATATATTGTTTCTTTCCCTAGGAAGACACATTTTGTGTTTATTGATTAACATTTCCCCGGAAGAAGTTGTTGGGAAGAAGAAAATTTACCTCTTGAGCAATGATAAAATCGACCCAAGACAGACTCATAGGAGGAAAAGAAACAAACTTTATTTCATGGGAGTTAGGGTTAGAAGAAATCTCAAAAAAATGGCACCTAAAAATTGGCAGGGGCTTCCCTAGTGGCTCAGAGGTAAAGAATCTGCCTGAAGTGCAAGAGATCTTCTGCCACAAATGGAACTCTGTTTCAAAGCCAGGGTCAGGACGATCCCCTGGAGAAGGAAATGGCAGCCCACCCCAGTGTCTTTGCCTGGGAAATATCATGGACAGAGGAGCCTGGCGGGCTACAGTCCATGGGGTTGTAAAGAGTCTGACATGACTTAGTGACTAAACAACCACCATCAAGAAGTGGCCAAAGTAAGCAGCTTTTATACTTTTTCAACAAAGAAAAAAATAAAAAAATAATTTGTAAGAAACGGACAAGACAAAGAATTGTAGGTTTTGAGTGCTCAACTAGTGAAAAATATAAACAGAGTTTGTGCTGGAGGTAATAAATTTTAAAAGTAACAATGCTTATATAAACCTTTATGTTTATATGTTTTATATCGGGATCACACGGAGAAGGCAATGGCACCCCACTCAAGTACTCTTGCCTGGAAAATCCCATGGATGGAGGAGCCTGGAAGGCTGCAGTCCATGGGGTCACTGAGGGTTGGACATGACTGAGTGACTTCACTTTCACTTTTCACTTTCATGCATTGGAGAAGGAAATGGCAACCCACTCCACTGTTCTTGCCTGGAGAATCCTAGGGACGGGGGAGCCTGGTGGACTGCCGTCTATGGGGTCACATAGAGTCGGACATGACTGAAGTGATTTAGTAGTAGTAGTAGTAGTATTGGGATCGCAAGAGTCAGACATGACTTAGCCACTAATCAATAACAACAACAACAGTTTTTAATACACATGTACACATGAAATAGAAGTAGGTCCTTGAATTGTTAGGTCATATGGTAAGGTTATGTTTAAATTTAGGGGGAACTGACAGATTGTTTTCAAAAGTCACTGCCACTGTACAATTTTAAAATACTACCAATTAAACTGACTTCAATAGTTGATGTTCTGCTGTGTCCGACTCTTTGCAGCCCAAGAGACTGCAGCATGCCAGGCTTCTCTGTCCTTTACTATCTCCTGGAATTTGCTCAAATTCTTGTTCATTGAGTCGATGATGCCATCCAACCATCTCATCCACTGTCACCCCCTTCTCCTCTGGCTCTCAATCTTTCACAACATCAGGGTCTTTTCCAATGAGTCAGCTCTTTGTACTAGGTGGCCAAAATATTGGAGCTTCAACTTCAGCATCAATCCTTCCAATGAATATTCTGGGTTAATTTCCTTTTGGGTTGACTGGTTTGATCTCCCCGTTGTCCAAGGGATTCTCAAGAGTCTTGTCCAGCACCACAGTTTGAAAGCATCAGTTCTTTGGTGCTAGCCTTCTTTATGGTCCAACTCTTATATCAGTACATGTCTACTGGAAAAACCATAGCTTTGACTGGATGGATATTTGTCAACAAAGCGATGTCTCTGTTTTTGAATATGCTGCCTAGGTTTGTCATAGCTTTTCTTCCAAGCAACAAGCGTCTTTTAATTTCATGACTACAGTCACCTTCTGCAGTGATTTTAGAGCCCAAGAAAAATAAAAAGTCTGTTACTGTTTCCATTTGTTCTTCATCTATTTGCCATGAAGTGATAGGACCAGATGCCATGATTTTAGTTTTTTGAGTTAGATAAGCAGCCTTGATGAAATATACCATATACAGCCTTGATGAAAAAAGAAAATGAATAAATATAATTTCAGTCAGTTCAGTTCAGTCGCCCAGTCATATCCAACTCTTTGTGACCCCATGAAACATAGCACTCCAGGCCTCCCTGATCATCATCAACTCCCAGAGCTGACCCAAACTCATGTCCATTGTATCGGTGATGCCATGCCACCATCTCATCCTCTGTTGTCCCTTCTCTTGCCCTCAATCTTTCTCAGCATCAGGGTCTTTTCAAATGAGTCAGCCCTTCACATCACGTGGCCAAAGTATTGAGTTTCAGCTTCAACATCAGTCCTTCCAAAATAAAAAAGTAAAATAAAATAGTACCAACTATGAATGAGGCTTTATAATTTCTCTAAATTCATTCCAAATTTTGTCTTTTAAACATTTTAGCCTTTGCACTGAGTGTGATGTGTATCAAATTTTAGTTTTTATTTGTGTTCCTTGAACAACTGACATTGAGTTTCCTTTGGTCTTTTGTATACTTTCTTTGCAAGAAATGTCTTCTTACATGCTATGTCCATTTTCAATTGTACCATTTGTCTTTCTATTGTTTTTTTATTGAAATATAATGCTTTATGCATCATCTGTAATATTTAAAGAGTAAAAAAGCCAAAATATTCATCAATTGATAAATAGATAAGCAATTATTCATTGAAATATTATTCAAAAATAAAAAGGAATGAGTAATGACACATGCTAAATATGGATAACTCTTGAAAGCAGTATGCCATGTGAAAGAAGCCAGTCACAAAATACCAGATATTGTATGACACCATTCATATTAAATGTTAACATGAATGTTAACAGGGAAATTCATTGAGACAGAAAACAGATTAGTAGTCACCAGAGGCTTAAAAGAAGGGAGAAAGGAGGAGCTGTTAATGGGTACAGTGCTTATTTTGGGGGTGGTAGAAATGTTTCAAAATAAAGGTGATGGCTGCACATGTTTGTAAGTACAGTTGACCCTAGAACAACATGGATTCCAATTTCATAGGTCCTGAGTTGGGAAGATCCCCTGGAGGAGAGCATGGCAACCCACTCCAGTTTTCTTGCCTGGAGAATCCCTTGGACAGAGAGGCCCAACGGGCTACGGTCCATAGGATTTCAAAGAATTCTACCCAACTGAAGTGACTTAGCACACATGGACTTATATACATGGATGTTTTTTGGTGATACGAAAGAACTACATGATCCATAATTAGTTGAATCCACAGATGCAGGACTGTGGACACAAAGGACTAACTGTGAAGTTCAGTTCAGTTCAGTCGCTCAGTCGTGTCCGACTCTTTGTGACCCCATGAATCGTAGCACGCCAGGCCTCCCTGTCCATCACCATCTCCCGGAGTTCACTCAGACTCACGTCCATCGAGTCCGTGATGCCATCCAGCCATCTCATCCTCTGACGTCCCCTTCTCCTCCTGTCCCCAATCCCTCCCAGCATCAGAGTCTTTTCCAATGAGTCAACTCTTCTCATGAGGTGGCCAAAGTACTGGAGTTTCAGCTTTAGCATCATTCCCTCCAAAGAAATCCCAGGGTTGATCTCCTTCAGAATGGACTGGTTGGATCTCCTTGCAGTCCAAGGGACTCTCAAGAGTCTTCTCCAACACCACAGTTCAAAAGCATCAATTCTTCGGCACTCAGCCTTCTTCACAGTCCAACTCTCACATCCATACATGACCAGTGGAAAAACCATAGCCTTGACTAGACTGACCTCAGTAGGCAAAGTAATGTCTCTGCTTTTGAATATACTATCTAGGTTGGTCATAACTTTTCTTCCAAGGAGTAAGCGTCTTCTAATTTCATGGCTGCAGTCAGCATCTGCAGTGATTTAGGAGCCCAAAAAAATAAAGTCTGACACTGTTTCCACTATTTCCCCATGTATGTCCCATAAGTGATGGGACTGGATGCCATGATCTTCGTTTTTTGAATATTGAGCTTTAAGCCAACTTTTTCGTGCTCTTCTTTCAATTTCATCAAGAGGCTTTTTAGTTCCTCTTCATTTTCTGCCATAAGGGTGGTGTCATCTGCATATCTGAGGTTATTCATATTTCTCCTGGCAATCTTGATTCCAGCTTGTGTTTCTTCCAGTCCAGCATTTCTCATGATGTACTCTGCATAGAAGTTAAATAAGCAGGGTGACAATATACAGCCTTGACGTACTCCTTTTCCTATTTGGAACCAGTCTGTTGTTCCATGTTCAGTTCTAACTGTTGCTTCCTGGCCTGCATACAGGTTTCTCAAGAGGCAGGTCAGGTGGTCTGGTATTCCCATCTCTTTCAGAATTTTCCACAGTTTATTGTGATCCACACAGTCAAAGGCTTTGGCATAGTCAATAAAGCAGAAATAGATGTTTTTCTGGAACTCTCTTGCTTTTTCCATGATCCAGTGGATATTGGCAATTTGATCTCTGGTTCCTCTGCCTTTTCGAGAACCAGCTTGAACATCAGGGAGTTCATGGTTCACGTATTGCTAAAGCCTGGCTTGGAGAATTTTGAACATTACTTTACTAGCATGTGAGATGAGTACAATTGTGCGGTAGTTTGACCATTCTTTGGTATTGCCTTTCTTTGGGACTGGAATGAAAACTGACCTTTTCCAGTCCTGTGGCCACTGCTGAGTTTTCCAAATTTGCTGGCATATTGAGTGCAGCACTTTCACAGCATCATCTTTCAGGATTTGAAACAGCTCAACTGGAATTCCATCACCTCCACTGGCTTTGTTCGTAGTGATGCTTTCTAAGGCCCACTTGACTTTACATTCCAGGATGTCTGGCTCTAGATGAGTGATCACATCATCATGATTATCTGTGAAGTTATATCTGTATTTTCAGTAGCAGTGGGTCGACTTCCCTAACCATTGCATCGTTTAAGGATCAACTGGATACGAAAAGTCACTGAACTATACAATTTTAAACGGTGAATTTTGTGGTATGTGAATTATATCTCAATGAAGCTAGTATCTAAAAAGTTAAAAAAGTAATAATGTTTATTTACCTAGACTTCTCAGACTTAATATCCTATCTCTGGCAATTAAGGGTGACCTTCAAGACTTCCCTGGCACCCCAGTGGCTGAAACTCCGTGTCTCTTGCAAGGGACACAAGTTCAATCTCCACATGCCATGCAGCATGGCCAAAAAAAAAAAAGGTGTCCTTCTACCTCCAGATGTAGAAGGTGCCCCTTTCATGTGAGAGATTTACTTCCTGTTTCAGGAAGACAAAAAGGAAGGTTAAAATGTGCCTTTTGCTTTGGCCATTTCTTAACCTACTTTAATTTAAAATAATCAATATGCCATGGTGGCACATTTTGGGGTGACCTGCCCAAAGTGCCAGTAAAGTGTTGGAGGGAGGCAAGGTTAGGTGGACATTTGTACTTTAACTATTGGACGAAATGTAATAGCTGATGTCAATCAACACTGCTATCTTTCTAAAGTCATAGGACACATAGAATCATTTATCCCATCAGCAAAAAGAAAAAAAAGCAAAATATGAAGCAACAATCTTTAAGTTATGAAGAAATAGGAATTCAGAGGTTTTACATATCAGATTTAGAATATCCGATTACTTGATGTTTAAGAGCACTGAAGTGCTTTGTGATTAAAATCGATAGGAAGAGAAAAATATTTGTATGTACTTAAGTGGTTCAAATACTTTGCCTCTGATTGATTACCAAATGGTTACTGCAACTAAGTGAGTTAAATTGAATAACTTATCAGGGAAACAGCAACAGTCAAGTTTTCAGAGTGGTTGTGTGGATGTGTGTTCAGTCAGTAAGTCATGTCCAACTCTTTGTGACCCCATAGACTGTAGCCTGCCAGATTCCTCAGTCCATGGGATTTTCCTGGCAAGAATACTGGAAGTGAGTTGCCATTTCCTCCTCCATGGTATCTTCCTGATCCAGGGATCAAACACATGTCTCCTGCATTGGAGGTGGGTTCTTTACCACTGAGCCACTAGGGTGGCCCTTCAAAGTGGTTGAAAGTGAAAGTGAAAGTCGCTCAGTTGTGTCCAGCTCTTTGTGACCCCATGTACTGTCCATGGAATTCTCCAGGCCAGAATACTGGAGTGGGTAGCCTTTCCCTTCTCCAGGAGATCTTTCCAACCCAGGAACTGAACCCAGGTCTCCCACATTGCAGGCGGATTCTTTACCAGGAGCCACAAGGGAAGTCCCTCAAAGTGGTTGGTTGCTGCCCAAATTTATAAAAATATGTATGCTTATGAAGAAACTACATTTCTGTTAGCCAACCTCCATGTGATATCTAACTGCATCCCAAACTCCTAACAGCATCCAACAGGGGCAGAAAAGTACTCGGAAGAGACTGGCCAGACTTATGCAACAGTGCAGGTAAGTGTGCCTGAACGACCAGGTAGACAAGTGAGCCGTGGCTCTTCTAGAAAGAGACACTCAGTGCACTGGAAGAATTAGAGGGATCTGGAAAAGGGCCCACGTATAAAGGAAGGAGAAAAAGGAAGCTGTCAGGAAAGACAGAAATTGACTTTTGTAGTAAAGAAGTTACCGTTTCCACACACCCAGTCCTAACTTCTAACTGTTGGCACCAGCCTCCTCTGTGGGCTTTCTGACTGGCAGGTGAGGCTGGAAGTCAAGGGGAATTAATTGTCCCCAAGAAAGGGGAGTTATTGCCCTCAACCAATCACTGATGGGAGTTTGTGGACAAAACACCCAGCTCCCTACAAGGATAACTCTGAGGATCACCCTGCACTGAGTCCTAGACCTCCCAGTGGGGTAAGAGCCTTCTGCTTGCAGTGGTAATGGGTTACATCTTTTCCTCTTCACTGACTTCCTTCTCCTGGTTCTCTTCTCTGCACTCTGCAGGGTCTCCTAGCACCATCTTCTAGCTAAACTACTTACACTGGACTCTTGTATCAGGATTTGCCTCAGGAAGAACCAAACTAAGACAACTCAGCCCAGCAAAGTACCTAAGAAGAGGAGGAAGCTTCTTGTCAGAAGGAAAATGGCAATGTTTATACATTTCCTTCTTTCTCTCCATAAGGGATGCCTATGGATACAGATTGTTGTTTTTCAGCCACTAAGTAGTGTCCAACTCTTTGCAACCCCATGGACTGCAGCACACCAGGCTTCCCCGTCCTTCACTATCTCCCGGAGTTTGCTCAAACTCATGTCCATTGAGTCGGTGATGCCATTCAACCATCTCATCCTCTGTCATCCCCTTCTCCTTCTGTCCTCAACCTTTCCCAGCACCGAAGTCTTTCCCAAAGAGTCGGCTCTTTGCATCAGGTAGCCAAAATATTGGATCTTCAGCTTCAACATCAGTCCTTTCAATGAATATTCAAGGTTGATTTCCTTTAGGATTGACTGGTTTGATCTCCTTGCTGTCCAAGGGACTCTCAGGGTCTCTCCTAAGACTGCAGTCACAAGGCTGCTGTCATCTGAAGTCTTGGCTGGGGCTATAGGATCCCTTCTAAGCCTAGTCATATGACTCTTGGCTGGAGGGCTCAGCTTCTTGCCACCTGGGCCTTTCCATAGGATGGCTCATAACTGCTTATGGCTTTCTCCGTAAGCAGTCATCCAAGAGGGACAAAGAAAAAGCAGAGAGCTGCGTGGTAGCTTGTATGTTGTTTCCATTTTCAGCAGTTATAAAATAGGCTGTGATAAACATCTATACAATGATATATTTTAGACATTCATAGTTTCTTTGACATTTAGTTTTAGAAGTAAAATTGTGTTGACACTGTTATTGTGAGCCAAACCTCACTCCTCTGAGGGGCCTACCACAACCAGTCTCAAGGAGATCGCTCGGCTGTCACACTCCATCCAATTGCTTTATTTTATGTTTTATAAGATTATTTTGTCTCAAAGTACTTTAATCATTTATAAATTTCTTCTGATGAAATGTAAGCTCCATGAGGATAAAGACTTTGCTTGATTCAATGGTTACTTTACGTATTTCTGGTATTTGGAATAGTACTTGGCATATGTAATCTGTTCAATAAATTTCTGATACTTAAATTAACACATGTGTTTATTTTCCTGCCATCTGTTTATCACTATCGTTAAGAAAAAAATCTTCAAAAAAGTAGAAACTGATCTCTTGCTAATGGTATCTTTTATGTCTTTGATCAATGTTTAGGTTAAAGATTTTTTTAAAAAAATATGTTGACTGATGACTGTAGTTCTAATTTTTAAAATTGTTCTTTCATATTCTTTTCCTAGCTCAAAACATGGAGGCATTGTTTTGTTTTCTATTGATCTTTTCCAATTGATTCTTTTCCATTTCTTTATA
Organism: Budorcas taxicolor; assembly: GCF_023091745.1. Classification (NCBI taxonomy): domain Eukaryota; kingdom Metazoa; phylum Chordata; class Mammalia; order Artiodactyla; family Bovidae; genus Budorcas; species Budorcas taxicolor. Next base: position 96,020,194 of record NC_068915.1, on the reverse strand, counting down.
TTTTGACTCTTTGCCTGCCATTTATTTTGCCAGGGAAAACTGTTCCAAATTAATTTCTCTAGGCAGGTCAGATCACCTGCAGGCATTGACTTTTCAATTCCAAGATGACAGTGACAGAGACTGATAGTGCAAATCAGAACGCTTGAAAGGGCGCATCCTGTTCTTGGAAGGGCGGTTACAGCTGCTATTTGCAGAATCAGAGCCTTTTGCCCACTTGGAGTTTCGTGAGTGAGCCTGAGGTCTTTAAAATTACTTCCCCATCTGACCAACGTGACAAAGCTGGGCCTCATCATTTGAAGCTGTGCTTCAGGGAATCCTTAAAATAGTCCTCCTGCCCCATCCTGCTGGTGGCTGCCCTACTTTAACTCACAATTATGAAAGTTCCTTGAGTGTCTGGTGGTCATCTGTTTCCCAAACAGGGTCAGTTCCATAAAGCTGTGCCAAGATGCATGTCACTTTACTGCTGGAGTCCCTGGCAGGCCATTTCCTGTTCAATAGGCTCACAGGGAATTCCGCAAGAAGAGACTTCTGAAGCTGGTATTCCTCCCAACAAGTTCAGAGTTGGGCTTTAAGTCTTGAAGTCACACTCTGTCTGCTGGCAAATCAAAGGACTTAGCCTTCTTTGTTCAGGCTTCTTCTTCATCGATCTGTGCAATATTGGACTGACAACTTGCTGACACATCCTGGAGATTGATTTTCCCTCTGCATGGATGAAGAAACTCTTTAAAATATGAGTATATTCTTCTGAGGCAATTTCAGTTCAGTTCAGTCACTCAGTCATGTCTGACTCTTTGCGACCTCCCTGTCCCTCACCAACTCCCAGAGTTTACTCAAACTCATGTCCATTGAGTTGGTGGTACCATCCAACCATTTCATCCTCTGTTGTCCCTTCTCTTCCTGCCTTCAATCTTTCCCAGCATCAGGGTCTTTTCAAATGAGTCAGTTCTTCACATTAGGTGGCCAAAGTATTGGAGTTTCAGCTTCAGCATCAGTCCTTCCAATGAATACTCAGGAATGATTTCCTTTAGGGTGGACTGGTTGGATCTCCTTGCAGTCCAACAGTCCTTGCAGTCTGAGGCAGTTTAGCCTATCTTGATCTGCTCTATTGATCTTTTTCTCTCCCTTCCCTCTTTCTTTCTCTAAAGAAAAGGAGAATGGACAAGTGGCAAAATGCAAGTAAATATGGTCCAGTAACTCTGACCTATTCTTTAGGTGATGAGGAATTATGGATAAGGAAATGGCAACCCACTCCAGTATTCTTGCCTGGAAAATCCCATGGATAGAAGAGCCTGGCAGGCTATAGTCCATGGTGTTACAGAGTCAGACTGAAGCATATTAGCAACAGCAGAATGGATTTTAAATGAAACCATCACAACAGCTTCTTCTTTGAATTAAAAAAAAGCAGGAAAATAGTATGACGTTTAAACTTCAGCTCCATGCTAATCTTCCAGTTATTATAAAATGGGATAATTGGAGTTGCGCAAGGATGGACCAGGAAGTAAACAAAGATCTTCATGTTGCCGTTTAATTGGGCTGACCTCATGATGCTCACTGAACTTTATAAAGGCATAACTGGAATGTGTAAATGCAGCATTACAAAGTCAAAGTGAGTCTTCCATAAAAGTTCTGTGTAAAACTTCAAAAACGCTTCACTATGCTTTTATTTTTATTGACTTGGCCTTGGTTTAACTATAATTGAATCAGGCCAGTGATAGGCTCTTCTACTCATAGAAGATTGCCTAACTGTTCTTGAATTGTTAATGCAGATGTGAAACTGAGGTCAAGCCGCTAATTCTCTTTTTGTTTTTGATTGAAAACAATATGGCTTTGGGGTGTTTCTTTCTAAGAAAAAGCAGTATGAGCCGTAATCCTTTGGTTTCCTTTTCTCAGGGAGCACCTTAACTGGGGCCATGGTCATGGTTATTTCCAGCTCCACTTGGGCTACAGCTGAGAATCTGAATGGATGTAGAGCATAACTTCACCACATCCGACTTTTTTGGGACCCTATGGACCATAGCCCACCAGACTCCTCTGTTCCTGGAATTCTCCAGGCAAAAGTACTGAATGGATAGCCATTTCCTCCTGCAGGGGATCTTCCTCATCCAGGGATCAAACCTGTGTCTCTTGCATCTCCTGAATTGGCAGCCAGATTCTTTACCACTAGCACCACCTGGGAAGCCCATAACTTCAGAGGTCCTGGTAGAAATCTTGTGTGGGAAATTACTGGCTCTAGAGGGTGCCTGGGCTTCTGTGGATTACTGCTAGTATACCCCTTCATCAGCCTGGGGGAAACAACTGCTGTTTTAGAAAATGAACTGTACTAACTTTTTGACTCTGATCTTTTCTCCTTTGCAGAGAGCAAAGAGCTGTGCCTCCAAATGTAGCTGAGGAGCTGATACCCCACAGTGTCAAGGTATACACCACTGTAGCTTATCCATCAAAAGATCTATGCTTTAAGACGTCCTGCAGTAGGGGCCATTATGGCAAGAATCTAAAACCAGTGGGACTATTGTACTGTCTTCTTAAAAATGGGATTGTTGGGACTATCCCTGGTGGTTCAGTGGTTAAGACTCTCAGCACTTCCAAGGCAGGAGACTTGGGTTCTATCCCTGGTCGTGGAATGAAGATTCCACATGACGCTGCGAACGGCTAGAGGAAATAAGGAAAGAAATGGGATTGTTACCTACCATGCTACAAACAATTAGCTCCTTCATCTAGGAAGACTTCTTTGAAAAGCTGATAGTTTCCGTGTCATTCTTGGTTGTACTTGAATACTACAATTATTCTTTCTATGCGATTTGGAATTTTTGGAGGGAAGGGAGGGCATTTAATATAAAGTGGAATGTAACAGCACAGCAGCATTTTAATTGGACCAGCGGTACAGATTGCATGTCTCTTACCATCACACCACTTCAGCAGTGACCTGGAGATGCTTACACTGCCTTCTGAGAGCTAATTTGCTCTTTCCAACCCTACATTCGGTAGTTCATGTTGGTAGCTTGAAATTAACCACAGTGGTGAGTCAGGTGTGATTGTGGTCATGCTCAGTTGCTGAGTCGTGTCTGACTCTTTGTGAACCCATGGACTGTAGCCCACCAGTTCCCTCTGTCCATGGGGTTCTCCAGGCAAGAATATTGGAGTAGGGGGGATATTCCTGACCCAGGGATCAAACCCACAACTCCTGTGTCTCCTGCATTGGTAGGAGGGTTCTTTAGCACTGAGTCACCTGGGAATAAGTAGTACTCTCCCCTTCCCCCACCACAAGAGGCCCAGTGGTTTAACATTTCTCAGCATATCTCCATTTCTGGTTCACAGATGAAAACAGGAGGACGAAGGTAAATCGTGAAAATACACCACCGGAAGCCTTCATGATGGCGAAAATGACGCAACTTTTTGCATTTGATGCAATATGATGCCACAGCTGCTTCAGTGATGCCACAACCCATGGAAGCTGAGATATAAGGGCTGAGCAGTGCTTTTGAACAAGCACAACCAAACAGGCAGATCTAACCGGGTTTCTTTGCAAAATTACTACAGTGAAAAATGATGCATTGGCGCACTTAGTTATCACCACTCAAATTAGTCCTGAAGCCTCTTCTTGAAATCAGTTCTAGATAAATGTTTATGAAGCACGTACACATTTTATTATTTCATAGTCTGAAACATACGTAAAATGCAAAATGCTAAAATATCTCAGTCCTCACCACACTCTGACATGTGGCTGGTGACATCAGCTGGCGTTCCTCCATGAACTCCTCGGTTCCTCTGCTGCTGGGGTTCCCAGCAAGACTGCCAGCGTTCCACTATCCTCGTTTGAGTGACATTGGGAAGATGAGCCAGCTCGGTTCCCAACGATATACATAACCAAAAAATGAATCATCCGTCTCCACTTTCAGCAGTCTCCCAAAACCTCATCAGAGTTCCTGTGGGGCTGCCCTTCACGGGATCCAGGGAGGAGAAGTCCTCTCTGCCCAGTAGGGGGCGCTGAAGGGAGCACATGGTTTCTTTTCCTAACACTGCTCCCCTAAGAGGTGAAGTCTTTCTGGTTCCTATTTCTCCTCTTCCACTGCTGAGGGGTGAGTAGAGGGCAAGTAGAAATGCCTTGTCTTAACACCTCAGGCCTTGGAGAGGTAATTGGATCCGGCTTCTCACAGTTCTCTTAGGAACTTAGCACTTCTTTTCTCAGCCAGGGCCAGAACTGTTTAAAAAAAAAAACCAGAGTCTCTTCAAGCACCTAATACCAAGAATCCTGTAGCAAAAATAGTTTGTTTTTTTCTTTTTTTATTTTAACAGCTTTTATGCTTGGAAATCCAGTGTGTGAAAGAAATGGAAGCAATGCAACACATTAGATTTTTAAATGTGATGACAGGAGAGTAAGTGGTGAGGTAGGGGGGTTGTGTGTGTGTAATGTACAAGCTTGCACATAGAGGAATCAGGACTTCTTTCAGCAGCTCGCAGAAGTCTCCTCAGGGCTGCTTGTGTTACTGTTCATTCATTGTTTGATCTATGATTTTTATCGTCTACTCCTTAATCTTTGGAGGGAGATCTATGATTTTATCCACTATGTTTTATCAAATATGTTTAATCTATTATTTGATCTAGTCGCTAATCTCTATCATATTTTACACCCTTCTCTCTTAGCAGTCCTCTGGCACATTGAAAGTAAATGGGGAAGGTCAAGAAGAGAAGAAAAGCTTTGAGAAACTATGTGGTAAGGAACATCGACTCATTTTTATCCTGTTGGGAGAATCACATTCATATAATGGCCGCCACTGATCTAAAACAGATGGACGCAGTTTTAGAAAAATGGTAGGAATGTTAGAAATTTGATTCTTATCACAGTTTCCCTCTCTCTGTGGGGTCAGTGTCAGCATCTGAGGTGCCAGAAGCATTTCACTTAGAACTGGCTTGAACTGAGGGATGAGATCAGAGTTTCACGTAGAAACACTAGAGTCAGGAAAGACTGGGAAAGAAGGGAGACAGAACTCCAGAGGATGGCAGTGGTGAAAGCAAGGGCAGGAGAGATGGACTTCAGGCTGACTTGGATTAAAAGGCAGGATGAGTGGAAGAAAGGGCACTGTAGGGAGGAAGATATCTAATTAAACTGAGTTCTACCATAGCCAGCCCCTGGGAAGTGCTGACCCAGACTACAAAATGATTGGCTTGGGGATGCAAACCACTGCATAAATTATATTCAGTGAATAGCACATGGGAAAGGCCTTAGATGCATACCTGATGCATAATGGAAATTCAGCTAGTATTAGTTTTCCTTCCCTTCCTGCTCTTGATGATACTACCAGGTGGCACAGAAAACACATTATGTGAGTTTGGGTCAAGGCATCACTGTGACAATATTGTCTCAGCAGCATTTCTAATGGGGGTAAAAGTTGAGCTCAACGTGTGAAATGCCGAGTGAGAAAAATAGCAGTGGTGTGTCAGGAGAGAAATAAAACCACAGCCTAAGTTGGAGCTGAGAAAGAAGTAATAGGGGTCTAGTTTCCCTTGGGGGAAGTGGGACGATATCCCTAGGGGCTCTTCCATACGCTCATGTCCATGACTCTCAGAGTCAAGCCAAGTCTGGGGAAGAATGTTGGGAAGCCATAAAAAAAATCAGGTGATGTGGGAGTCCACAGATAAGGAATCTTAGCATTTGGAGACATTCAGAAATTAAATCCAGTTCCTAGCTAAGGAGGCAAGGATTCACAGGGCAATGAAAGGGGCAGAGATAGGAAGCTGCCTGCTTCTAGGTGCCCTCTGAGTAGGGTTTAAAAGTACTGAGGTTGGGCTCTTGGAATCTTCTGCTACCTCACAGGGTCTAGAGTGTCTCCATTGTTTGTGTTACCTTTTTAGGGTTCTTTCCCATTATGAAATTTATACCTACCTGAGAAAAAAAGCTTAAAATGAAACTTTCCTCTTTACTATTTAACCACCCACTCAATCTATATTTAGATATTTACACACACACACACACACACCAAATCCTGATGCTGGGAAAGACTGAAGCAAAAGGAGAAGAAGGTGGTGGAGGATGAGATGGTTAGATAGCACCATGGACTCAATGGACATGAACTTGAGCAAACTCCAGGAGATAGTGGAGACAGGGAAGCCTGGTGTGCTGCAGTCCATGGGGTCGTAAAGAGCTGGACACGACTGAGAGACTGAACAACAAATTAAGTTCTTAATTTCCCCACTACCTTAAAAACCCTTCATACCTGCTTGATCAGATGTCACTTTATGAAGCCTTCTCTGACTCTTGCCCATAGGATAGTTAAGCTTTCATCATGTACTGAAACATTTTAAAACTTCAGAAAACTGGTTTGCATAATGGACCTGCAACACACTTTTGAAATTATGTTGAATCAATTTTCTTCGTATTCATTTGCAGAATAGTCGTTTGTTGTTTTCTGCCACTCACAATCCACTCTTTTAAAAAAAAAAAATAACGATGCCTTACTTAATTTGGAGAGAATTCTCTCTCTTCCTTTGTGTATACTGTCATTTGGGGATGCCAACCAACATGTCCTGCCACTTTCTAGTCGCGAGGTGGGTGTGTGAACCACGATGGCCAAGTAGACACTAATGGAATGCTCTCTAGCTATTGAAGCAGAAGGAGATTTATTACAGAGAACCAGCCTTCCAGGAAGTACTGCCAGTATAAGACTGGAGTGCAGAAAGAATGTCTCCCACCAGGAAGCTGAGGAATTAGGAAGCCACCGTGCCAACTTCTGGTGCCCACTGCCACTGTGAGCTCCAGGAATACGCCTCCTTAGCTGTGACCTGCCAGAATAGAAGCCACTGGCAGAGTTGTTGGTTCCAGAGCCATGATACCTGCTGGGATTGCACCAACAATACAGAGGGACCATGCCTCTCAACACTTAATAAGCTGTGGCTGGATATTGGGACCCTGGCCAGGGCTATTGCAGAAAAATCAACCCCCTTGATATTCACTCTCTGGAGGAGAAATTGCAGAAGCTGCACTAATGTGGGCTCCACCTCACTGCTGCCTTTCCAGGCACACACAAGTGTATGTGACTGGCTGAGTAATAATTATCCTCTGGAACACTGGCTGCAAGAGAGACTGCAGAATAGAATTTTTAGCATTCTAGCCTCTACTACGAATAAAGGGACCTTGAAATGGGGCAGAATGAATAGCGAACATCGATCCATCATGTGAGCAATATTCCTCCCCTTCACACTTGGACTCTGGAGCCTAGTGACTAAAAGAAGAAAAATGCTTGGAGCCAATTAGTGCCAGTGCAGTATCCTGGAGATCTGCCACTTAGATACCCCCCAAACTCAGGTTCTTGTCTTTCCAGGCTTCTGCTTCTTTAGATTTCCCCTTGGGAACCCCACCCTGACCTCAGTATCATTTCCCTTTTATCTGCAGTGAGCCAAACATGAGTTCTGGTATTTATATGTTCAAGGGTGGGCCCCAAAGAATTTGATGCTTTCGAACTGTGGTGCTGGACAAGACTCTCTAGAGTCCCCTGGGCAGCAAAGAGTCCAAACCAGTCAATCCTAAAGGAAATCAACCCTGGATATTCATTGGAAGGACTGATGCTGAAGGTGAAGCTCCAATACCTTGGTTATCTGATCAAAGAGCCGACTCATTGGAAAAGACCCTGATGCTGAGAAAGACTGAGGCAAGAGGAGAAGAAGGCGGCAGAGGATGAGATGGCTGGATGACACTATTGATTCAGTGCATATGAGTTTGAGCAAACTCTGGGAGATAGTGAAGAAAAGGGAAGCCTGGTGTGCTGTAGTCCATGGGGTTGCAAAGAGTCGGACACGACTGAACAACTGAACAGCAAAAAATTTATAATCAAAGACCTTAAATGATACATGATTGGACACTGTTTTGCAGCATCTGCTGCTGCTGCTGCTAAGTCACTTCAGTCGTGTCCAACTCTGTGCGACCCCATAGACGGCAGCCCACCAGGCTCCCCCGTCCCTGGGATTCTCCAGGCAAGAACACTGGAGTGGGTTACCATTTCCTTCTCCAATGCGTGAAAGTGAAAAGTGAAAGTGAAGACGCTAGTCTTGTCTGACTCTTAGCGACCTCATGGACTGCAGCCTTCCAGGCTCCTCCATTCACGGGATTTTCCAGGCAAGAGTCAACAGTCCCCAAATTCTTGCTGAATCCATGTGTTAAACTGCATTTAGATCTGGCTCTTGGACTTCTAGTGTCCTAGAACTCAAAAGCCAAAGAAGTCCTCAGTGATAAGCTTATTCAAACTTTTTTTGTTAAGAGATGAATTTGAAGTACAGAGAGCAGCTTAACAGACACATTCCTTTATTATTAACATTATAAGGATTCTTCCCGAAATATTTTATCTCTATAACAACACAATCCTAATTTTAATAACATAGACATATCCTTGGAAGAAAAGGTAGATAAACAACACTTTTAACAAAATTTAAAGTAACACAGGCTTTGGTTTGTTCTTGTCATTAGCTAATAATTTTATTATAGGATTTGTAGCCAGACTTGTGAAAATCTATAAACATCTTACAGAAGTTTCTTTGATAAAGAAAACCATGCTTAGTGGAAAGCTTTTGGGGTTTTTAATCCTCAGTGGGAAGGCTTTTGGGGTTTTTAATGCAGCCATTGATCTCCTATTCTTAAATTTGAAAACTACAAGGAGCCCATCTGTCAAAACCTACTGTAATATAAACTTTGCAAATGGTCCAGCCACAATCTTACATCACATGAAGATTGCAAAACAGGCTCCATGTCCTCCCTGCAAAAATACTTTTGGATGAAAAATGTTTAACCAGGTTTTTTATAGTAGTGGCCCAAAGACTTTGAAAAACATCCTCAAGAAGCTACTACAGGAACTTCCAATTTAATGAATTTTAACAGCTGTTCTGCCACTAGACTTCCAAGTGGAAGTTGATTTCCCTCGAGGCAATCCTATTAATTTGTTTTTATTATTTTAGGATAGCTAATATGGGTTAGCTGGCTGGGTTCTGACACTAGGTACGGTGTGGGTGGCAAGGCAATCCTGGTAGTAATCAGTACTCCTCTGAACCCTTTCCCACAAGACCACCCAGATGGTGGACTGTGCTAGGCTGCAGCGTGAGCAGTGCCAAATTGCCGGGTCTGGTACCAAGGAGTGTAGCAGTTCTGCCAAGCACTCTGGAGAGGTACTCAGGAAGATGGGATACTCAGTAGTGTCAGGAGATGATGGTGAAAGAATATTATTTCCTCTCCGCTTCTAAGGTGCCCGCCATCCCTCAAGCATTCAAGCCTTGACCTGTTGCAGTGTGCTTGTAACACAAGGTCCACAGAGCTGCACTCGAATCCAGCTTGGCTTAAGAGGACTGAACTGTGGTGTCTGAGTCTGTATCAGAAAATTAAGGATAATGATAATTGCCCTTCTGATACTCAGTGCTATTGTATTTAAATTCATTCATTCAGTTTTTTGAGGGCCAACACTTTATTTATATATTTTTATGAGCTTTCCTCATAGCTCAGTCGGTTAAGAATCTCCCTGCAATGCAAGAGACCCGGGTTCGATTCCTGAGTCGGGAAGATTCCCTGGAGAAGGAAATGGCAACCCACTTCAGTATTCTTGCCTGGAGAATCCCATGGGCAGAGAAGCCTGGCAGGCTATAGTCCATGGGGTTGCAAGAGTCAGACACGACTCAGCGACTAAACCAAGCTACCATTTTTAATTGGAGGATAATTGCTTTATAATGTTGTGTTGGTTTCTGCAGTACAACAACGTGAACCAGCCATGAGTATATTTATATATCCCCTGCCTCTTGAGCCACCCTTCCTCCCACTGCCCCACCCCTACCCCATCCAGCCCCGCTAAGTCATCACAGAGCGTGGGGCTGGGCTCCCTGTCTTATATAGCGGCTTCTCACTAGCTATCTATTTTACACACGGTGCTGTGTATACATCAGTGCTTCTCTCTCAGTTCATCCCACCCACTCATTCCCCCACTGTGTCTGCAAGTCCTTTCTCTTTGTCTGCATCTCTATTCTTGCTCTGCAAATATGGTGAATACATTTTTAAAAGAAATGCATCTATACACTTCACAAAAGTTTTCCTTAAACAGGGATCTAATTTGAAGATTACCTAAGAACTTTGAGTCTTAAAGATCACTTCCTTTTCCATACAATAAGGTTGAAATCAGGTTTCTTATTTTTTTTTTTTTTCCTTTTTAACAATGTAATTGCCAAAGGTGAAAGGAAAAGAAGTTAGGATATTTGGATATTTTCTCCTTTTTTTCTTTCTCTGCTGCATCACAGGGTTTGCAGAATCTTAGTTCCCTGACCAGGGATAGAACCCATGACCCCTGCAGTGGAAGCAAAGAGTCCTAGCCACTGGATTACCAGGGAAGTCCCAGAATATTCCCTTGAAGAATCTGAACAGTTTGGTCAATAAGAATTCTCTGAGTGACTAATTTAATACTTTAGTTCATTAAAAAAGTCTTTACATGATGGTATAGAGCGTAGTTTAGTTTTCTTAGCCAAATTTACCTGTTAGCTTCTAATACAATCAAAGTAAGAATGATGAATGTGAATTGTTAACTAAATGTTCAAATGGTTGAAATAATACATTCTGGCATAATAACATGGGCTTTGTGTGTAAAATACATACACACATGAGAGTGTGTAAAGAAAGAATCATATTGTGCAATTAAACTGGCACCTTGTGTTTGTGTTGGGTTACATCTCTATCATAACAAGTCATCTCTTAGGTTTGCCAGACTCAGCATCAAGCTTTTCTCTACAATTAATTGAATCATAAATGATTTCTCAGTGAGTAAAACAACTCTGATATTTTTGTTTTTATCGCCCTCTTTGTAAACCCGAGCTTTTATTTGATTATTGTTGCTGATTTTTGGAGTAGGGAGTCCTGAAAAGATGTGGATGTGGCTGGAGATTTTTAAAAAGATTTTTTTTAAATTTTTTAATAAAAAGAGTGTGTTTTTAAATTTTAATTTCACAATGTGTATATTTACTATAAAAAATTTCAAAAAGTGTGTATAGTTAATTTCAAAAAGTGTGTATATTTACTATACACACTTTTTAATTTCAAAAGGTATATATATTTACTATAAAAAAAAAAGTAAAAAATTCAGCAAAGCATCATCAAGAAAGTAGAAATCAGCCAAAATAGTACTATTCAGAACCAGCCATTTCTGATATTCTGGTATAATTTTTTCTTTTTATTTCCTTGTATAAATACATTTTGGGTTTTTAAAATATGTACTACTTTGTGACCTGTTGTCATTAAACAATATTTACCAGTCAATCCTAAAAGAAATCAACCCTGAATATTCATTAGAAGGACTGATGCTGAAGCTGAAGCTCCAATATTCTGGCCACCTGACACAAAGAGCCAACTCACTGGAAAAGACCCTGATGCTGGGAAAGACTGAAAGCAAAAGGAGCAAAGGGCTGCAGAAGATGAGACAGTTAAGCATCACTGACTCAGTGGACAGGAGTTTGGGCAAACTCCCGGATATAGTGAAGGACAGGGAAGCCTGGCACACTGCAGTCTATGGGGTTGCAAAGAGTTGGACACAACTGACCGGCTGAACAACTAATAAGGATCAAGGGGACCAAGACAAGGAAGAGAAAGAAGCCAAGCAGGAATTCGGTCAAAATCTGACTAAAGGTAGCTTCAGCTTGCTACTTCAGGGGACTCAGGAGTGTGTTTGACCTCAGAGATGGCCTGAGTCAAAGAGCTGGGTTTTCATGCTCGTACACTGGCCAGTGAGAGTCAGAGTGGCGCCCTGGGGGTGGGGTTGGGAGGTGAGGCAGGGCATAAACTCCCAAGCTCTCTGACCTCTTCCCCTTTAGGCTCAATGGCTCCAGTAGTTTGAGGAAAGTCCTCTGAAGTCATGAGTATAGGCTATTACTGAGAAGCAAAAGGCACACAGAAGCAGTAAAACGGGCCTGAGAGGCTCTGGGTGGAATATTGATGGTATTCACTATAGCGTTAGACATCCAAAAGAAAGATGTAAAGTTTCAACAGATTTGGAAATAGAGAAGAACATTCTAGACCTGTGCTGTTCTATATATCAGCCTTTAGTCACATGTGGCTAGTGGCTACTGTACTGGTTCATGTACATACAGAATATTTTTACCAACAGAAAAAGTTCTATTGGACTGTACTGTATCTAGAATGAGAATACTATGAATAAAATCATGGAAACATACATAAGCAACTAGTTTAACAAGGTCATAATGAAGACAGATGACTGGAATACAGGCTGTGGTCAAACTGTAAAAAGCATTCCTCCTATATCACCTCCATACCTGGCATTATACTAGATCTCTTTGTGCCCCTAGCTGAAAATTTGGTCTCTAATTTGGTCTCTCTTTTCCTTTGGCTCCTTCTCCAACCATTTACCCAACATCACTTGTGCGACTGCCTCCTTTCAGCTCCAGGCTTGAATCTTAAATCCTGATTCAATGGTTTAGACTTTCTGTCTAGCATTTTAAATTTCCTTCCCTCTCATATCAACTACTTCCTAGTTAGCTCCAGTTTGTATATAAAGCCAGCCAATTTGCATATAAAACTATATGTGTGTGTGTGTGTGTGTGTGTGTGTGTGTGTGTATAACTAGGAAAGATAGGAGGTATGTGTGTGTGCTCAGTCACTCAGTCATCCATGCAGTCACAAAAATAGGAGGTAGACTGAATCAAATCAGGTGAAAGGATTCAGGAGTCCCAAGCATGCTGGATAGACTGTGTGAAAGACTCTCTTGAATTGGAAGAATTAGTGTTAAAGTGGCCACACTCCCTAAAGCAATCTACAGATTTAATGCAATACTTTTCAAAATACCCATGACATTTTTTCACAGAAATAGAACAAATAATCCTAAAATTTATATGAAGCTAATAAAAGACCCAGAATTGCCAAAGCAATCCTGAGGGAAAAGAACAGAGCAGGTTTACCCTCCTAGACTCCAGACAATACTACAAAGCTACAAGAATCAAAACAGCATAGTATTGGCATGAAAACTGAATCAATGGACAGAATAGAAAACTCAGAAATAAACCCATACACCTATGGACAATTAATCCTTGATAAATGAGGAGAGAATATATACAACTTGGAAAAGACAGTGTCTTTAGCAAGTGGTGTTGGGAAAGTTGGACCTCTGCATGGAAATCAGTGAAGCTAGTACATATCCTCACATCATATAAAAAAATAAACTCAAAATGGCTTAAAGACTGAACTATAAGACGTGACACCATAAAACTAGAAGAAACAATTCTCTGACATAAATCATACCAACATTTTCTGAGGTCAGTCTCCCAAGGCAATGCATGTAAAAGCAAAAATAAACAAATGGGACCTAATTAAACTTCCAAGCTTTTGCACAGCAATGGAAACCATAAAGAAAATGAAAAGACAATATATGGAATGGGAGAAAAATATTTGCAAATAATGTGACTGACAAGGGCTTTATTTTCAAAACATACAAACAGCTCCTACAACTCAATAACAAGGCAAAACAGAACAAAAACAACCAAACTGAAAAATGCGTAGCAGTCCTAAGTACACATTTTCCAGAGGAGACATACAGAAGGTCAATGGCACATGAAAAGATGTTCACCATTGCTAACCATTAGAGAAATGCAAATGAAAACAACAATGAAGTACTACCTCATACCTGTCAGAATGATCATCATTAAAAAGTCTACAAATAGTAAGTGCTGGAGAGGATGTGGAGAAAAGAGAACACTCTTACACTGTTGGTGGGAATGTAAACTGGTGCAGCCACTATGGAAAATAGTGTGGAGGTTCCTCAAAAACTAAAAAGAGAGCTTCCATATGATCCAGCAATCCCACTGTTTAACATATACCCAGATCAAACTATAATTTGAAAAGACACATGCACCCCAATGTTCATTGCAACACTATTTACAATAACCAAGACATGGAAAAAAACCTATGCTCAGTTGTTCAGTCATGTCTGACTCTTTGTGACCACATGGACTGCAGACCGCCAGGCTCCTCTGTCCATGAGATTTTTCAGGCAAGAATACTGGAGTGGGTTGCATTTCCTTTTCCAGGGGATCTTCCCGACCCAGGGATCAATCTGGCATCTCCTATATCTCCTGCCTTGCAGGTGGATTCTTTACCACTGAGCCACCAGGGAAGTCAATAAGTAAGACATGGAAACAATCTAAATGTCTATCAATAGATGGCACAGTGGTAAAGAATCTGCCTCTAATGCAGGAGACACACAAGAGGTGCACTTTCAATCTCTGGGTAGGGAAGATCCCCTGAGCAGAAATGGCAACCCACTCCAGTATTCTTGCCTGGAAAATTCAATGGACAGAGAAGCCTGGAAAGCTTCAGTCCATGAGGGCACAAAGAATCAGACATGACTGAGCACAGCACAGCAGATGAATAGATGAAAATGTGGTGTATGCATGTGCATACACACACACGTGCACGTGTGCGCGCGCACGCGCACACACACACACACACACACACGATGGACTATTACTCAGCCACAAAAAAGAATGAAATAATGCCATTTGCAGCAACATGGATGAACCTAGAGATTATCATACTAAGTGAGGAGGAAAAAGACAAATATCATAAGATGTCACTTATATGTGAAATCTAAAATATGACACAAATGAACTTATCTATGAAACATAAACAATCTCATGGACAAAGGGAACAGATTTGTAATTGCCAAGGGTAGGTAGGGGAGTGAGGGAGGGATTGACTGGAATTTTAGAATTAGTAGATGCAAGCCATTATATATATAATGGATAAACAACAAGCTTTTACTGTATAGCATAGGCAACTAATTTCAATACCCTGTGACAAATGAAAATGAAAAAGAATATAAAAAAGAATATATATGTATAACTGAGTCACTTAGCTGTACAGCAGAAATTAAGCACAGTATTGTAAATCAACTATATCTCAACAAAATTTAAAAAATGAATCAGTGGGGATGGAGAAATGAAAGAAACAGATCAGACAAGAGATAATTAGTGGAAAAGGAAAACGTTAGGGAAAACAATCTCTTCCTTAATTTCTAGTAGATTTATTTCCTCTCAACACTATCTGCATAAAAGGAGACCAAGGCTACTGTATTACTAAGTCCTTGTTGCTCCATATGCTTCCTGTATAGTAAAATCTTAACTCCATGCTTTCCTCAACCTACATTTTTTTCTACACGTGAATTTATAAGAGAGAAAATGACAAGACAACAAGCTTCAATCATGGAATATTTTATCTTTAAAAATTCAATTGTGGTAATATGCACATAGCAAAATGTACAGTCCTGACCGTTTTTAAGTGTACCTATGGCCCAATATGTCATTTACATTGTTGTGCATAATTTTTCATCTGGCAAAATGGAAACTCTGTACCAAGTAAACAGCAATTTCCAATCAAACCCCACCCCTACTCCTGGAAATTACTCTTTCTCTTTCAGTAAAATTGACTGTGTACTCTGAGTATCTCATGTAAGTAGAAGCACATAGTATTTGTCTCTTTATGACTGGCCTATTTCACTTAGATTAGTGTCTTCACAGGTCATCCATACTGTAGCCTGTGACAGAATTTCCTTCCTTTTTAAGGCTAGATAAAATTCCACTGGATGAATAAGCTGAGTAATATTTCATTGTATGTATATATCACATTTTGTTTATCCAATTATCTGTCAATAGATATTAATACATGGTTTGCATCCATATTCCAGCTATTATGAATTAAACTGCCATATTCCCAAATCATGGATTTCTTACAAATAGATCTTTTAGAATATAGCCTTAGCTTGGTACCAGTGGGGCTTCCCTGAGAGCTCAATTGGTAAAGAATCCGCCTGCAATGCAGGAGGTCTGGGTTCAGTCCCTTGGTTGGGAAGACCCTCTGGAGAAGGGAAAGGCTACCCACTCCAGTATTCTGACCTGGAGAATTCCGTGAACTGTATAGTCCATGGGGTCACAAAGACTCGGACACAACTGAGAGACTTTCACTTTCACTTTTTCACTTGATACCAGTAACCATCTTCTTTAACATCACTCAAAATATATATACTAATAATCATAATGGTTGGGCTTCCCTGATGGCTCAGTGGGTAAAGAATCCACCTGCAACGCAGGAGACTCAGGAGATTCAGGTTTGATCCCTGGATCAGGAAGATACCATGGAGGAGGAAAATGGCAACCCACTCCAACATTCTTGCCTGAAAAATCCCAGGGATGGAGGAGCCTGGTGGGTTACAGTCCATGGGGTTACAGAGTCAGACATGACTGAGTGGCTAAACACACAATCATAATGATAACCTAAAAGCTGGCCAAGATATTTAAAGCTATTAACAGCATTGTCTTGGAGGTCAGATTCCTTATTCAGATATTTCTGTTTTTGTGTTAAATTTCCAAGGCCCTACATTCATAGTGATTACAAATTCAAAAGGCTCTTTTTAAGATATTTAATGGCTTACTCTCTTTTAGAGAGCCATTTACTCTCCATTTTTTAAAGAAATAATAAAATTATGTTCAGTACACTATGAGCTCCAAAGCAGAGAACACTAGTTTAACACGTTAGTGTGATTCTCAAGAAATAAGCATTTAAATAAAAATTGATTATGGGTAACATTTTATCTTACCAGAATATTCACTTAATCAGAACATAGTAAGTATGCCAATGCTTATTGACAATACTGCAACCGTGAACACTTGTGCTTCAAAGGATGTGAACCCCTGTTTTAATCAAATGTTGAAAGACTAAAAATGGCATTTGAGTGTGGTTAATTATGTTCTCAGCCACATGCAAGAGCAACATAATTTCAAATAGGTCCTTTCAGGACTGAACTTAATACAGGGGAAGAATCTTTTTAGAAAGATGAAGCGTTCCTCAGCCAATTCAGCCAAGTTTCTCCAACCGTAATTTTTACTGCTATGAATGCCTTCTCTCAGGATTTTTGTTCCTTTTTTGGACTCTGTGAAATTGCATGGCAAGGTCTTTTTTGCACCACACACTCAGTTGTGGTCCCAAGCCAACCACAGGCCTTGCGGTGCATCTGTGTAGCTGATAAACAAGCTCACGGCACAGTCACAGGGGACAACAGAAAGCCTTGACTTTCTAAATGACAGTGTTCTCTTCAGCGTGGATGAAGGAATGTTTGATAGTGAATGAAACAGAAAATACCCAGGCATGTAAATGCATCATTTGGGGGAAAAAAAAAATTTAGTCCATCCGTTAGTTTCATTGCACAAAAGTGAATCACAGGACAGCTTGATTCACAGTCTTATTTTTTCAGTCCTTTTTGGCTTGTCAAGGTATTTATATTCGACCTATAAAGCCCCCATACATTTTTTCTCCATCAAGGAGTAAGTGCTTATTATCATATCCTGGTCTTCTACCTCTCTGTTTAAACTTCTCAGTGTGAGAATCAGCAGGGCTGCCTTCCTGGATAAAAAAGACTTGATTTTATATTTTCTGTATCTCAGCACTCTTTCAAAAGAGGCATGACAGATACAAGGGACCAAGATGCAAAATTTGGAGCTTGCTGGTGAAACTTGTGCTCCTGGCCAGCAAGTGTCCATGATTTCCTACTAAACCCATCTCTGAGTGGGTAATATCTGTTCTTTTTCATTCCAGTTCCTTTCCAAGGGATATAATTTTCTCACATGGGCACTGTCCACTAAACCAGCCTGAACAGATGGTGAGTTGTACAACTGTGTACATGGGCAAAGGCCTTGGGAGGAATTTGAGGCTGTGGTACACAGTGACCCCAAATGGGGAGGGATTTCCTGGAAACTGAACTTTAGCTGAAAAAAAGGAGTTTAAAAAAGGTAAGAAAGTAAATGTCAGCTTATACCACTGGAATAAGTTATTGACAGTGGATTAGGGGGGGAAAATCATAGTAATTATCTGCACATCCCTATCAACTATGTCTTTTTTGTAAGTTAATAATATTTCCACTGGGTTTTTAAATAGTTTCTCAATGTTCACATTTGTGTGTGTATGAAAACAGAATATATTTTAAAAAATAAGTGAAAACATAAAATATAAAATGTTTGGTTGTCTGTCCAGTTTATTTTCCTGCCTACTTTTTTTGGGTTCACAAATCTCAATGGGAACTCTGTAGACAAATTAGTCACATGATTCTTACTGACTTGAAAACTGCAAAGGAAAGATATTTGCAAAAGATGAAGCATGTCATTGTGTTCCTTTTTTCTTTTCTCTACTCTGAAGCCATCTATGTGCTTTTAGGAAAGAATTTCTTTCCTTCACTTTGGCCAATGTAACATATAGGGTAGGTGCGTGTGCAACTCTGAGTCTAGAACTTCTTAAACTTTTTTTTCCCTGAGAACATTCAGAAGAAAATAGGGGAAATATGAAAAGTTATCATAGATGCCTCTACTCAGAAGATCTGGATTCAAGTTCTAGCTCAATTACTCAGCACCCTGTGATCTTGAGTCTGTATTCTAAGAATAAAAATATCTGCCTCACAAAGTTATTTTCTGGATTAAGTGAGATGGTAGATGTGAAGCACTGAGTAAGCTGAAACATACCATAAATGTAAGACATTATCAATAAAAGTTCTGGGTTTTTTTTGTGTGTGTTAGTCACTCAGTTGAGTACAACTTTTTGTGACCCCATGGGCTGTAGCCAACCATGCTTCTCTGTCCAAGAGATTCTCCAGGAAAGAATAGTGGAGTGGGTTGCCATTTCCTTCTCCAAGATCTGGGTAGGCAGGCTCAAAGGACACCAAGCCAAAGAATTCATATTCTGGCCTTAAAAGTACGGCACTGAAAAGATGAAAATGCACGCACACACACACACACACACACACACATATATATATACAAATATACACACACATATAAATAATTTTTTGACTAGATACTATTCAAATCATGACTTGATTAATATCCTCTATAATCCTGCAAGGTAGTCACTATTATCCTATTATAAAGATAAGGAAAAATGCTTGACTGGGTTCAGTTCAGGTCAGTTCAGTTCAGTCGCTCAGTCATGTCTGATTCTTTGCAACCCCATGAACTGCAGCATGCCAGGCCTCCCTGTCCATCACCAACTCCCGGAGTTCACTCAAACTCATGCGCATCGAGTCAGTGATGCCATTCAGCCATCTCATCCTCTGTCATCCCCTTCTCTTCGTGCCCCCAATCCCTCCCAGCATCAGGGTCTTTTCCAATGAGTCAACTCTTCACATTAGATGGCCAAGTATTGGAGTTTCAGCCTCAGCATCAGTCCTTCCAATGAACACCCAGGACTGGTCTCCTTTAGAATGGATGGGTTGGATCTCCTTGCAGTCCAAGGGACTCTCAAGAGTCTTCTCCAACACCACAGTTCAGAAGCATTAATTTTTCGGTGCTCAGCTTTCTTCGCAGTCCAACTCTCACATTCATACTGGAAAAACCATAGCCTTGACTAGATGGACCTTTGTTGGCAAAGTAATATCTCTGCTTTTTAATATGCTATCTAGGTTGGTCATAACTTTCCTTCCAAGGAATAAGCATCTTTTAATGTCATGGCTGCAATCACCATCTGCAGTGATTTTGGAGCCCACCCAAATAAAGTCTGACACTGTTTCCACTGTTTTCCCATCTATTTCCCATAAAGTGATGGGACGAGATGCCATGATCTTCGTTTTCTGATTGTTGAGCTTTAAGCCAACTTTTTCACTCTCCTCTTTCACTTTCATCAAGAGGCACTTTAGTTCATTTTCTGCCATAAGGGTGGTGTTATCTGCATATCTGAGGTTATTGATATTTCTCCCAGCAATCTTGATTCCAGCTTGTGTTTCTTCCAGCCAAAGATGGAGAAGCTCTATACAGTCAGCAAAGACAAGACCAGGAGCTGACTGTGGCTCAGATCATGAACTCCTTATTGCCAAATTTAGACTTAAATTGAAGAAAGTAGGGAAAACCACTAGACCAATCAGGTATGACCTAAATCAATGATTTAATATTGATTAAATCAATGAATTAGTATTTATTTAATATAATTAACCTTATGATTATACAGTGGAAGTGGGAAATTGATTTGAGGGATTAGATCTAATAGATAGAGTGCCTGATGAACTATGGACGGAGGTTCGTGACATTGTACAGGAGACAGGGATCAAGACCATCCCCATGGAAAAGAAATGCAAAAAAGCAAAATGTCTGTCTGGGGAGGCCTTACAAATAGCCGTGAAGAGAAGAGAGGCAAAAGCAAAGGAGAAAAGGAAAGATACAAGCATCTGAATGCAGAGTTCCAAAGAATAGCAATAAGAGATAAGAAAGCCTTCTTCAGCGATCAATGCAAAGAAATAGAGGAAAAGAACAGAATGGGAAAGACTAGAGATCTCTTCAAGAAAATTAGAGATACCAAGGGAACATTTCATGTAAAGATGGGCTTGATAAAGGACAGAACTGATATGGACCTAACAGAAGGGGAAGATATTAAGAAGAGGTGGCAAGAATACACAGAAGAACTGTACAAAAAAGATCTTCACGACCAGATAATCACAATGGTGTGATCACTCACCTATAGCCAGACATCCTGGAATGTGAAGTCAAGTGGGCCTTAGAAAGCATCACTTCAAACAAAGCTAGTGGAGGTGATGGAATTCCAGTTGAGCTGCTATTTCAAATCCTGAAATATGATGCTGTGAAAGTGCTGCATTCAATATACCAGCAAATTTGGAAAACTCAGCAGTGGCCACAGGACTGGAAAAGGTCAGTTTTCATTCCAGTCCCAAAGAAAGGCAATGCTAAAGAATGCTCAAACGACCGCACAATTGCACTCATCTCACATGCTAGTAAAGTAATGCTCAAAATTCTCCAAGCCAGGCTTCAAAAGTACATGAACTTCCAGATGTTCAAGCTGGTTTTAGAAAAGGCAGAGGAACCAGAGATCAATTGCTGACATCCGCTGGATCATCGAAAAAGCAAGAAAGTTCCAGAAAAACATCTATTTCTGCTTTATAACTATGCCAAAGCCTTTGACTGTATGGATCACAATAAACTGTGGACAATTCTGAAAGAGATGGAAATACTAGACCACCTGACCTGCCTCTTGAGAAACCTGTATGCAGGTCAGGAAGCAACAGTTAGAACTGGACATGGAACAACAGACTGGTTCCAAATAGGAAAAAGAGTATGTCAAGGCTGTATATTGTCACCTTGCTTATTTAACTTATATTGACTGGGTTAACTTGGTTGGGTTACCTTCCTTTTCTTTTAATTTTTGGCCGCAGAGCACAGCAGGCAAGATGGATCCCCGACTAGGGATCGAATCTGAGCCTCCACCACAGGGGCGGAAGCACAGGTTATTATTATTTTTTTAACTTTTTATTTTGCATTGGAATATAGCCAATTAACAATGTTGTGATGGTTTCAGGTGGACAGCAAAGGGACTCAGCCTTACATACACATGTATTTGTTCTCCCCACAAATTCCCCTCCTCTTCAGGCTGCAAATAACATTGAGCAGAGTTCCATATGTTATACAGTATGTCTTTGCTGGTTATCCATTTTAACTATAGCAGTGTGTACATGTCTATCTCAAACTCCCTAACTATCCCTTCTACTCTGGCAACCACAGCTTTTTTCTCTTGTCTGTGAGTCTGTTTCTGTTTTGTAAATAAGTTCATTTGTATAATTTCTTTTTAAATTTCCCATATAAGGGATGTCATATGATATTTCTCCTTCTCTGACTTCCTATGCTCAGAATAACAATCTCTAGGTCCATCCATGTTGCTCACCACGGGAACAAGGGCACTGGAAGTGTTGATTCTTAACCAGTAGACCACCAGGGAAGTTCCTGTATTTCTAATCAGTGGTAGAATGAGGATTCAACCACTGGTCTTGACGGCCTGCTGCCTAGGCCAGCTATGTTATGATACTGTGTTCCCAAGAACTCTATGAAATATTTTAAGAAAACTCCAGAAGCAGTCTAATGATACTACCATAGATTCTGATGGCTCATGTTTGTGACAGATGTTCATAGGATTTTTGAGATTCAGAGCAGAAGATAATCAGGGGGCATTTGAATACCTACTGTAAGCCAAATACAGCTCTAAGTAACGTTTATATATTGCTCATTTAATTCTTTTAACCCAACAAGGTAAGCTGTTTTTTAAGTCTGTCCACACTTGACTAAGGGCTGAGCTTCCCAGGTGGCTCAATGGTAAAGAATCTGCCTCTCAATTCCAGGTGACCCCAGAGATGTGGGTTCTATTCCTGGATCGGGAAGATCCCCTGGAGAAGGAAATGGCAACCCACTCCAGTATTCTTGCCTGGAGAATCCCAGGGACAGAGACAGCAGGTTCTGAGGGTGAAAGCATTTTTTACCTTATACTTAAAATACACACACATGCACCCCAAATTTATGTGAATTTCTGAGGATATCTGAAGCCTAAACAGATTTTCAAGCCATTTTCAAATATAAGTGATCTTCAAGTTTTTAGTGATACAGGGAGTCACAGATGGCATTTGATGCCCCAAAGAGTGGCCTCAGGACAAAACCTACCTTAAGATTATTCTGACCCTCACAATGACTGATTAGTTTAGCTGACATAAGTTACATTTATCATTATAACTGTCAAAATCATTCATTTGAATTAATGTTCTATGTCTTGGCCCCTGGAATACTAGTGTTCACAGACTGAGAAAGCTATTTTCCAAATAACAAACCAGGGAAGGGTAAAAGTACAATTCTGGCTGCTGTTACTGAATGTACATTTTATTTGTTTTTAGACAAACTGATATTTCTGGACAGAGAAACATTTTTTCTCCAAATTTCTGGAAAATCTGTTAAGTGGGAAAGAAGTATTTTCTGAATAGGAAAGACTTCTGGGACTCTTTAAAGAGCGGGCAATTTTTGTAAGACTATAGACATCAAAGTCTCTTCAACCTAGAAAGCTCTGGAGAAAAAAATTGTCTAATATGGTCTGGCACCTAGGCTTTCTGCTCAGGAAGGATGGCATCAAGAAATGCTTCCTTATTGGTTCTGGCAAAAATCAAGGAAATTAGATAAGAAAGAGACCCCTGAGGGAGCAAGAGCATTTCCAGAATAAGGATGAAAGTAAAGTGAAACTGGAGAAACTCTCAAGTCCTCCAATGCACAAAGATAAAAAGAAACTTAAAAAAGAAGAAGAAGAAAAAAAAGAGCAGTTATTACACTACCAGAGATGAAAGACAGAAACGGTACCAGTCAAAGTGATGGTTATATGCCAAAGCAACATTCCTCAGCGACAGACTATTAAGACTAAAGGTCAAAGCATAAGAGAATTTCTGGGCAGCCTGATGCTGACGGTAAGGCTCTTATCTGGTATAGTCAATTGGCGAGCATAGATGAAATTATCTAAGGTTACTCTACGTCCATAAACCAGATAAACATTGTATATTAACAAACTGAATTAGAGTCAGGTAGAAAGCAGCAGGCTTCCTGGAACATAGGAAATAGCAGACACCTCGTGAAAGCCAATGCAGGAAGGAAAGCCATGTAACCCTCAAGGAGTGGCAAAACCTAGCCAAGTCCCCAGACAGCCACACAGGAAAATGTTGATCCTTTGAATATGAACAGGCTTCCCTAGTGGCTCAGACAGTAAAGAATCCACCTACAATTCAGAAGACCGGGGTTTGATTCCTAGGTCAGAAAGATGCCCTGGAGAAAGGCATGGCAACCCACTCCAGTATTCTTGCCTTGAGAATTCCATGGACAGAGGAGCCTGGCGGGCTACAGGCCACGAGGTTGCAAAGAGTCGGACACAACTGAGCAACTAATACTTTCACTTTCTTCAAGCTGAACAGTTACTAGCCCTCAACAGAGTGAGAAACTGTGGTGGTGGGAATACAATTGTACCTTTGAGGGAAGGAGTGTCTATGATTTTTGGTAAAGAATCCCTAAGAAACTAAATTTTTGAAAAAATATTTTCAAAATAAAAATTAAGTGGCATATATCATTGACTCAGTTTAAATTGCATGTTAGGGCATGAGTAATGCTCCTTTGACAGCAAAAACATCTCAAGTCTCAACATTTCCCACATATGTGAGTGAGATTAATCCAGTTTAAATCAGAATCACAAATGATCAGTTTCTAGCATGAGAGTAGTAAGGTTTCTTAACCAAGTAAAACTTTAAAAACATCTTTTGGTCACGTTTTTAGCTATGCTTAAATATGTAGGAAATATTAAAACAGGAAAATACAGAACTCTAAGTAAAGGCAAATTAACTAGAAAAACTTCCTCCTGGATGAAGAAACTGCCCTTCAAAGCAACAGTTGGCTGGGAGATTCACAGGAGCTTTGAGATACTGCCAAAAACATTAGGATACCCTGGAGAATACTAAGTCACATTTGATGCCCAAACACATTTAACACTCTCTGTCAAAAAGTAGAATTGCTCATTTCAATATTTACTCAGTTGGGGAAACATTTCTGACATGCATGAAATTTAACTTCAGAAGACTGAGTTTCCTCTGGTGAAAATATTGGTATTTAGAGATGAACATAATACATATAATTAAATAAACCATGCTTTCCACCTATGTAAGGTTGCTGTGAGGTGTGCTTGATGTGATTTTAAAGAAAATAGGTCCCATCAAACTTGGGTAAGAACACACCTTGGAAAACATAATTTTGGCAGAGATATCGATTGGAAACTACTAAATCTGGGTTTGAAGTGATCACTGATATTGGCCTCCCAAAGGAAAAACTTGAAAGAAAAAGTTAAATCGTGGTGGGAGTTGTGGCATGCTATCACGCTTGCCATATTCTATTGAGCAAAACAGAGCCAGTGCAGATTCAACAGTTAAGAAAATAGACTCCACTTCTTCATGCAAGGAGATACAGGACATTGTGGTCAAGTTTGCCATCTATCACCATAGCCATCTGACATTATGGCACCAAAGCTTCCCACAGATCAGACGTGTGGGTCAACATTATGTTCCAATATCAATTCTGGAAACAACTTAAACAGAACTCTCCATCAAAATTATATTGAGGCCAATGTCCAAAAAATAAGGACTAGGTTGTTAAACATCATAGATGCTTTTAAGTACATTCTACCCTGTAAACAAAGTTTGTTTCAAGTAGATGTTAATGTACAAGGCTGGATTCCCTGATTGAAAAAACAGAGAAAAGGAAATTTCTATTCAACAGTCTGGTTATATATTAATTTTTACAGATAGAATTAAGCAATTAGAGTAGCACTGACAATATATGCACTACCTTGTGTAAACTAGAGAGCTATTGGGAGCTGCTGTAGAGCACAGGGAGCTCAATTCTGTGCTCTGTGGTGACCCAGATGGTGGGATGGAGGGGTCGGAGGGAAGTTCAAGAGGGCAGTAAATATATGCATCAGTTCAGTTCAGTTCAGTCACTCAGTTGTGTCCGACTCTGCGACCCCATGAATCGCTGCACGCCAGGCCTCTCTGTCCATCACCAACTCCCAGAGTTCACTCAAACTCACTTCCATCGAGTCAGTGATGCCATCCAGCCATCTCATCCTCTGTCATCCCCTTCTCTTCCTGCCTCCAATCCCTCCCAGCTTCAGAATCTTTTCCAATGAGTCAACTCTTCTCATGAGGTGGCCAAAGTACTGGAGTTTCAGCTTTAGCATCATTCCTTCCAAAGAAATCCCAGGATTGATCTCCTTCAGAGGCGCTCAGCCTTCTTCACAGTCCAACTCTCATGTCCATACATGGCCACAGAAAAAACCATAGCCTTGACTAGACGGACCTTAGTCGGTAAAGTAATGTCTCTGCTTTTGAATATGCTATCTAGGTTGGTCACAACTTTTCTTCCAAGGAGTAAGCATCTTTTAATGTCATGGCTGCAGTCACCATCTGCAGTGATTTGGGAGCCCCCCCAAAAATAAAGTCTGACACTGTTTCCACTGTTTCCCCATCTATTTCCCATGAAGTTATGGGACCGGATGCCATGATCTTCGTTTTCTGAATATTGAGCTTTAAGCCAACTTTTTCACTCTCCACTTTCACTTTCATCAAGAGGCTTTTGAGTTCCTCTTCGCTTTCTGCCATAAGGGTGGTGTCATCTGCATATCTGAGGTTATTGATATTTCTCCCGGCATACAGCTAATTCATGCTGTTGAACAGCAGAAACTAACACAATATTGTAAAACAATTATATTCCAATAAAAATAAAAGAAGCAATTAAAGAGTTATAGTAAGCCATTGGATTTCCCAGCTGGTACTAGTGGTAAAGAATCTGCCTGCCAATGCAGGAGACACAAGAAATGTAGGTTTGATCCCTGGGATGGGAAGATCTAGAGAAGGGTATGGTGACCCATTCCAGTATTCTTGCCTGAAGGATCCCATGGACAGAGGAGCTTGGTGGGCTAGAGTCCATGGGGTCACAAAGAGTCGGACATGTCTGAAGTGACTTAGCATGCATGTAGTATGTCATTGCTTGTTGAAACTTGCCTTTCCAAGTTCAGATTATTGAAAGCAGAGTTTATCTGCTTTGTTTTAACACAACAGACTGCCGGACCCCTTAATATTGCCTTCTTGAAGTGTCCTCCATTGATAGCTAATTCTTTAATGCTTTTACTTATTATATAAACAACAGTAAGGGTCATATTACTTGCAGGCTCCCAGTAACACATCAGTGAACAAAATGACCTTGATCTTTGCTCTTGTAGAACTTTAGTAAAGAAGAAGAAATTAAGTCAATAAAAGAACACATACAAATACAATTAAACTTGTAAAATTTTATATGAATATTACATAAAGTGTGTAATAAAGGATTACTCATTCAATAAATATATATCTAGTGGCTTATTAACCAGTTAATGTGCCAGGCACAGGGAATACCAAAGTGAATGAGTCAGAGGTGCCTCTTTTTTTAATCTTTTTTTTTAAATTATTTTTTAATTGGTGGAAAATTGTTCTACAATTTTGTGCTGGTTTCTGCTGTACAACTATGCAAATCAGTCAATTATGCATCTTTGCTCAGTTTCCCAGTTGTGTCCAACTCTTTGACACCCCATGGACTGTAACCCAGCAGACTTCTCTATCCAAGTTCATTCTTAACTAGGTTTTACCATTTTTCTAGATTCCATATACATACATTAATATATGATACTTGGTTTTCTCTTTCTGACTTACTTCACTTTGTGTAAGAGGCTCTAGGTTCATCCAACTCGCGATAACTGACTCAAATTCATTCCTTTTTATGGCTGAGTAATATTCCGTTGTATAAATGTACCACAACGTCTTTATCCATTCATCTATCATTGGACATCTAGGTTGCTTCCATGTTCTGGCTGTTGTAAATATTGCTTCAGTGAATACTGAGGTATCTGTGTATTTTAATAGTTATGGTTTTCTCAGGGTATGTACTCAGGGTATGTACTCAGTAGTGGGATTGCTAGTTCTTACGGTAGATTTATTCCTAATTTTTTAAGGAAAGAGATGCCTCTTTCTTTATGGAGCTCACTTCCTAGTATGAGAGATAGCCCCAAGGACCAGTTATTTAAGTAATTACAAATGAGCAAAGACTTAACAGTAACTTGTGATGCATGCTGTAGGAAATCAAAGAAGGGGAAAAAAGTGAGGACATCTTTAGAGGCTGTGAGCTGATAAAATTTCCAAGAGAAGGTGATATTTAAGCCAAGATCTGAAGATGAAAGAAGCTGTCATTTTAGGAAGAGGTAGAAAATGTTCAAGCAGAGAAAATAAGAAGTGCAAATCCTCCAGGGTGAAAAATGATGACAGGATGAAGCAGGAATCTTAGTGGAAATCTAATGACCATTGATGTTGAGGGCAGGGCAGGAGCCAGGTCATGGGGCTTTCATGGGACAGCGAGAGAAATGTGGATTTTATTCTAAAGAAGTGGAAAGCCACTGAGGATTTTTAAGTAGAGAGTGATCTGCCCTATTCTGAGAATTGTCTGCTGCTGTGTGGAGGATGGGCTGAAAAGACTCGAAGTAGGAGGGATGATACCAGTGATGAAGCTGCTGCAGTAGTCTAGGCAAAGGATGATGGAGCCCAGAACTGGGCCACGGAGTGGAGGAATAGAGGAGCAAGTGGGACCTTAAGAGGAAGGAGTGATGTAGAGTAGGAGAGTCAAGAAATCATCCCTAAGGAAGGTAAATGGAAGAGAAAACACACAGGTAAAAGTTAGGATACACCTTCATTCACACAGTGAAGGCAAGATTAAATTAAGACCTAAGGAAGACTTAAATTCTGAAAGGCTACTGTTATCCTCTTCCCTAAGAAACATGTAATGCTGATATAATTCAAAAGCAAAACAGAACTAAACCACAAAATAGGTGGAAGTAATTCTATCAGACTCAAAGATTTCTCACCATGACTATCAGCTTTCCAGGTGTGGCAGTGGTAAAGAACCCACCTGCCAATACGGAGACATAAGACATGTGGCTTTGATCCCTGGGTCTGGAAGATCCCTTGGAGGAGAGCATGGCAACTCACTCCAGTATTCTTGCCTGGAGATTCCCAAGGACAGAGGAACCTGGCAGGCTACAATCCATTAGGATCTCAAAGAGTCAGACACAACTGAACTGACTTAGTACACCGCATGATTATGTTGGTGCTTTCACTTTTAAAAATTTCAAATATCAACTAATTTCAAGGTAGCGTTGTTGTTCGAGATCTGCTGTGTCTTTTTTGTTATAATCTATCCTTTAACAAAGACCCTGGGAAGAACAGTCTTTTGGAGTCTGTGGGAGAAGGCAAGGGTGGGATGATTTGACAGAATAGTACTGAAACATGTATATTATCATATGTGAAACAGATTGCCAGTCCAGGTTCAATGCATGAGACAGGGTGCTCAAGGGCTTGTGCACTGGGATGACTCTGAGGGATGGGAAGGGGAGGAAAGTGGGATGGGGAGAAAGGTGGGAGGGGGATTCAGTATGGGCAACCACATGTACACCCATGGGCTGATTCATGTCAATGTATGGCAAAAATCACTACAATATTTTAAAGTAATTAGCCTCCAATTAAAATTAATTAATTAATTAATTAAAAAAAAGACCTTGGGAAGGGCAAGTGTTTGGAGTGTTTTTGACTGAAAGTAGGGCTGCCTCCGGAGAAACGCAATGCTAAGGAATGCTAAAAATATACCACACAATTGCACTCATCTCACACGCTAGCAAATGTAATGTTCAAAATTCTCCAAGCCAGGCTTTAACAGTCTGTAAACTGTGAACATCCAGATGTTCAAGCTGGTTTAGAAAAAGCATAGGAACCAGAGATCAAATGGCCAACAACCCATTGGATCATTGAAAAAGTGAGAGAGTTCCATCCGAAAACTTCTGCTTTATTGACTATGCCAAAGCCTTTGACTGTGTGGATCACAACAAACTGTGGAAAATTCTTTAGCAGATGGGAATACTAGACCACCTGACCTCCCTCCTGAGAAAGATGTATGCAGGTCAAGAAGCAACAGTTAGAAACTGGAGGTGGAACAACAGACTGGTTCCAAATCTGGAAAGGAGTATGTCAAGGCTGTATATCGTCACCCTACTTATTTAACGTATAGGCAGAGTACATCATAAGAAATGCTGGACTGGATGAGGCACAAGCTGGAATTAAGATTGTAGGGAGAAATATCAATAACTTCAGATATTGATAACTTTCAGATAGATGAAACCAACCTTATGGCAGAAAGCAAAGAACTAAAGAGCTTCTTGATTAAAGTGAAAGAAGAGAGTGAAAAAGTTGGCTTAGAGCTCAACATTCAGAAACGAAGATCATGGCATCTGGTCCCATCACTTCATGGCAAATAGATGGGGAGACAGTGGAAATGGTGACAGACTTTATTTTTTTGGGCTCCAAAATCACTGCGGATGGTGATTGCAGCCATGAAATTAAAAGACACTTGCTCCTTGGAAGAAAAGCTATGACCAACCTAGACAGCATATTAAAAAGCAGCGACATTACTTTGCCAACAAAGGTCCGTCTAGTCAAAGCTATGGTTTTTCCAGTAGTCATGTATAGATGTGAGACTATAAAGGAAGCTGAGCACCGAAGAATTGATGTTTTTGATCTATGGTGTTGGAGAAGACTCTTGAGAGTCTATTGGACTGCAAGGAGATCCATCCAGTCCATCCTAAAGGAGACTAGTCCTGAATATTCATTGGAAGGACCTGATGATGAAGCTGAAACTCCAATCCTTTGGCCACCTGATGCGAAGAACTGAGTCATTGGAAAAGACCCTGATGCTGGGAAAGATTGAAGGGACAACAGAGGATGAGATGGTTGAATGGCATCACTGATTCTATGAACATGAGTTTGAGTAAGCTCCTGTAGTTGGTGATGGACAGGGAAGCCTGACGTGCTACAGTCCATGGGGTTGCAAAGAGTCAGACGTGACTGAGCGACTGAACTGAACTGAGGCTGCCTCCTCCTGATGGAGGGATATCAGCCTAGGGTAGACCATGCAGTGACCTGCAGGTTAAATTGGATACTAGAATTTAAGAACAAAAAAGGAGGAGGTGACTCACTGTGGGGTCCTGAACCAGGCTAACAGCAGGATGGAGATGACCTTGGAGCAGCACCCAGAGGACACAATGAAGAAGCCATCAACTGCTGAAGTCCTGTGAACAGGCTCACAGGAACTCAGTCTGGGCTGCTTGGGACCCTGTAAGACGAGCATGCCAAGTGATACCTGTTCTAGCCCAGCAAGCAGCTAAACTAACCTCAGATCTCACTGGTATTCTGGTGGTGAGAATCAGGGAACATTGTGATGCAGAACAGAACGGCAATACGTGACAGCGCACAAAAGGCCCTCTTGACGTCGCTTATCCCTTCCCCAGCAGCCTGTCATAGGGACCCAATCATACCTTGTGTTAACTGTCTTATAGACCTATTAAGAGTCCCAGCAGCTGGGCCAGTCATGGAATGTGCATTTGACACTTCTCCATTAATTTTAGAGTAACCTGCTTTTTGACTATGGATTGACTTAGCAAAATATTTAGTTACAAAAAGATCATGTTTTGAAGGCTCAGGTCATGTTATAAAGAGAATTTTGTTACATTTAATATATTTGGTTAGCGACCCCATGGACTGTAGCCCACCAGGCTCCTCTGTTCATGGGAATTTCCAGGCAAGGACATTGGAGTGGGTTGCCATTTCCTTCTCCAGGGGATCTTCCTGACCCAGAGATCGAGCCCATGTCTCTTGCATTGGCAGGCGGATTCTTTACCACTACACCACCTGGGAAGCCCCAGCACACAATGCACAAAAGGAGGGGCCATAAGAGCAAAGAAGGCTTCTAGACAGCAAGAGAGAAGCAGGAGTTCAGCCTGGACATGACTGCTCTGATCTCTAATCCCTGGTCGGGGGCCTGGGTGTGGCTGGATTACAGGGGCTGATGGTAGTGGAACAAAGTTTTCCATCAGTTGGAAGCCAGGTCAGAGGATTCTGAAGGCCAGTTCTGATGAGAAAATGAATACCCTTCCTACTCTACTATTTTTGAAAATGCATTTATTTTTCTACCATTTCTCTGTTTTGTCTGGAGCGAAGCAGAGTTGTGAGTTACTTTAGTTGGTGTGAATAAAATGTCAGAGGCAATGTATCGGTCTAGTGACTTCTTCTTCAAAAGAACTGAAAAATGTCATCATTTTTATATTTGGAAATTCATTCCTCACTTTGTTTGGTTTTGATCTGTATGGTTTGCTTTAAAGATAATACTGTAGCCACCCTGGCTTGTATGGCTTGCTGTGGCTTTTAACCAAACCTGTTAAAATTCCTACCTGTAATGATTCATTTTTGATCATACCAACTTTTTTTTTTTTACATTTTTATTTTCCTTGACTCTCCTATGAGGCTATAAAGCTCCTTTTTAATATTTGAATTATCCAATTCTTTGGTCCACAGGTTTCAGAAACTTGGAATGAGGAACACATTTGTTTTTCTAGCTTGAGCTAAAGCACAATGCGTGTAACAAAACAGATGCTTGTGGAATGTAATTTGGATAGTCCTGCCCACAGGGAGATTTTGGGTGACTTTGGGGAGTCAGCTGCATTGAAAATGACATACATGGGACTTCCTTGTTGGTCCAGTGGTTAAGATGCCAAGCTTCCAATGAAAGGGGCTCAGGTTCGATACGTGATGGGGCAATTAAGATCCTACATGCTAGGAGGCCAAAACAAACAAACAAACAAACAACACACAGTGTTGTTGTAAGTGGAACAGGGAAAGTATGTGAGGATACAGAAGCAGGAGAGAGAAAGAGAGGAAGATGATTTATGTTTGGAAGTGTCAGGGAGAGTATGAAAAAGGTGATTCCAGGGGAGCCAGTGGGGAAGGACTCCCAGGTGGAGGAAACACCATCCAAAGAAGAAGCAAGAAGTGTTCCGAGATTTTAATTCCACAATTCTTGAATAGGCTAAAATGTACTGAGAAGGAGCTATAAGAGGAGACAAAGCTGATATGCAGGAGCAAAAACATCCGACACTTTGTAGGTCATGTGACAGAGTTTGGACTTTGTCTGGCAGGCTGTGAGGCAAGGGGCAGGGAAAGCTCTTGGTGTGGATAAGCGAAGTCTCAGTAATATGAGCCTGCTCAGTCTCAGAGCAATACGATCAGACTTGCATTCTGCCAAGAGCACTTTGGCAGTTATCGCTGGAGTGAGTTCAAGTGCACTGGTGGATTGACTTAGGAAGGTGCTATGATAATAAAGTAGATGGGAGTAGTCTAGGACTTTCAGCAAAGCAGAGGCCATAGAAATGTTGAGGCCAGGTTGATTCAAGAGATTTATAAGATGGAATGGGCAAGATCTGATGACTAGATATGAGGATCTAGAGAGAAGGACTCATGGAAAAAGGGAAAGATTCATGGCTTAAAAGACAGGTGAAGATGGTCCTGCCCACCCAGGTAGGGAATACCGGACTGGTTGTGGGAGGATAAGCAAGCTGATAGTAGAGGGGACCAATTGATCCTTTGGGCCTTTTAGAAAAAATAGGAACATTTTTCCATTCAGAATCTTCTCATTTCTTCTTTTTTATTAATTTATGTTTATTTACTAATTGATTTGTTTTTGGCCACACCTCGCAGCAGCACTTGGGATCTTAGTTCCCCTGCCAGGGATCAAACTTGTGTCCCTTGCATTGGAAACACAGAGTCTTAACCACTGGACCTCCAGGGAAGTCCCTCTGGGACGTTTTGAGTGTGCAGTAAGTAGAAGACATTGCACCTCAGTGTCCGTGTACAACTGTCCAGATCAAGGGCAGTTTTTCATAAATATATTTCATAACATTCATGCCTTTGTTATCCCTGTATAGCATCCTCTATGCTGCTGCTGCTGCTGCTAAGTCACTTCAGTCGTGTCCAACTCTGTGCGACCCCATGGACGGCAGCCCACCAGGCCCCCCTGTCCCTGGGATTCTCCAGGCAAGAACACTGGAGTGGGTTGCCATTTCCTTCTCCAGTGCATGAAAATGAAAGTGAAGTCACTCAGTCATGTCCAACTCTAAGCGATCCCATGGACTGTAGCCTCCCAGGCTCCTCCATCCATGGGATTTTCCAGGCAAGAGTACTGGAGTGGGGTGCCATTGCCTTCTCCAAGCATCCTCTATAGTGCATTGTTATTCACATCGCTTCTGAGAAAATCTACATTTTCTCCTGTGCTTTCCACACCCATTAATGATGACATGGACTCCCCACTTAGCCAAGCTCATCACCTCAGAGTCAATCTCAAGTCTTTTTCTCAACAGTCACATCCAACAGGTCACTCAGAATGTCCTGATCACTCCCACCTCTCCTCTTTCTGGACACTGCTTGGTCCAGCATACCTGTCCACTGTCATAGACACCATATCCCCAGGCAGCTTCTTTCTCTAGACTCTTACAATGATTTTCTAATTACTATTTCTGCCTTTAATTTTTGCCCTGGACCATTCACTGCTCATACTATCACCAGAGCAACCTTTTTAGAACACAAATCTTATCACTTTGTTACTTAGAAACATCAGTGGCTGCTCAATTCCTAAATGGTTATGTGCAAATACCTTGATAGCTCAGAGTTGGGCTCAAATTTGTCTTCTAGACAGAGAAAATTAGTCCTCACTTCACAAATTATACCTAAATTGACTTTAAACATTGTGAGTAAAAGGCACTCTGTTATATGGGTTTTATGACTCTGCATTATTTTATGTGGGTGTTGGCTGAGTGAAAGAGAGACTCTGCACTTATACGACATACCTAGAATAGTTAAATTCATAGAGTCAGAAGGTACCTTGGAAGATGCCAGGGACCGGGGTAGGGGGAGGGCTTGGAGAGTTAGTGTTTAACGGGGACAGAGTTTCCATTTAGGAAGGTGAAAAATTTGGGAGATGGATGATGGTGAGGTTGCACAGCAGTGTGAATGTACTTAGTGCCATTGAGCTACATGGTTAAAAGTAGTTAAAACAGTATATTTTATATTATCTAACTTTTATCACAATAAAAAGTATTTAAAAAAGAAAAAAAAAAAGAGGGACTCTGTCTCACTCCTCCCACCACCACCACCAACACACACTGTTAGATTCGGTTCCCCAATTAACTCATAATTATCCCACCAAGAATATATATTGAAGTCCTAATCCCTGGTACCTGGGAATGTGACTGTATATGGAAATTGGTCTTTGCTGGTGGGATCAAGTTAAGATGAGGCCATTAGGGTGGGTGGTGGCTCAGACGGTAAAGCGTCTGTCTACAATGCGGGAGACCTGGGTTCGATCCCTGGGTCGGGAAGATCCCCTGGAGAAGGAAATGGCAACCCACTCCAGTGCTATTGCCTGGAAAATCCCATGGACAGAGGAGCCTGATAGGTTACAGTCCATGGGGTCGCAAAGAGTCGGACACGACTGAGCGACTTCACTTTCACTTTCTAGTCCAATATAACTTAAGTCCTTATCAAAAGGGGAAATTTGGACAAGAGTCACAAAGGGAGAATGCTACCTGATGATGGAGGCCTGTAGCTACAAGACAAGGAATGCCAAGGATCAACGGCAACCCAAGAGGTAAAGAAGGAAGGGACAAGTCAGTTCAGTCACTCAGTTGTGTCTGATTCTTTGCAACCCCATGGACTGCAGCATGTCAGGCTTCCCTGTCCATCACCAACTCCCGGAGCCTGCTCCAACTCATGTCCATCAAGTTGGTGATGCCATCCACTATCTCATCCCCTGTCATCCCCTTCTCCTCCTGCCTTCAATCTTTCCCAGCATCAGGATCTTTTCCAATGAGTCAGTTCTTTGTATCAGGTGGCCAGAGTATCGGAGCTTCAACTTTGGCATCAGTCCTTCCAATGAATATTCAGGACTGATTTTGTGGGATAATATAGTTCTTTTCTTTTAACCACCTGGTCTGTGGAGTTTTTAAAGTCAGCCCTGGGGAGCTAATACAGATACCAGATTTCATGGGAAGCAAAGTGGCCACACAGCCTACCTTCTCCCAGCTGCTAGCATTTCTGGTGGGATCAGCTGCTCCCGTGGCTCTGCCCCTGCTTGGGAAAGGTGTCTTGGATCTAGAAAAAGTGCCACCACTGCACTTTCATGTGTAAACTTACAGCACCACCCTTGAAGAATTCACAATCTCTGGTCTTCTGTTTAAGAGAATGTTTACAAATGTGACGTTCAGGCTTCCCGCCCCCCCCTCTCCCCCTCCCCCCCCGCCACCAGCTGCAAGGCATGTGCAATCTTAGTTCCCAGTACAGGGATGGGACCCATGTTCCCTGCACTGGAAGTGCAGAGTCTTCACCACTGGATCTCCAGGGAAGCCCTCTTCTGGTTCTTGATCCAAACTCAAGATTGACAAAGCCACGACCTCCTTCTTGGGGAGAAATGACAATAAGTGTCAGGAATCTCTGAGTCACATCTTTACCTCCAGCTCACTGGAAAGCCCACTTCCATGCACACTCAATTTTTGATTAAAAACTGTGAAATGTTACCCAGACTTATTCTCAGAAAGCTGCTATCTGTCTTTTTTCATTATCTTGATTTACTTTACCAAAGGCTTTTTTTTTCTTTCTTCATTTAAAAAATTTTTTTATTTTTGCTTTATTTTACTTTACAATACTGTATTGGTTTTGCTATACATTGACATGAATCCACCACGGGTGTACATTCGTTCCCAAATGTGAACCCCCCTCCCACCTCCCTCCCAAAGGCTTTTATATTTTTATTTGTAGGTGGTGCACGGAGAAGGCAATGGCACCCCACTCCAATACTCTTGCCTGGAAAATCCCATGGATGGAGGAGCCTGGAAGGCTGCAGCCCATGGGGTCTCGAAGAGTTGGACACGACTGAGCGACTTCCCTTTCACCTCTCACTTTCATGCACTGGAGAAGGAAATGGCAACCCACTCCAGTGTTCTTGCCTGGAGAATCCCAGGGACGAGGGAGCCTGGTGGGCTGCCGTCTATGGAGTCGCACATAGTTGGACACTACTGAAGCGACTTTGCAGCAGCAGAAGCAGCAGTTGGTGCAAGGGATGATATTTATGAACAAATGAAAGAAATAAAAATCCTGCTCTTACCTCAGTAAGAACCTGTGGTCCTTTTACTTGACGACTTTATCAATTTTATTTCATTTGTTTCCAGGACACACTAGCTTTTGCATGTGTATTGTTCCTTACCTAGAATGTGTTTCTGATTCATTTCCACCTAAACAAAACCTTCACTTCCCTATGATGATCAACACTGTCCTGGGTATTACACAGACGTAATCCCCTTAGTATTCACCACCTTGTGAGTTAGGCTGAGAGAGGTTAGAATGACATGGAAGTAGCACTGGAACCTGGTTCTTTCAGATCACAGAATCAATGTTTCTGTTTCTTGGCCTTTTGTCAAGTCAGAAATCTTCCTTAACTTCCCTAGCCAAATATTCACTTTCTCCTCCAAGTTCCTATGGACTCTTACACTGATTTTTATTATGATAAGTCACAATATTTTATATTTTAATTACTTATGTGGGTTTGCAGTCCCAGTTGATTGAATTTCTAAGACAGGAAATGACTCTTTTTCCTACCTGCTTTAATTACGGCACCTAGTAAGTGCCCCCCAAATAGTTGTTGAATGGATTAGAGCATACTGAATAAAAACACACATGAATTATAAAGTCACAGCATTTCCTATTTGACTGTGAACTTCTAGACTATAGAGACCTGGCCTTTTTAAAATTTTGAATCTCTGGAGTTGAATGAAAGTCTGTTGGCTGAATGATTTAGTCAGGGAATGATTTGGCTGAATGAATGATTAGAGCTGCCTGGAAGCCCAGCATGTGGCAGTTTCCCCTCCATATTTTATAAGATTTAGGAGCAAGTGATAAAAGATCATACAAAAAGGCAAAAAATCTGTCTAATCTCTATTAAACTCAGATTGATTGCAGCTAATCCAGCTTTGGGCTTGTCCAATGGCTCCAAGGTAAAGAATCTGCCTGACACTGCAGGAGATGTGGGTTTGATCCCTGGGTTGGGAAGATCCCCTGGAGAAGGAAACGGCAACCCACTCCAGTATTCTTGCCTGGAAAATTCCATGGACAGAGGAGCCTGGTGGGCTACCGTTCATGGGATCACAAAGAGTCGGACACGACTTAGTGACTAAACATTAACAACAAAATCCAGCTTCATGATGGGGACTATAATCTAATGTCAAGATCAAGAAAATGAAAGTACTAAAATTGAGGAAGAGTTTCATTATTTCAATCATGTATTCATTCATTCACTTACTTATACTTGGACATTGAGATAGCACCCTAGAGCTGAGTAATTCACAGGTCTGGTTTGTTTTTTTTTTTTTCCACCCAGTTATTTTAAGCCTGTGCTTGGGAAGTCAAAGGCAACCACTGTGGTAAGATGCCTTTAAAACTATCCATGACATATAAAAGAGCATGAGGATTAGAAATTAGAATTGTGGTTCTCAAAGTGTGGCCTGGAGACCTATGGGAGTTCCCAAGAGCTTTTCAGGGAGTCACAGATCAGAAATATTATTATGAAAATATGGAGCCTTTATTTGCCTTTTTCATTCCCATCCAGTGCCCTTTCCCAGGCACTACACAGTATGCTGTGTAACAACAGGTTGAATGGAGAAGTGGATATGCAAATCCAGCTATCTTCTATTAAGCCAAATATAAAGAAGATTAACAAAACCATAAAACAATGCTTCTCTTCACGATTCTTTTGTAAGTAGTTATTTCTCATAAAATGATGTCATTTGTGTTAATATTTAATGACTGCATAGTAGTTATTTTAAGATAAATGCTTATAACCATTTCTCAGTTTTAATTTTGAATATGATAAATATTGATAGATATAATCCACATAAACAAAAATATGCTGGGAGCCTCAATAATTTTAAGACTGTTAAAGTCTTCTGAGACTAAAAATGTGAGAACCACTGACTTAGATAAACAAGGACTCAGAAGAAGTTTCAGACCCACTGCCCTCTCACTGCTTAGAGAACTTCCCTCTGGCTAGTGTGTAGGCTGGGTGCAGAGGCAGAAAGTGAACCATTTATATGGATCTGGACAGCAGCCCCCTTCTCTACTTCATCCCTCTAAACCTCTTCTCTCCTCAAGGGCAACGCTGCTTCTGCTTTGCCAGGAGTCTGCAACTGTTACCGGATATTGACTTTCTGGCCTGAGGCCAAACTCTGACGTCCATTCTTCCTCCTGTGAGTCCCTCAAAGCCTTCTTCTCCCAGCACCAGGGAGCCTCAACTCCTACGGAAAATCTGTTCAAGGGCGAGTCATTACAATCATCTCCTGGAGAGTGTGCTAATTATGTACTTTCTGAAATGTTCCCTCAATAAAGGAGCCATTCAGTGATGGAGAAAAAGAAAATAACTCTTCATCACAGTTGCAGAATTTCTAATAAAAATCTATAGTTAAAAAAGAAATTGATCCCCAAACATTTTCACTTTTATTAAACTGCCAAAAACAAAGTTGCTTTCACCTCTGGTCTTACGTGTAAGTAGCCTAGCAACATGTGTACATCCACTCAAGAACTAATTATCAGGACTTCCCTGCTGATCCTCTGGTTAAGACTTCACCTTCCAATGCAGTGGGGCGTGGGTTTGATTCTTAGTTGGGAAACTAACATCCCACATGCCTTGGGGCCAAAAAAAAAAAACACAAAACATAAAACAGAAGCAATGTTGTAGCAAATTCAATAAAGGCTTTAAAATGGTCCACATCAACATTAAAAAAAAAAAAAAGAACTTATTATTGACCACCCACTCTGTGTTAGAGACACTAGGAATGTTTGTGAGTATCTGGCTTAGAAGATATTGTGCATCCTCTGGTGAGCCTCTGATAAATAGCTAACAGACTCTTGGCCTTTATAAAATGAAGCGGAAATAAGGACAAATATAAGACCCTATTTTAAATGGACCACAGTGACCATTAAATTGGTGGTTTACTCCTGATTCGAGTCTCTAAAGGAAAACTACACATGTAAATTGCCAAGTCAGTAACAAATAGCATAGGCAGAGAAAAGGAGAGGATGACATAGCTTAGGTTTATCTGTGGTGATCCCAATCGGCCAGATCATAATAAACAGTGACATCTGACCATGTGCTAAGGCAGCAGACTATGGCTTCTTACTTACTGGCTTACTTACTTACTTACTGGCTTCTTCATGCAACATGCTGGCTTAATACAGGCCTGAAGATGATTTATTATTTGCTGTCTTTGAGCAGATGGTTCTACCTGGCATGATGGCGTCAAATGAGCTCACTTAGTGGTACACTGTTTACACAGATCTGAAAAACAATTTGACCCATTGAAGTACCGAAACAGGATTCTCAATTCCCCTTATTTCAGGGAAATATTATTGCTGACTGAGTAAATGAAACCTTTCGTGTCTGGAGGACTTTCTGAGAGGAAGTATCGGTTACAGACAGTCTGAGTTTGGGCAAAGGACAACTTTATATCTCTGCTGAAGTCCTAATGGATTTGGTTCCTCTTGAATGGTTATGTGGAAAGATAAATATAGTTCAAACCAGGTTTCTGCTGTTTAAATGACACGGTGAGCAAATAATAGCCCATATCCAATGGCACAATACTCTAAAAGAGCCAAGTGA
This sequence comes from Budorcas taxicolor, assembly GCF_023091745.1. Lineage (NCBI taxonomy): Eukaryota > Metazoa > Chordata > Mammalia > Artiodactyla > Bovidae > Budorcas > Budorcas taxicolor. The sequence continues at coordinate 95,980,192 of NC_068915.1, read as the reverse complement.
AAAGCAATGATAACACTCAAGTTATCTTCATCTCTCTTTAATTACTTTGGAAGCAAAGTGGTCACCACTTCTAATACAGTTAGTGTATAACAACATAGTAAACAACAAATGAAACAAACCAAAACAAAACTCGGGTAGTATTAAACAGCTTATGCTAGCTTGGCTGTTGCTAGATAAGCATGGGTGTTCTTTTTTCAATTTATAGCTAGGGTTGCCATTTATAGAATTGTTGCTATGTGCTATTTCCATTTGTTGGGTGTATGGCATCTGAGTCTAAGACAGCTAGCCCATCTCTAGTCACTGTACCCAAGGTTGTCCTATGGGATTGAATGATTTCTCAACAATCCAGAACAGTGTCACCTTCTGGCTAGAAGTAATGCTTAAAAGGGTATTTAATGTTATTTTTTTATGAATGGACTTCCACTGAATGATTACATGAAGAACTCATCTGGGTCACACAGAAGTTTACAGTTTAATCTTAAAAGAGATATATAAACATAAGATGACACAGGCAGAGCCTCAACAAGATTCTAATGTTAAGGAAACAGGCTTAGGGGCAAACCCAGGACTGTGTGTGGGTGTCCAGAGGACAAGCACAGACCCAGGTAAGTGTATTTGCTTCTCCTGTATTCCTCCCCTCGCACTCAGCTCCAACATCTCATATAGGAAAGCATCATGGTCTCTCATCTTTGAATCTTTAATATCATCTTCTTCCACAAGAATTTTCTGAAACAGTGTCAGACTTTATTTTTTGGAGCTCCAAAATCACTGCAGATGGTGACTGCAGCCATGAAATTAAAAGACGCTTACTCCTTGGAAGGAAAGTTATGACCAACCTAGATAGCATATTCAAAAGCAGAGACATTACTTTGCCAACTAAGGTCTGTCTAGTCAAGGTTATGGTTTTTCCAGTAGTCATGTATGGATGTGAGAGTTGGACTGTGAAGAAGGCTGAGCGCCAAAGAATTGATGCTTTTGAACTGTGGTGTTGGAGAAGACTCTTGAGAGTCCCTTGGACTGCAAGGAGATCCAACCAATCCATTCGGAAGGAGAATCAGCCCTGGGATTTCTTTGGAAGGAATGATGCTAAAGCTGAAATTCCAGTACTTTGGCCACCTCGTGCAAAGGGTTGACTCATTGGAAAAGACTTTGATGCTGGGAGGGATTGGGGGCAGGAGGAGAAGGGGACGACAGAGGATGAGATGGCTGGATGGCATCACTGACTCGATGAATGTGAATCTGAGTGAACTCTGGGAGTTGGTGATGGACAGAGAGGCCTGGCGTGCTGCAATTCATGGGGTCGCAAAGAGTCAGACAAGACTGAGCAACTGAACTGAACTGATAAACATGTCTTAGCCCTTGAATCTCCAAACCAATTAGCCTTCAGAGGTCTGAGTGAGAGTAATAATAGCATTACTAGAGTGGCCACCGAAGGAGCGCAGGCTGTGCTCAGGGGTCTTGCCACTCTAAGTGGGATTCATGGACCAGCAGCAGTGGTGTCACCTAGGAGTTTACGAGAAATGCCATGCAGCATCTCAGACCCCTCCCAGACCTGCTGAGTCAGAACCTGCATTACCAAGCTCCTCAGGGGATCAGATGCCGTGGTCTAGGGCAGCCTAAGAAGCCAGTGTATTCCTCCAATATGGATATCTCCCAAGGCAAGCTACAAAATACAGCCTGACCTGCTGCAAAGCCAAGTTAAAGATTTGGGGCTTTAAGATAAGAGCAGGGGAAGGACCTGGAGATAATGTTTTGGGATTTTTATAGGCCCTATTCACTCCAACTTTTAGATGATCCACTTTCAGAGCATATTAAGTAAATATATTGGCATCTGATTCAAAATGCAGATTTTTTTTGAAAAAAATATTAAAAAGTTAGTGATTATTTTTAAAGTTGAGTTTGGGGGCTTGTTCAGTGGTAAAGAATCTGCCTGCCAATGCAGGAGACGTGAGTTTGATCCCTGATCCGAGAAGATCGCTCATGACGCAGGACATCTAAGCCTGTGCGCCACAACTATTGAGCCTGTGCTCTAGACCCTGAGAGCCACCGCCCCTGAAGCCCATGTGCCCTAGGGCCCATGCTCCACAATAAGAGAAGCCGCTGCAAGGAGAAACCGCACAACGCAACTAGAGAGTGGCCCCCTGCTTCCAGCAACTAGAGAGAAGCCTGAGAACGACAACAAAGACCCAGCTCAGCCGAAACCAAATAAATATGTTTTCCTTTTTTTTTTTTTAAAGAATCTGTCTGCCATCGTAGAGTTACAGGTTCAATCCCTGGTCTGGGAAGATTACACACACCTTGGGGCAACTAAGCCCATGCGCCACAAGTACTGAAGGCTGTGCTCCCTAGAGCAACATAATGAAGAGTAGCCTCTGCTCTCCACAACCAGAGACAAGCCCACACAGTAAGGAAGACCCAGCACTGTCAAAAATAAATAAACAAACAGATAAATAGATAAATAAATATAATTATATATTAAAAATTAAGTTGCGCTTTTATATGGCTAAATTATTCCTTGTGTTTTCTCACTTAAAATTGATTATACATTTATATGCATATACATATAAATATACACATATATTCACATATACACTTGAGTTGCTAGTTAGCATAATGTCATGTTTCATAGATATTTAATTCAACATTCTGTATTTTCCTCTTTTGTAGCATGGTGGGGCAGGGGTGTGGCAATGAGTTTTTTTTTTTTTCAGGTCCCATATGATTCCACAGGTCCTTGCTCACATATGGCCCTAAGCACTGTGGCTACATGCCTATTAGATTAATGGGCTTTGAGCAGAGAAGTGACAAAAATCTGCTTTATGTTCTGAAAAGATCACTTTGACAGAAGTGCAGGGGATGGGCTGGGGGCTGGTGTGGGAGCAGGAATGGCCACTCAGAGATGACGAGGTGCCTCCCACGGCAACTTAGGCAAGAGAAGATGCTGATGGTGGTGATGGAGGGAGCCTCCTAACCTCAGAGAGAGGTGTGTGGCAGAACTGTCAGGACCTCATGATAAATCTTTTATGGAGAGTGAGAGAGAGACAGAGACAGGGATGACTCCCTGAATTTCAAACTAAGAGATCTAACTGGAAAATGGCTTATTCGTGAAAGAGACACTGAAGGAGTCATTAGCTCTTGGGGACGAGATGTTCCTTTATTTTTGGGCATGTTGATATTGGGTGACTAGTATCTGGGTGGAAGTATCATAAAGGCAGCTAAACAATCCGTTCTGGCTCACATAAGAGAAGTGGGAACTGGAAATGCAGATTCGGGAGTCATCAGCGGGCAGAAGGGGATGGAAATGAGGGGCTCTCTTCACTTCTCTCCATTTTCACTGCAGAACTGAAAGGGAGCACTATTTTTAAGAAGTCAGTCACCCACAAAGAGGAAAGACAACCTTACTAAGGGCAGCAAGGACTTTCAATATTTATGGTTAGAAACAGAGTTGTTGGCAAGGGAGACTAGAAAGGAGAGTCTTCTCTTGTGAAGGAGAGAAACTCCAGAGAAAATGTATTCCTGGAGGCCACTGCTGTGAGAAGTACCTGCATCCAATGCTGCTGAGAGGTCAACTAAGACACACGTATTTCTAAGGAAAATAGGAACTGGTGATTTCAAGAAAAGTACATTCGGAAGGGTTGTGGGAAGCAAGATTACTGAGTGTGGTAGACAAAAGCACAGCTCTCCCAAAAGTTCATATTCTAGAACCTAGGAAGATATTATACAGGCACAAAAGGACTTTGCAGATGTGACTAAGGTAAGGATCCCAAGATGAGGAGGTCATCCTGGATAACCTGGGTGAGTTGCATGTAATGACAAGGGCCCTTATAAGTGAAAGAGGGAATCAGGAGGGTCAGAGTCAGAGACAGCTTTGAAGATGCTAAGCTGCTAGCTTTGAAGATGGAGGGGACCATGAGCCAAGAAATGTAGAAACTTCCAAAAGCCTCAAGTGGGAAGGACAACAGATTCTCCCCCACAATCTCCAGAAAGAACACAATCTTGATAACGCCTGATTTTGGCCTAGTGAGACCCATTTCAGAGTTCTGACCTCAAGAACTATAAGAAAATAAGTGTGTGTTGTTACTTGGTTTAAAGCACTGCCTTTGTGATAATTTGTTACAGCAGCTTTAAGAAACTGATACACTGAGGGTCAAAGAAATAACTGAGGGAATTTAAGGAAGAGCTATATATAATATAGGGCTTCCCTGGTGGCTCATACTGTAAAGAAGCTGCCTGCAGTTCAGGAGACTGGGGTTTGATCCCCAGGTGGGGAAGATCCTCTGGAAAATGGAATGGCTACGCACTCTAGTATTCTTGCCTGGAGAATTTCATAGACAGAGGAGTCTGGCAGGCTACAGTCCATGGAGTTGCAAAGAGTCGGACACAGTATATGATATAATGGAAGAAGTCCTTGCTTAAGGTGAGAGAAATTATTAGCCATAAGGTGAGAGAGACTTTAGTTCCTAGCACCAAAGAAATGATGCTTTCGAATTGTGGTGCTGGAGAAGACTCTTGAGAGTCCCTTGGACTGCAAGGAGATCAAATCAGTCAATCCTAAAGAAAATCAACTCTGAATATTCATTGGAAGGACAGATGCTGAAGCTGAAGCTCCGATACTTTGGCCACTTGATTCAGTTCAGTTCAGTTCAGTCGCTCAGTCGTGTCCGACTCTTTGCAACCCCATGAATCGCAGCACGCCAAGCCTCCCTGTCCATCACCATCTCCCAGAGTTCACTCAGACTCACGTCCATCGAGTCAGTGATGCCATCCAGCCATCTCATCCTCTGTCGTCCCCTTCTCCTCCTGCCCCCAATCCCTCCCAGCATCAGAGTCTTTTCCAATGAGTCAACTCTTCTCATGAGGTGGCCAAACTACTGGAGTTTCAGCTTTAGCATCATTCTTTCCAAAGAAATCCCAGGGCTGATCTCCTTCAGAATGGATTGGTTGGATCTCCTTGCAGTCCAAGGGACTCTCAAGAGTCTTCTCCAACACCACAGTTCAAAAGCATCAATTCTTCAGCACTCAGCCTTCTTCACAGTCCAACTCTCACATCCATGCATGACCACTGGAAAAACCATTGCCTTGACTAGATGGACCTTAGTTGGCAAAGTAATGTCTCTGTTTTTGAATATGCTATCTAGGTTGGTCATAACTTTTCTTCCAAGGAGTAAGTGTCTTTTAATGTCATGGCTGCAGTCACCATCTGCAGTGATTTTGGAGCCCCCCAAAATAAAGTCTGACACTGTTTCTACTGTTTCCCCATCTATTTCCTATGAAATGATGGGACCGGATGCCATGTTCTTTGTTTTCTGAAAGTTGAGCTTTAAGCCAACTCTTTCACTCTCCACTTTCACTTTCATCAAGAGGCTTTTGAGTTCCTCTTCATTTTCTGCCATAAGGGTGGTGTCATCTGCACATCTGAGGTTATTGAGATTTCTCCCGGCAATCTTGATTCCAGCTTGTGTTTCTTCCAGTCCAGCATTTCTCATGATGTACTCTGCATATAATTTAAATAAGCAGGGTGACAATATACAGTCTTGACGTACTCCATTTCCTATTTGGAACCAGTCTATTGTTCCATGTCCAGTTCTAACTGTTGCTTCCTGGCCTGCATACAGATTTCTCAAGAGGCAGGTCAGGTGGTCTGGTATTCCCATCTCTTTCAGAATTTTCTACAGTTTATTGTGATTCACACAGTCAAAGGCTTTGGCATAGTCAATAAAGCAGAAACAGATGTTTTTCTGGAACTCTCTTGCTTTTTCCATGATCCAGCGGATGTTGGCAATTTGATCTCTGGTTCCTCTGCCTTTTCTAAAACCAGCTTGAACATCTGGAATTTCACGGTTCATGTATTGCTGAAGCTTGACTTGGAGAGTTTTGAGCATTAGTTTACTAGCATGTGAGATGAGTGCAATTGTGTAGTAGTTTGAGCATTCTTTGGCATTGCCTTTCTTTGGGATTGGAATGAAAACTGACCTTTTCCAGTCCTGTGGCCACTGCTGAGTTTTCCAAATTTGCTGGCATGTTGAGTGCACCACTTTCACAGCATCATCTTTCAGGATTTGAAACAGCTCAACTGGAATTCCATCACCTCCACTAGCTTTGTTCATAGTGATGCTTTCTAAGGCCCGTTTGACTTCACATTCCAGGATGTCTGGCTCTAGATGAGTGATCACACCATCGTGATTATCTGGGTCATGAAGCTCTTTTTTGTACAGTTCTTCTGTGTATTCTTGCCACTTCTTACTATCATCTGCTTCTATTAGGTCCATATCAGTTCTGTCCTTTATTGAGCCCATCTTTGTATGAAATGTTCCCTTGGTATCTCTAATTTTCTTGAAGAGATCTCTAGTCTTTCCCACTGATTAGAAGAACCAATTGGAAAAGACCCTGATGCTCGGAAAGACTGAAGGCAAAAGGAGAAAAGGGTGGCAGAGAATGAAATGGTTAGATAGCATCACCAACTCAACGAACACGAGTTTGTGTAAACTTTGGGAGACAGCAGAGGACAGGGAAGCCTGGCGTCTGCAGTTCATGGGGTTGCAAAGAGCTGGACATGACTTAGCAACTGAACAACAACAGAAGTAGAATTGCAAGTGGGCTGTACATAATCGTAATTTGAAGAAATTATGAAAGACAGCCCTCTAGAATGGTTTTACCAGTCTAATATCCTACCATTGCCCCAGAATTGAAGTTCCATGAGAGCAGGGCTTGTATTTACCTTGCTCCACGGTGGGTGTTCACTGTCCAAGTACAAGAAAGAGGAGGCGAGAAGAGGGCGTCCTCCAGAAGGGGGCTTCATCTGGCCATTTTAGGGTACCACATTGGGGAGAAGTACCAAGAGTGTGAAATAATGGACTGCACGCTAAACTGAATAAGAAGCAGGGTAAAGACAGAGCGAAAAGAAAATGAGAGTCAGAGAACTAGAGGTCACTTTAAGGTTAAATGCACATGAAGAGAAAATAACTGAGCAAATAAGCTTGAAGGGTAGAAAGTTGGGGTCACAGAGTATAAGGGCTTATCTCAGCCCAGGTTCTCTAGGAAACAGAGCCTGAGGTGATGCTATTGTGCTAATTCGTAATAATGGGGTGTAATCCTAAGGGCGCAGGAGTGAGAAACAGAAATCAGGGAGAAAAGGAGAAAAAGCAGATTCAAGGTGATGTATTACCAGTCTGTCCACAGCCTCTCTGGAAAATGAAGCTGGTTGCTGAGTCATGCTTGGGAAGCCAGAAGTAGAGAACCACTGCATCTCTGAACAGCTCCTGGGTGGGCAGGAAGGGTCAGAAATTACCTGTGGGCTTCTTCCTGGCTCCTATCTCTCAGTGGTCAGAATCAGCTCCACGGGACATTCATCCTACTGTATCTCTAGGGTGTGTTTGGGGCCCCTCCAGGCAGCTGCCAAGGCAGCCAGAACTTCTGTGGGTCCAGTTGTTAGGGGAAGCATACTAAGGGAAAGTTCCCATCCTGGCCAGGCACCACACTAACCATTTGCATGAGTTATTTTATGACAGGAGATCCTCATAAGGAACACGAAACTAATAAACCACCCTGCAACTGGAAGACTTCAGAAAAGGTCAAAAGGAGATGCCATGTGTCCGACCACCTCCCAGAATCCTTCTCGCTGGCATCCATCTAGGCTGAGCACAGGGAAGGACCCTGAGTCAGAATGACTGGCCGAAGACAACCTGGAAATTAATCCTGTCACCATTACACCTGAGACTTCAAGCCGTGTGGCAGAGCAGTGCTCCTGGGTTCCCCTAGCTTCCTGTTCTCCGCCCGGTGCCCCTTCCCAATAAAGGCTCTTGCTTTGTACACATGTGTGTCTCTTTGGACAATTCATTCCTGAATGTTAGACAAAAGCCCACTTTAGAGCCCTGGAAGGGGTTCCTCTGCCTGCAATACAGTCAGCTCAGACCTGGGAGCTGGAACCACTGAGACACTGTGAGGTGGGTGTTAGGGTGGCCATGCTGGTCTGGTCTTCCCTCCAGAGGAGGCTGAGGTCCATGGCAGTGTTCACTAGAGCCTTACAACCAGAGGAATGGCATGGGACACTGCTGAAGCCACTGTGTCTGAGAAGACAGGCAAAGAGCTAAAGCCTTGGGGGCAGAGAGGGCCCAGCTGATCTGAGACGCATACTGTACGTCCATGATTTTAGAGGAGATTCCAGGTCTAACTGTGGCAGTGAATGCCTGAAGTTGAGTGGACACAAAGGTTATTAGAGGAAAAAAAGTGATGGATAAATGTTCCCCATGGATTTTGAAATAGCACAGGACGTGGGATGTCAAACAGTGTCGCCTGGTGCCTAATTAGAGCACTGGCTACACGCATAACTAGAAAAAAAAAATCACTACTGAGGAATGTCAGTGCACTCGGGACTGAAACTCAGAACATGCAGATAAAAACAGAACATTAAATGTATTTATATGTTGGTCTTTTGTAGTAAAATTCATCATTACCTGTTTGTTAACTAGGTAGGTTATTGATTTCTAAATTGTGCTATTTTTCCAAACAACTATCTTTATTCCAGAAGGAAAATCAAGAACACATTTCAAATTCTTTCTATAGAATTTCAGAACCTTAAGTACAATTCTGCTAGGTTATAAGTCATAACTCTCTCTATCCCTAGGATTTGGACTTTCAGTGAGTGCTGTGGGACTCAGCAGAGACAATCAGATGTGAACCATGCCCTCCAGGTGTTTACAGTCAAGTAGGGGAGATAAGACATGCAGATAGACAACTGCAATGGAAAGCAGAGATACTTTGGCCACCTGATGTGAAGAGTCAACTGACTGGAAAAGACCCTGGGAAAGACTGAAGGTAGGAAGAGAAAGGGGTGTTAGAGGATGAGAGGGCTGTATGGCATCACTGACTCAATGGACATGAGTTTGAGCAAACTCTGGGAGATAGTGAAGGACAAGGAAGCCTGGTGTGCTACAGTCCACAGGGTTGCAAAGAATTGGACACGACTGAGAGACTGAACAACAACAAGGAAGGGATAGCTGAGATAAAGTGCAGTTCTGAAGAAAGGGAATACCCTGAGAAGTGATGAGAAGAGAGAGAGAGAGAGCAAAGAAGGAAGGGATGGAGGGAGCTAGGGAAGAAAGGATGGAAGAAGGGGCTAAGGACAGAATCCGGGGAAAGCTCACAATGAGCGGGACTAGGTAAAGGAGGAAGGTCAGTTCAAAAAGAGGAACACGTGTAGGCTCTGGCTGCTGCCTAGAGGGGCCTGGAAACTGCCCTAATGCACGTGAGTCAACAGGCACAAGGCTCATCCACCTCCCCACTGGCGATCAGCAGGGAGGCATCTGGCAAATTTGAAGCCATGGTCCTCTTGCAGAGGTGCACCAGGCCTGACTGTGTGATGTGAGTAATCGGTTCCCACAGGGTTCTTTCTCAAGTCTCTGTGTGCGTGTGTTAGTTGCTCAGTCGTGCCGGCTCTTTGCAACCCCATGGACTGAAACTCACCAGTCTCCTCCATCCATGGGGTTTTCCAGGCAAGGATACTGGAGTGGGTTGCCATTTCCTTCTCCAGCTAGTTTTTGTGTTTTATTTTATTTTTTGTTGTTTTTTAATAAAGACTTATTTATTTATTTACTGGCTGTGGTGGCTCCTTGTGGCTGCTCAGGCTTTCTCTAGTTGCAGACGGCGGGGACTACTCTTTGCTGCAGGCTTGGACTTCTCATTGCTGTGGCTTTTCTCGTTGCAGACCGTGGGCTCTAGAGCTTGGCCTGAGTAGTTGAGGCTCCACGGCTCTGGAGTGCAGGCTCAGGAGTTGTGGCACACAGGCTTAGTTGCTCCATGGCATGTGGGATCTTCCTGGACCAGGGATCAAACCAGTGACTCTTGCATTGCAAGGCAAATTCTTAACCACTGGACCACCAGGGAAGACTTTTGTTTGTTTGTTTTTTTTTAAGAAAATTGAGATAGTAGATTAAAGAGTAGTAGATTAAAAAGATAGCAGATTAAAGAGTAGAATTTGTGAGGTGGGGGGTGTTGCTTTTTGCTTTATGAAAAGACTTGAACTATGTATATCCCAAAGATACAAGAGTTAACATAGAAAGTCCCTGCTCTGATGTCCAAGAAAGGAGAGAGACGAGCGAACAAGTCTTTACCACTTGAGGCAACACACTGCTGTGGTCATATACCCACTATTCTGCAGAATTAGAGCAAATTCTCAGAAGGAAGGGCTTCCCTGGTGGCTCAGCTGATAAAGAATCTGCCTGCAAGGCAGGAGGCCTGGGTTTGATCCCTAGGTTGGGAAGATTCCCTGGAGAAGCAATACTGAAGTGGGTAGTCACTCCAGTATTCTGGCCTGAAGAATTCCACGGACTGTATCGTTCACGGGGTCATGTCCGTACATGAGACGCAACTTAGCGACTTTCACTTTCACTCAGAAGGAATAAACAGCTTCGAGGTGAAGAAAGGGATTGTGAGCTGCGGGGAGGTTTGCAGAAACACGATGTTGGAATCAACTGGCCCCATTTCACAAACATATCAAGGATGCTGGTCCCTGGAAAGCAAGAATGTCAATGGCAAATGGTAGGATTTTTCTTGGGTTAAGCTTTGGGAACGCTGAAGTGAAAGAAGGGCACAGTGACTAAGGTTCTGGCTTCTGTAACTGAAATGATTGCTCACGAGGTCAGTGTAGTGAGACATGCAAGCATGCAGATGATTGAAAGAAGATGGAAGGGAGCAGAACCAAAGAGACAGGGAGAAATGAGCAGGAACCAAGATGGTGGCTGTACTCCTCTCATGTCCTCAGAAGGGCTTCCTCTGGTGGCATATAGGAGAGAGCTCAGCTTGCACTGAGGGGTGCTCTGAATTGAGCTCAAATGTTGTGATCTGATGGGGTGGTCAAGTGCCAGGGCAACTACAGAGTCTCCAGTGAAGATATTTATCCCAAGAGAACAGGACACTGGCTAGATGAACCTGTGTGCAGAGCCTTGGGAGTCTGAGTTCAGGAGAAGTAACCTGTTCCCAGCTCAGTCCTTTGGATGCAAGTCCATGCAAGAAAAAAAAAGTAGGAGAAACCGATTTCTCTAAAACACCGAAGCTGGTGGAGAGCTTCTCTGCATGTAACACAAAGATGGGCATTTTACCCTACCACACCTCAAGCCAGCTCCAAGATTTGACACCCCAGCACTCTGGTGACAAAGCTTGGCATGGACCGTGACACCCCACAGGGCAGAGGTACACCCAGGACTGGAGGGTTTATTCATGAACATGTGTTCTGCACTAACCAGTGGGCCCAGAGGAAACTTGGCAGAGGCAATCTGTAGCGGGTGCTGCTCCTCAGTCAATGGCAGGGAAAAGGCAAATGGATTCTGGCATTTCATTGTCTCCACAGGGGCAGAAATCAAGATTTTAGGTTCTGGAAAAGGCAAGTGGATTCTGGTGTCTCATTGTCTCCATAGAGGCAGAAATCAAGATTTTAGGCTCTTGAATCAAATCAATTGGCTCTGAGACGTCTAAACTTTGTAAACTTGATCATGTTATTTAGCTGTTTGAGCTGCCTTCCACGGGTACACTTAACTTTTGGGGGTCACGTAGCAAATTGCATGTATACCTCTAACACGTGGCACAGTCAGACTGCACATAGGATTTCCGTCTGCCTGAAGTTGTGTCCTCCTCACTCCTGGCTGACTCTTACTCATCTTCAGTTTTAAATGTCATTTTTTTTTTTCCCCTGAGACATCATCCCTGAGCTCCTGTAGCCGACTCTAGATTGGCTCCCCAACATCCATTGCCACCTTCTCCTTTTTATTTAGGTATCCACTCCTCAAAGAAGCCAGTCCTGAAAAGTTCAAGGGCACATCCTGAAGAGCCTCAACCAATCACAGTAATGCCCCCTCCACCCCCGGCCCCCTTCCCAGCATTCAGACGTGGGTATGTGATTTAGTTTGGACTGATGACGAATGAGAAGTCGGTTAGAAGCTTCTGAGAAAGATTTTCCCACTCTTGAAAAAATAATACTGTTACCATGGGGCACTGTGAGGACTGTATATCTTGGCAAGAGCTGTTCCGCCTTCCTGGGACCCTAGGTGGGGCAGCCCCAAGTACCAGGCTGCCAAGTTGGAGATGGCAGCGGGGAATAACCCAAGAGGGCCTGGGGCCTTCCTGATAGCACTGAGCTGAACTCACCACAGAGCCTCTTGACCTTGGGACTTCTTGCCATATGAAACAAATTTCCTTATCATTGAAGACCTTTTAAGTTGGTTTAATAATTAATTGTAGCCTCCCACGTCTAACTTATGACCTCATCATTTTTACTCTCATGTTTTCCTACCCAGCATGTATCACATATATAGTTAATGCAATGTTTATTTGTTTGACGTCTGGTTCCCCTTCTGGATTCTCAAGTGCTGAGATTGCCTGATGACTTTGTTCATCATTGAATTCTCAGATTTTTGTACTGGACCGGCGTCATAGAAACTGCTCAAGCACATTTGGGGGAAGAATGAATAAAGAGCTCAAACATGGTCCCTTTTCTCCTCCTCTTCCTCACCCTCCACTTTGTTCTCTACAATTCAGCATTGTTGACAGAGCCCAGGATCACCAGGAAGGAACCCAAGCTCTCCCTCAGACTCAGGCCCTGGGTAGCAGCCTGCACTCCATCAGTACCTTTCAAGTTTTATCTCAAGGAACAGTAATAAAATACATATTACAGGGCTGAGCCAGTACACACACACATTTACATATTTAACTAAAACCAAAGGTTTATAGAGCATATTTACTTGTATTATGTATAATGTCCCTGATATTTTTATCCTATTCTAGTTCATTAAGAAATGCAACTTCTGGACCAAAACACCAATTTTTAGACCCATTAACTAGCTACACAGCACCCACCCCCAACCTCCCCCAAGAACTAAATTAAATGCAAGGACTTCGAAAATCTCTGATTTTCTCTTTTTTTGTTTAACTGTTCATAAAAATCCAAGCCATTGACTTAAATGGCCATTATTACAGTGACTTAATGACTTCATTATTTTCTTTTTCCTGTGGAACTCTTTTCCATCCCCATGTCCTCCAGTTGGGCTATTTCGAGGACCTGTGTGAAACGGAAAGACTCTGGCATATGTTCCTGAAAAACTACTCTGTACTTTGGCTTTTTTTTTTTTTTTTTTCCAGTTAGCGGCACAGAACACACACACAAAAACCAGGACTACATCTTCCCTTCTTTGAAATGTAATGGCCCTATTCAACATATTTTACGTGGGCCCAGTTTCTCTATAAGTTTATGTATGTCCTAGTGCAGACCGGGGTTCCATGAGTCCCACTGCCCCCACTGTGGTTTAAAACCCAAGGGAGCTGGGTTCCAACATTCTCTAGAGGCGCGTGAATAGACCCTCACTGTACTTCCCTTTCCTGCGCACAGAAACTGTCCTTGTGTTCCGCGGATTTTACCAGTGAAATTCCTCTGGAGGCAGGAGCAAAGGGCACAAGCTACACGGAGATCTCACAACTCCAGGGCACAGCAAATAATGCGGTGGGGGTTATATATATATATTTAGAAAACCATAATGTGAGCCTCAGGGGGAAAACAAAACAAAACAAAACATGTAATCAAAAGGCGATGGGGAGAGCATTACCAGCTTGGGTGATCAAGAGAGCTCCCTGACAGGAGACCTACAGATTCCGAAGGTCCCCGGAAACTCGGTGCAAACCTTAGCCCCCTCCTCGCATCATGTGAACGGGCAAACTACAGGCAAGCTATATGGCTCCAGAGTCCGGAAAAGAGCGCGTGGCCAGTCTGCTCCGGGGTCACATGTCTTCTAGAAAGGCACTCGTGTGACAGCGGAGAAGAGCACGTCCAGGATACGTGCGCCTGTTTGTGCTCTGGGAGCAAAGGCGAGGTGGGAGACAGCTTGCAGAGAAAACAAACCTGGGGTTGGGGCTGGGTCGGGGTGGGGGGCTGGTATGGGGCTGGGGGTGGGGAGGAGAGAGGCAGGAAAAGGAAAAGATGAACATCTTCCTGAACTTTCCTCTCCCCTCTTCCCAGACACTTGAAATAGAAATAATAATAACAACATGATTTTTTTTTCTTTTTTCTTTTTTTTTTTGCTACAACCGCGATGTTATCTCCCTCCTTAAGTTGCCCCACTCTGGAGGGGATGGGTATAAAGTGCAAACTGCGGCTGTCGCTGCTGGCGTTTCTCGAGAGTAAAGGTTGGGGCCGGTGCGAGTGCGCGCGCGGGTGACCCCACCTCCAGGGAAGCCGGCTCCCTGCTCTAGCCCGCTACCGCCCCGACTGACCCGCACCCCCTCCTTCTCCTCCTCGCCTCTCCTCCTTCCTTTCCTCCCTCTCTCTCCCTCCCCTCGCGTCTCCTCTGCACCGGCCCCCGCGGTGGAGCCAGGCGGCAGCACCCGAGCCGCCGCAGCTCCTGCCCGCAGAGCGCTCGCCGGCCACCCGGCTTCCACGTAGCCCGAGTGGCGGCGCCGGCAGCCCCGGGCCCGCGCCCCGCGCCCCGCGCCCGGCCGGGGCTGGCTGCACTGACCCGCGCCCGGCTGGGGCGCCGCGGGCGGCTGGGGAGGCAGGGCGGCGAGGGAGCGGACGCCGAGACGCAGGGGCGGCGGCGGCGCCGAGGGGACCAGCTGCGCACCTGGAAAGTTACCCGGCTGTCTGGTGAGGCTGGCGGGCGGGGGGCTCGGGCCGCCGGGGTGGGGGCAAGGGTCCGGGTGCGCGCGGGTGCCGGCTGGGCGCGCGGTGCGCCTGGGTTCCACACCCAGCGGCTCCGGCGCCTGGGCTGCTGGCGTGTGGACGTGTGCACGCGGTGCGTTGGCTCCGTGGTGGCAGCCGGCCGGGAGCTCCCGGAGGCAGAGGGAGGCTACTGGATTTCCAGAAGCTCGACTGGGGAAGGGAGGGGCGCGCTCAGCCCGAGTGGGGAGTCTTCGGGTTCTCACGCCTTTAGCCCGGGGCGGCCGGCGAGACTGCTGTTCGGGGCTGGGGGCTTGGCGAGGCCGTCAGGGCGTGCGCTCCCGGCTCCGCTTCTCCAAGCTCCGGGCAGGGAGGCAAGGACTTGGGCGAGGACTTGTAAACTTGTGTGGGTGTCCTGTGTCACTCTCGGCACCTTGAGGCGCTTTCACTTCTTCTTCTTTTTTTTTTTTTTTTTGCTCTGTTTTTCTTGATGAAGAAACAAGAGCAAGCAAAAACGAATCTGTCACTTTGGAGATGAGAGAAAAAGCAAGGGGCTCAAGTTTGAGAACTAGGGTACAGATGCATGGCAGTTGACCCTGGCTGAAAATACAAAGAAACCACGCAGGCAGAATGAACAGGTAGAAAGGATGACGCTCTGTTCATCTCGTCGCCTAAGTGCCCAGGGGCCTCTTTATGAAGGAAGCCAGCGGCAGACACCTACCTGCCTGGTTCCCCTTCCCCCAACAGTTCCTCAGAAATTCTCTTTTCTTTGCAAGTTTCTATTTAACTCTTGGAGAAGGCGAGCATCCCACATAACATACAGCGGCTGTTGTCAGTACTACTGCTTAGCTTTTACACAGGAGGGTAGAAGATCATATGGTAGAGAATTCTCTTTGTAGAATTAGATAGAGGCTACCTTCCCCATTGGAACATTGCGCAACTAAAATAAAGGACTTAAAAAGATGGTACAGAGAGAGCTTTCTCTTTTACCTGAAATGCTGCATTTCAGTCCTCTGAAATCCTTACCAGTGAGGGCTAATCCACCTCCCAGTGCAGGCCTATGTTGCCTGGATGCTGCCCAAGTCTTCTGATCCCATATTGCCTCGCTTCCTCTAGGCTATTTTCCCTATCAATTATCTCCTCATCTCCTCTGTTTTCATTTTCTCTGTATTCACTGGTTCATTATTTCAGTCTTACAGGTACTCTCAAGTTTTCACTTTTCTAAAAATCCACTGCATGAACCATGGTACCATTTTGAAGTCCCTACTCTCGTCAGCTCTTTCCAGGGTTCTTGGTAATCTGGTTTCTATCCCAGGTCTTCTGTGAAAGAAGAAGACTTTATTTTCAGCATATTTCCTTCTGATCTCATTTGCTGTGATAGGTCTGTGGGTTGTCAACTGCAGCCTGCTCACTTCTTGGAAATCTTACCTTTATGGATTTATTTTATCTTTCTGGATCTCTTATTGTTCCTTCTCTGTCTTTATTTGCATCTCCTTCTCCTCTTCTCCTATAAATATTATTCACAAGTACCATCTAAATGTACATACACAACAACAGAGGCATTTCCCCCTTTTTCCCTTAGTGATCTCATTTATTAATACTAGTGGGACTTCAGCTCTTACTTCTATCAAGTATTCTTTTGCCTTGATCTTTCTTCTTTTCTGCCCTCTGCTAGACATTTCCACCTTGATGACCCACAGGCACTTCAACAAACTCAACAGCTGTATATATGGACTCATCTTCCCCTTACAGCATGCTCTTCTCTTGACTGTGCTCAGTGTCACAGTACCTAGCCCATAGATGGTGCTCTACTCGTTTTTAATGAATGAATGAGTTCATAGTACTGCCTTCCTTCCAGCCTGCCAAGATCAAAACATTGGAATCTTTTTTTGACTCCCGTCTTGTGTGCACCCACTTAATTACTACATGCTTCCCTGGTGGCTCAGACAGTAAAGAATCTGCTTGCAATATAAGGGACCTGGATTCGATCCCTGGGTTGGGAAGACCCCCTGGAGAAAGGAATGGCTACCTACTCCGGTATTCTTGCCTGGAGAATCCCATGGACAGAGAAGCCTGGTGGGCTGCAGTCCATGGATTCCAAAGAGTTGGACATGACTGAGCAATCAGTACTTTATACTACTTTTATTTTAGAAATTCTGTCCCTGCAGTATTACTGCGACTGTCTTTTACAGTTAATCCCTCTGTATCCTCTCCCTAACACAATAGCTTCTTCTTACCATGTCTAGTTTTCCTCTCATACTCCATTTGGACCTAAACATTCTTCCTCTTTTCATTGCCTATCTCTTCGACACCTTTATCTACTTCTTCAGCTTCAGCCTCTACTTATGATTGCTAAGTATTTTCAGCTCCCCTTTTTGAGTTGCTAGTTTCTCATTCCTTACTACCTACTGAACTTCTTGACCTCAAAGTTTCCACAGGTTCCACAAGCTGTCCAAAATCACATTCACTGTCATATCCCTCAAATCTGCCCCTCGTTTTGGTTAATAACGGCAACTCTCCTACCCAGTTGCTGCAATGGAAACTTCTAAATATTTCTTCTTCTTGTGCGTGTATGTTAAGTCACTTCAGTTGTGTCTGACTTTTTGCGACCCTATGGATTGTAGCCCGCCATGGTCCTCTGTCCATGGGATTCTCCAGGCAAGAAATACTGGAGTGGGTTTGTCATGCCCTCCTCCAGGGGATCTTTCCGACCCAGGGATCGAACCTGTGTCTCTTACGTCTCCTGCCTTGGCAGGCGGGTTCATTACCACTATTGCCACCTGGGAAGCCCATTCTTCTCACCATTGCTCAAATTCCATCAGCTACCATCTCCGGATCTACACCTATAAAACTGCATTTCTGTGTATTTACCTACTTACCTGCGACTGTGGCACCCCGAAAATAGCTGAATGGAATGCCACAACACATGAGATATGTCGTATTTATACAAGTCACTGTAAACATTCTGAGGGGTGTTTACATGGGGGGGTGATGTGGTTTGGGGCACTGCAAGATACAGCCTCAGGAGTAGCTGAAACTTTGGCACAATAAGAAGCTCATATGACTGCCTGACAAGAGAAAGTAAGTCCCCAATTTAAGATGCCATGGTCAAAGAAAACAAGCAGAAGATTCAACACTGAGTCCAAGCTGAATAGTCACAAGGTCAGATGCTTTTAACTGTGTAATTGATATGAAATTGAGCTATTTCTCACAAGGGCAACTCTTTGTGTTTGCTTCAGGCAGGAGCAGCAGGGTTTATATACTCAGTGATGTTTAATTATTTTCTAAAAGACATTTGGTGAGACAAGTTAAGAGTAACACCAGATGCCTCGGTTTCATATCTACTTAAAAAACTATCTAGAGAAGCCTGCATAATTCATGTGACTTCAGGCTAACCTGCCCATTTCATGAAAAAGAACCTTTTCTACTTTTCGTGATGTATTGAAAGGAAGGCAATTGCAGAGTTTTTGCCTTTAGCCATATCTTTGGCCAAATACTCTATGATAGTGTTTTTCTGTTTTGGCTACCATGGAAATGGTCCGTTTTTTCTTGAGTTCCAGATATTAGGATAGGGTTGACATTCTTTCTGATGTTTTGTCATCCCCTTTTACTTGGATTGATGTAGTAGCCTGATTTTGTTTTTTTTCCCCTAAGCTCTTTTCACTCTGTTTCATATTAATTGCCAGAAAATCTGTTTTTTTTTTTTCTAAAGAATAAACCTGACCATATTACTTGAAAAAAGCTAGACCTACACTAAAATCCAGATACCATCAATGGCATATGAAAATTTTCAGTATTTTATTCTGGTGTCTTCCTTTTTCAACTTTACTTCTCAGCACTCTCCTACACCATCATAGATTTCAGCCTGGTCCCTGAATATACTATTAACTTCCTTGCATTCACTCCTAGTACATGTTTTGTTTTTTAATTAATAGAATTTCTTTTTTTTTAGAGCTGTTTTAGGTTTGCAGAAAAATCAGGTAAAAAACATGGAGAGGTTCCATAGTCTTCTCTCCCCTTCCCAATTCTTAACATCTTGAATCGGTGTGATAATTTTTTTTTTTTTACAACTAATGAGCAAATATGGAAATTATTAACTGAAGTCCATAGTTTACATTAGAGTTTGCTCTTTTTGTTGTTCAGTTCTGTAGGCTTGGACAAATATATAATGACATGTATCCACCGTAACAACATCATACAGAATAGCTTCAGTGCCCAATAATTCCCCCGAAACCCATCTGTTCATTCCTGTCTCCCTCTCTCCAGTCTCCTGGAAACCACTCTTCTTTTTACTGTCTCCAGATTTCATCTTTTCCTAGACTGTCATACAAGAGTTAACATCATACAGGTTTTACAGACTGACTTCTTTCACTTTGCAATCTGCCTTTAAAATTCCTCCATGACTTTTCAGGGCTTGATAGTTATTACTTTTCACCACAGAATAATAGTCCATGGTCTGTATACATCATAGTTTGTTCATCTATCCATTGAAGGACATTTAATTGCTTGCAAGCTTTGGCAGCTATGAGTAAAACCACTGTAGCCATCTGTGTACTGGTTTCGGTGAACGCTTGTATTTTCATATTGGTTGGATAAATACCAGGGAGCATGGGTATCTCATTGTTTAAATTTGAGATTCTCTAGTGATATTTGGTATTGAGCATCATTTCATATACTTATACGCTACATGTGTATCTTCTTTTGTTTGTTTAAATCTTTTGCCCATTTTCCAGCTCAATTGTTTGCTTTCCTGTTGTTGAATATTAAGAATTCCTCATGTATTTTGGATAGTAGTTCTTTATTAGATATATGTTTTCTAAATTCTTTCTCCTAGTTTGTGGCTTTTTGTTTCTTTTTTTTGCAGAGCAGAAGTTATTAATTTTAATCACATCCAACTTATCAATTTTCCTCATCATAAATTGTGCTTTCAGTGTTTTATCTCAAAAGTCATCACTAAACTCAAGATCACTTCCATTTTTTCCTGTTGTCTACTAGGAGTTTTATAGTTTGTGTTTCACAAATTTTAAGGATTTTGATCCATTTTGAACTAATTTTTGTAGAAGATAAATCTTTTTCTAGATTCATTGTTTTGGCATATGGGTTTCCAGTTGTTCCAATAGAATTTATTTAAAGAGACTATTCTTTCCCCATTGAATTATCTTTGCTCCTTTATAAAAGATCAGTTGACTAAATTTTTGTCAGTCTGTTTCTGGGCTCTCTATTCTGTACCATTGATCTATTTGTTTACGCTTTCACCAATACATTTTCTTGATTATTGCAGCCTTATGTAAGTCTTGAAGTCTGGTAGTACCGGCTCTCTGACTTTGTTCTCCTATAAGGTCTTGTTGCTTTAGTATATATTTGTTGATCAATAAGTTTTTCCACTAAAATGAGTTATTTTATTGGGTGAATAATGTTAACAGTAATAACAATAGTAATAGTTAATGCTTATCAAACACTCACTATATATCAAGCACTGTGCTAAATTCTTATCATGATTTATCTCATTTAACCCTCTAACGACTGTAAATGGTATGCAGCATTATTTTATCTGTCCATCTGTCTATGTGTCTGTCTGTCTCTTCCGTCATTCACACTCATGCCCAATATCATGGCCAAGGGCATATGAATACTAATCGAAAGTGCTTACACTGGGACTCTGACTCAATAACATTAGCGAGCACTGCACCATCTCCTGTATTTACAGATATAAATATCAGAATCCAGATGGGTAGAGAGAAACATAGATACTTTCTCGATCAGAGCCGAGATTTTGGTTTCAAACTACTTTAGAGCTGGAGGGAAAACGGACAACAAAGGCTAATTCCTACCACACTGGCTGTCAGGTGTTAATCGGCCTGCAGGAGCCTCCACAGTTGGTTTTCCTTTTCCTGTGTCTCTTCTAATTACCTCTGCTGCGTGGCATTTCCTACATCACGATTAAATTAATGTAAAAATAATTTATAACTTTATATAGTTTTCCTCTCTTTTCCTAAATGCCACTGCTCATTATATTTCTCGTTCCTGTCCCTGGCTGCAGAAGAATATCTCCTTCAAAGTGAACTACGTTTTTTTGTTGTTATTGTTGTTTTTGCCTTCAAAGATATTTAGATGGGCCCTTTTGGTTTAAGGTTTTCAGTGCAACCTGTGTAAATAGATAGAGGCTGCATGAAGGAATTGCAGAGGGGAGTCCCTGCAGTCCTAGAACCTGGGCTGGGACATTCATGAAGCTTTCTATTCTCCATCTTTTCATGGGGCTTCTCTTCACTGGGAGGGTATCCCAGGATGTTTGTTCCAGAATGACTTTTTCCCTTAATCCAGACAGAGTAAGCACACCCCTCTCTCTCACCCCAATAATTTTCATCTTTAAAACCCTCTTGTCTGGAAGACATCCAGTCTACTAGAGTTTTTTCCCATTCAGTAATGAGGCCCTCTGGACATTTCCTCATACCAAGTCACCAAGTGCCTTGCTAGTCACATCCTATAAAAGCTACTTGGTGCCTACTACACACCAGATAGGGCTTCCCTCATAGCTCAGTCGGTAAAGAATCCGCCTGCAATACTGGAGATCTGGGTTCGATTCCTGGGTGAGGAAGAGCCCCTGGAGAAGGAAATGGCAACCCACTCCAGTATTCTTGCCTTGAGAATCCCATGAATAGAGAAGCCTGGCGGGCTCCAGTTCATGGGGTTGTAAGAATCTGACATGACTTAGTGACTAAACCACCACACGCCAGATAATGCACAGGATACCTTACAAGCATAATCTTCATAATAAATCTATAAGATGAATATATCCACTTTCTAGATTAGAAAATTCAGAAATTGAAGTAATTTATAGAAGGTTACACAGCTGGGAAAAGGCAAGTTGTTTTCTTACCCTGGCTGGCTTGATTCTGTTGCTTATGTTAAATCCTGATCTTTGTCTCCATGCTTATTTCTTATACTTTGAAAACAAACAAACAAATAAACTCATAGAAAAAGAGATCAGATTTGTGGTTACCAGAGGTGGGGAGGGGGTAGGATGCAAGTAATCAAAAGGTACAGACATCCAGTTGTAAGATAATTAAGTATTAGGGGTATCATACACAATATGATAAATATAACTAACACCGCTGTGTTATATATGGTATATATGAAAAGCTGTTAAGAGAAGAAATCCCAAGAGTTCTCATCACAAGGAAAATTTTTTCTATTTCTTTAATTTTGTATCTGTGTGAGATGATGGATGTTCTTTAAAATTCTTGTGGTAATCATTTTGTGATATGTATAAGTTACATCATTATGCTGTAAGCCTTACCTTTATACGGTGCTCTATGTCAATTATATTTCAATAAAGCCAGAAGGAAAAAATTCCTGATCTTTATCTCCAAGGTCATTTCTTCTTACTTTAAACGCTGTTCTCTGATTATAAGAATGATCTAAGAACCTATAGTTGCTAGATAGATAGAACAACATCCTGTGGTTCAATTGTGACTAGTAATACATATTTGAGAAATGGCTTTTCTCTCTTAATGACTGATACAGACAGGAAACAAAATGAGTCTAATTAGGTTTTATGAAGCCAGTCACTCGAAGCTTTGGATTGAGAGACGCCAAAATTGAAATAGGTGAACTAAGAAATCAGACTTAGTATTTATTGAGTCCTTTGGTAGCTTCCTTACATATCTTAAATTAGTGACCTGGAAGATGGGTTAGTTATTTCACTTCATTTCATCTCTCTTTGGAATTCTAAACTGTTCCAAAGATTTATTCAGTTTGCAAATTCATGTCTTTAAAACCACAGAATAGTTGGATATTTAAAATGGATAACCAACAAGGACCTACTGTATAGCATATGGAACTCTGCTCAATGTTATGTGGCAGTCTGGATGAGAGGGGAGTTTGGGGAGGATGGATACATGTATTAATATATGTATGGCTGAGTCCCTTTGCCATTCACCTGAAACTATTACCACATTTTTTGTTAATCCACTACACCCCAACGCAAAATAAAAATTTTAAAAACAAGCAAACAAAAACCAGAGAATAGCTGGGCTTTTGGGAGGATTTAACCACCTATACCTAATTGTGGTTCGAGTTTGCAAAATTATTGAATTGGCACAGAATGTTTTGACTACCATACCTAGAGCAAAAATGATCCTAAGCCTTTTCATATTTAGAATGCTAGAACTCTTCTCTGTGTTGAATTTGACTTCAAATTCTTGGACTGTGCCCCTGGTATAGTACATGACACTTAGTTAGGTCTTAGGAAGCAATTGTTTCTATAAATAAAGAATGAATTGTTAGTTTAGTTTATTATTAGGTTTAAAAGTTTTTGTGCTTACTTTTGTTCTTTATAAGACAATTTCTTTTCCCCCACCCATTCTTCTCCCTTTATCCTGCCTTGGATTAGAAATGCTTGTCCATGAATCAGAAAAGCACGTCTAGAAAATATTTCACTGCTGCATGTTAAAAACTTGTGCACACATTAATTTAAGGTCCCTTTGGGGGTACCCTTCTTATGCTTGTCATTTAGAATCTCATTCAAGTGTATTCTCAAGTCCCAATCTAATGTTTTCTTTATTGCTTATTCAGGTTACCTTGGTGTCCAGGGCCACATCTTTGAATTCTAGTCTCCTTAACCTTTTTATATATTCCTAATATATAAGAACAGTAAATGCTGCCAAGTCAACAGAAGCTTAAAGGTTAAACCTGCCACATCTCTGCAACATATTAAGGCAAGTCTCAGGAGGCTGATGTTTATTAATGTCTACTTTGAACCTGAGTCCTATGAAGAATGTCTGGGTATTGCAAGATTGCTTTTATAAGTATATTTCTTTTCTGTTTCTACCATCTATCTTAGGTGACCTGCATTAGCTACTGGGATGCATCTGTTTGAAACTTAGAGGCTGTTTGTGTCTTTGTCTTTGTTGTCTTTGTTTTAGAGGTCACAGTGATTCTGGTAGAGCCAGTGAAATCTGTTTAAGCATTTCATTTCTCTCTGAGCTTGAAACTTGGAGAGAGAGTGAGGAAAGAATATGTGGGATTTATAACTTCAAAGTTCCATCATTTTCTTCATATATTAGATAATGAGCGTCATTCAAACTTAGTTTACAAGTTTCTTGGGTGATGGCTGTCAAAAATCACACACACAAAAGTACAGAATTTCAATAGCTAGCCTAAAAAGACTTCAACCTTATGATACTTAATCAAAGCAGTATTTTCCAGTCTTCAGCCTTTTGAGTTCTCTTTTTTGATTTTGCTCATATGTGTTTATTAACCACAGATGATTTCTTTTCTGTTTTCATTGACTTGACTCAGGAAAGCTAAATGCCTAACTAAACCTCAAATTTTTCTGGTGCCAATTATTTACAATTTGTAATGAATGTTAAAACAAATACATATCTATTGAACCAAAAAGAAATGTTTATGAATCAACTAAAATCTTGCCTCACATTCCCCAATCTGCATTTTACCTCCTGAGACTTACTGGAGGAGTAACTAACTGCTTTGGGGCCTACACTGAGGATATTCTTTTCAGGAAAATAGAGCATTGGACCATAGGTTGTCATTTTTTGGGACAATCTTGGTTTTGGGATATAAAGTAAAGTATCAAATAACCCCCATCTTTGTTTTTACCTTCTGGTAACTGCCATCCAGCAGCTTCCCGGATGGCCTTAGTGCTAAAGAGCCTTAGTGCTAAAGAGCTAATCCAGGAGATGCAAGAGACACAGGTTCGATCCTGGGTAAGGAAGATCCCCTGGAGGAGGGCATGGCAACCCACTCCAATATTCTTGCCTGGAGAATCCTTTGGACAGAGGACTAAGTCCATGGGGTTGTAAAGAGTCAGACCCGACTGAAGTGACTTAGCATGCAGGCACTCATGCACAAACTGCCATCCACATGTTTGTAATGGTGAGTATTGTCAGAAAAGCCAAACTTAGGTTCGATGCATGTGACAAGGTGCTCAGGGCTGGTGCACTGGGATGACCCTGAGGGATGGGATGGGGAGGGAGGTGGGAGGGAGGGTCAGGATGGTGAACACATGTACACCCATGGCTGATTCATGTGAATGTATGGCAAAAACCACGACAATATTGTAAAGTAATTAGCCTCCAATTAAAATAAAATATATATAAAAATACATATAAAAAAAGAAAAGCCAAACTTAATAGGCACCTACAGCTGGAGAAAAGTGCTAATGAGGCAGCCCCAGCTCTGCCTCCTCCCACCCCGGAATGCAGATGTGTTGTTTTCTAAATCAGGGGAAGCTTTCTCAGTGGAGCTGCTCAGGGAGCTGTGAACATTGTGACATTAACAAGCCCCTGCTGCAGTAGTTGCTCCTTGGCATTCTGTCTTGGCCATGCTGACATCCGAATGGCGGTTCTGTTGTGACGCTTTTGACAGCTGTCCAGAGAGAGCAGCCAGAGAGAACAGCAGGTAAGGCAGGCCAATTGTGCAAAATGCTTAGGTGTGATGCTTTTGCCAGCAATGGGATGGGAGAGAAGGAACCCAAGCGCCAGCCCCTCCTCGGGGAGGAACCAATGAAATCAATCCATGGCTTTCCTTCTGGAAGGGTGGGGAATTTATTGCTTACCGAAGAGCCATGAGTCCTGTGTTTCCATTTATGAAACAGAGTAGAGCAAGAGGAGCAAGTGGGGGCCGCTGGAAAGTGAAACTCCAAGGCATGCAGTGTGTGCTAAGTTGCTTCAGTCGTATCTGACTCTTTGTGACCCTATGGACCATAGCCTGCCAGGCTCCTCTGTCTCCAGGCAAGAATTCTGGAGTGGGTTGGCATGCTGTCCTCCAGGAGATCTTCCCGACCCAGGGATTATACCCTCATCTCTTATATTTCCTGCATTGGCAGGCAGATTCTTTACCACTAGCGCCACCTGGGAAGCTGGAAACTCCACTAGGTAACCTCCGATTCTGTGCCCTCTCTCAGGTCCTTGAGCAAAATGGGAAATGGTTCGGTGAAACCCAAACACTCCAAGAATCCAGATGGGCACCCCGGGAACCTCACCGCCAGCGCCCTCCGGAGCAGGGTGACAGAGCTGGAAAGAGAGCTGAGAAGGAAGGATGCTGAGATCCAGGAGCGGGAGTACCACCTGAAGGAGCTGCGGGAGCAGCTGTCTAAACAGACTGTGGCCATCGCGGAGCTCACGGAGGAGCTCCAGAACAAGTGCATCCAGCTGAACAAGCTTCAGGATGTGGTGCACCTGCAGGGAGGAAGCCTGCCCCGAGCGTCCCCGGACAAAGTGCCTCTTGAGGTTCAGCGGAAGACCTCGGGATTGGTCTCCCTCCACAGCAGGAGGGGAGCGAAGGCTGGAGTGTCCGCCGAGCCAACCACCCGAACCTATGATCTCAACAAACCCCCCGAATTTTCCTTTGAGAAAGCAAGAGTCAGAAAGGACTCAAGGTAAGATGTTCCCCCAGCTTTTTGGCTCCGAATGCATTCATATGATGAAACCTTAGAGTGCTATTTACTCAGTCTCCTCAGTGGACAAGAGCGTAAGAACCTTTTCAGATTTTGGATAGAGGGGCTGAGGAAGTGGTTTGCTTTGCAACAAAGTCTCCCTTGAATCAGGACTTCTCTTGAAAGCAGAACTTGTGCTGTACCTCGACTTTGATTCCTGATTTGTATAACCAAGGAGCTGAGCTTACAAAAGTCATTTCTGTGATCTTGAAAACCCTAGGGGAGTGAAAAGGTAGTTTTAGGAAGACTACCCTTCTCTCTTCCTATAGAAGTGGACTTAATGGTGTACACAGATCACACAGTATTAATATGTATAGCAAAAGTCACTTCTTAGCACTTCTGTCTGTAAGAGTCATGAAAAAGGGATAAGATGGTACCTCTAAGGGGGATGAATTCATTCATTCATCCCACAGTTTCACTTGAGCACTGCCCTCTGCCAGCCTCTGTGTTAGATGCTAAGTATATATTAGTGAATAAATAGACACAGAGCCTCTCTCTTGCGGGGATGGTATACATAGAAACAAGTAAACACTGTATAATTGTTAATTGAGACAAATTATATGATGAAACAGACAGCATAGTGGGTGGTATCTGGGGTTGGGGGTGAGAAGGGCAAGGAGGCAACAGAATTAGGATTGTCACAGAGGCCAGGCAGAAGAGGTGACCTTGAACTGAGACCCAAAGAAGAAAAAGGAACATAGACCAGGTGGAGCGTTTCAGGCATGGGCAACAATTACAAGCTAGAAGTAATTTTAAAATTAAGGATCTTTAAAAGAAATGTAATTATTTACCACAACCTTCTTGTGTGTGCATGTGTGTATGTATGTATGTGTGTGTGTGGGTGTGCCTTTTTCTGACTAAAGATTGAATTTCCTAACCAGGAAAGATTGACTAGAAACATCATGAATCAGAGTCTCCTTTCTGCACTGTTTTTCAGTGAGTAAAATTTCTTAGTTGAAATTAGATATTTTGCCTTGATTGTCTTGTCTGAGCCTGGATCCCTCTTTCAAAATGCAAGATTTGTGAAATGAGAACAGCTTTTAATTTATTCACATATGAGTTATGTAAATCAAGATAAAACATCTGACTTAAACAAATAAGTGATTATTTTTGACAACAGGATTATAAAGGGAGGTTTAATTCATCAGTTTGTTGACCGTGCTTGGCACATAGTGAATGATCGATAAATGTTTGTTAAGGAAACAAGTCATGCTGGAGTATTAATCATAATACTGTGTGTCTGAAAGAATCTGTTTAAATATTGAAGTTTAGAAGAGTTTTTTTTTTTAAGCCAAGAGTTTATTTATTTGTTGGTTTAGAAAAGTCTTATCTATTCCTGTTGCAAACATAATAATTATTTCTTTTTAATGATATGAATTCAGAAATTATAAATGCTGCTTACAAACTTATACTTGTTTTTCAATTGAACATCATGGTATGTTCTCTTTTGATGTATAAGGTATATGTGTACATAATAATTATCATATATTATGCATTATATTGGGGCTTCCCACGTGGCTTTGTGGTAAAGAATCTGCCTGCCAATGCAGGAGACACAAGAGACTTGGGTTCAATCCCTGGGCCAGGAAGATCCCCTGGAGGAGGAAATGGAAACCTACTCCAGTATTCTTGCCTCAGAAATCCCATGTACAGAGGAGGCTGGTGGGCTGCAGTCCATGGGGTTGCAGAGTCCGACATGACTGAGACTGAACGTGCACACGTACATTGTATTACTGTATAGTGTTTGTTGCTGTTGAATCACTAGATTGTGTCCAACTCTTTGTGACCCCATGGACTGCAGCACACTGGGCTTCCTGTCCTTCACAGTCTCCTGGAGTTGGCTTAAACTCATGTCCATTGAGTTAGTGATGCTAACCAACCATCTGCATTGTCCACTTCTGCCCTCAGTCTTTCCCAGCATCAGGGTCTTTTCTAAAGAATCGGCTCTTTGCATCAGGTGGATAAAGTATTGGCGCTTCAGCTTCAGCATCAGTCCTTCTAATGAGTATTCAGAGTTGATTTCCTTTAGGATTGATTGGTTGGATCTCCTTGCTGTCCAGGAGACTGCCGAGAGTCTTCTCCAGCACCGCAATTTGAAAGCATCAGTTCTTCAGCACTCAACCTTTAGGGTCCAACTCTCACATCTGTACCTGACTACTGGAAAAGACATAGCTTTGACTATATGAACCTTTGTCGGCAAAGTGATGTCTCTGCTTTTTAATATGCTGTCTAGGTTTGTCATAGCTTTCCTTTTAAGGAGCAAGCATCTTTTAATTTCATGGCTGCAGACATAGTCTGCAGTGATTTTGGAGCCCAAGAAAATCTGTCCCTGCTTCCACATTCCCCTTCTATTTGCCATGAAGTGATGGGACTGGATGCCATGATCTTAGTTTTTTGAATGTTGAGTTTTAAGCCAGCTTTTTACTATCCTCTTTCAAGAGTCTCTTTAGTTTCTCCTCACTTTCTGTCATTAGGGTGGTATCATGTGCATATCTGAGGTTGTTGATATTTCTCCTGGCAAACTTTACTGTATATACAAGCCCATTGCTATCTGGAAAGATTTCTGTGGGTAATTAATATATTGTGCTTATGTATAGTATACATAATTTTTGCAGGTAATAATTTTTGTTGGTAAATGATATATTGTGCTTATGTAAGGTATATGTATATGTATACCTTATACATATATATATGTATGTATACCTTACATAAGCACAATGTATCATGCACGTATACTATACATAAGCACAATATATTATTTACCCACAGAAATTCTTTCAGATAGAAATGTGCTTGTATATCTAGAAGTGTGAGAGAATGTAATAGCAATTCATCTTCTTTTACCATCTTCCTACATCTCCCATGAGATTTTACCTCATGAGGGAAGATTATTTTCAATTACTTTGTTCCAAAGATTTATGTCCATTTGAGTATTTATACCAGTATTTATGTCCATTTGAGTATATATACCAGAAGTATTTCTGGTGTTAGGTAATGAAACCACTCCAGATAAATGCATTCCTCTTGATTTTTATAAGCTCTATTATAACAAGATAAAGGAAATCAGCAGCTAGGCACAGTTCACTGTTGAGCCAAATCACCTCTGTAGTGAGTGGGACACAGAAGAGGAAAGACGTTATAGCCCTTGAGTAAGGATGAGCAATGATTCCCCTCAAACATCTTAAAGGCAAGCCCAAGAGTACAAGTTTGCATTAGGGACAAGATGAAGAAAGAGGATAATTGATTCTGTAATGATTAAATCCTAAAAAGACCAGATTAAATCCTTTATGTCTTCATAATCCCTTTATGCTTTCATAGAGCCCTTTGGTTCTAAATGGAAAAACTAACTAGAATATGGGAGCTACTCTTTTTCATTGACTGGTTTTTGTTTTATTTCCCCTTGTAGACATTTATGCTTCAATTTTCCCTTCCAAAAAGTCTTTTCCCTTAAGTCTGGAATAATGGGTTAAACACAGATAGCTAACATCACCAATTCAGAGACTTAAAGTATTCCAGTTTTTTGAAAGTTTTCAGTATTAAAATTCACTTTCCATTTTCCAGTAGTTCCAGCTTGAGGGAAAGGCTTTAAGTAAAGTTTGAATATTTTAATTCATAAATTTTGTAAGAAATAACTTTCTAGAAGTTAGAAAAGATAGGATTGGAGTTCACTGATACAATGATTATGAACAGTATCCATTGTTTGGGCTACTTTTCCAAGCAACTCCTATTAGACATTAGAGAATTTTCAGATATCAGTCAAAATGGTGCCTTCATTTATTGGGTTGGCCAAAAAGTTCATTAGAGTTTTTCTGTAAGATGGTTCAGAAAAACCCAAACTAACTTTTTGGCCAACCCGGTATTTTTAGGTTCTCATGATTTATTTGTTGAACTTTATAAAGGTTTCTGGCTGAGTTCATGACTAATCTTGTCTCTGCTAATATGTGCCAACTACATTTTGGATCAGGTCCCCCTCTACACCCTCAATCTGAAAGCCATTGGGTGTCTAATTTGTCTTTTTGTCAAAAATGCGGTCTCTGATGAGTACTTAACAATGAGCAAGAAAGTGAGGGGAGACTCCTGCAGTCAACAGCATGAGGGACATAGGCAGTACCGAGAGAAACCAGAGAACAACATCTGAGGGAAATGACACATGTGGAACGTGGAGGTTCAGATTCAGGAATTCATGAGAGAGTCTCAAACCCATGTCACCACAGTCTGTGAGTTTGCAGAGGCCCCTGGGCTCAAATGTACTATAAATGGCAAGTGAACCTATGCAATTGCCAGGCAGCCCACTCATGTCATCTCTGTGTACTTATAGGACCTGAAGGGGTTGCTTAAATGGTATAGTTACAGCTCCCTGCTTTACTTGGAGGAACTTGTATGCTCTAGTGGCATTGGAGAACTCTTGAAATTTGTCTTTTGCAAAATTCAAAAAGCTACTTTTTAAGATCAGGTTCTAGAATAACCCAGTGCTGTCCCAGAGAATTTTCTGCAATGATGGAAATGTCCTATAACCTGTGTTGCCTGATATAGTAGCCAATAGCATATATGCGGCTGTTGAGCCCTAGACATGTGGCCAGTGCCCTGAGGAATTGAATTTTTAGTTTCAACTTATTTTAAGATTAGATAACCACATGGGTCTAATGACCACTGTATTGGATACTGCATTTCTGGCTGATGTAGTTTCAACTGTAACCGCTATCTCCTGAGATTGGAATAATGACCTAGTGATGTTTGGGGAGAACTTTATAGACAAGATAAGACCTGTGTTCAGTATCATGGCAGAGTCATAGAAAGTGAGAATGAGCTGGTTGAATTGGGGTGGATACCATGTCATCTTCAACTGCATAAATCTGCAATTGATCACAGTCTTTCATAGGGATGCGGCTGTGTGTCCACTGATCACTTGAGATCATCAGAAGCACACAGCCGTGTGGGCACGTAGCCCATTTTATAGGTCCTCAGCCTTACTGAACTATCATAAATCATGATGAGTCAGAGCATTACAGTATATCAAATACTCCGATCTCTGATTTAAATTTATTATGATAACTATAGAAGATTTTGGAGAAGGAAATAGCAACCTACTCCAGTGCTCTTGCCTGGAGAATCCCAGGGACGGGGGAGCCTGGTGGGCTGCCGTCTATGGGGTTGCAGAGTTGGATACGACTGAAGTGACTTAGCAGCAGTAGAAGAATAGAAAATTTAGAGCTGGAAGAACCTTAGAGGTTGTTTCATGCTTCTCCCCTACTGGAGAAGTGAGGAAACAGGTGCAGGGGAGTTGCAGAATAGGCCATGGTAAGTGGCAGAGCTGAGATTAGAACACAAGATTCTTGACTTTGAAATCAGTTTTTTTCTCTCCAAAAGCCTCGTGTTACTTGAAAACTGGATTTTCCTCTTGGTGGATGTCAGGCTCAAAGACACTACCAAGCCAAAGAGCGGGAGAAGGAAGGATTTATTCCTTGCAACAGTAAAGAGAACACTGGGGATATTTCTCAAAGCAGTAGGTCCCTAACAGCACAAGTGGGCAAGTTTTAAGCTAAGGGTGGCTGCGTATTTATGAACAGACTTGAGCTGCTGCTGCTGCTGCTGCTAAGTCGCTTCAGTCGTGTCTGACTCTGTGCGACCCCATGGACTGCAGCCTACCAGGCTCCTCCTCCCATGGGATTTTCCAGGTAAGAGTACTGGAGTGGGTTGCCATTGCCTTCTCCGACAGACTTGAGTAGTGTGTGCCTATTCATGGAGGGCCTGGAGCAGAGGCAAATTCAGCACAGAGTTGAAGCAAAGACTGAGAGAGTCCTGGCTCTAGCTGATTAAAATCAACAAAGGTCAGCAAAGGTCCACATCATCATTCCTTAGGTTCCAGTCAGTCTGGTGGTTGAGACTCAAGGGAGTTTTGGATCCTGCAAAATAGTTCAAGAATGTGTTTCAGTCCGATCTTTATTTTTGAAATAGAACCTGGGAATCTTTACAACTGATTTATTGTCTCTGATATGGTTAAGTTATATTCTGGCCTGATGGAGAGCAAGGATTGGGACCAGGCTTAGATCACAAAATGGTTGAAGGCTTAAAATGTCTTCTCTTATGTCAACAAGTGATAGCTGGTTCTCTTCTCCTAGGGGTCCCCGACCCTATCTGCTTACACATGTGTTCTTAAAGCAACCCACAAAGATTAAAGGCCTCCAGTCAGGTTAGTTTGGGCACCAGTCTGCTCTATTTTGATAGGCCCTATACTCTGGTAGGAAGAACAATGGTGCTTCCTGGCTTCTTCCAAGCAGAGTTGAGTGGAGCTTATCCGTTTCATTAATATTCACCAGGTGCTGGATCCTCAGAGTTCAGGCCTGTGTGAAAAAGACACAGAGAATGGTTTTGATTTGGTGATACAGACTGTGATATATCTGGAGGGGCATGAATGGGTTCCAAAATGAGCACAGTGCTTCTCAAGGCTGCAAACTGAATATCAAGGGCAAAGGTGGGCAAGAAAGAGCTCAGATCGCATTTCTGTCCGTGTTTGACCTGCCTTGAACACCAAGACAACCGTGTCTCCAGAGGTCAGACCTTTTACTGAAATTAAATTTTCTGTCTATGTAGACATTGTTTAGCAAACTTCAGCACCAGCAGAACAAAATTACAAGCTCATGCAGAATGTCTGGTGGAACACAGGCAGATTAATCAGAGACATCTGGCAAGTTGCTGGTATGACTGCCTTTCACTAAGAACACTTAAACTATCATTTGAAACTATTGTTCTTCTTTGAAAAGGAAAGATAAAACAAAGACTTGCTGTTTGACTTCAGATGTTGACTCTAGTGTTGGGAAGGACAATTAGTCTCATTTTTCACTCCCACCCCAGGAGCAGAATAGGTAAAAGTGGAACATGCTCGTGAGTCACCCTTTTAAACAAGATATGGAAAAACAGCAAGGAAGAGTATGTTTGTTATCATTTGTTCTTCGTGTCTAAAGCAGTGCTGAACATTTCAATCTGCCTTCTAAAAATGCGGCTCTTCTACTGAGCAAAAGTATTTCCATGGAATGAGCATGATTATAGTAATAACAACATTTATACATCACTAATGATATGCCAGACACCACTCTGAGTGCTTCACAAATATGGAATTATTTAATCCTCAAAGTAAACATATGAGATGTATATTAGTATTATCACAGTCATAATAGATATGATTATTATATACCATTTTATATATGAGAAAACTGAGGCATACAAAATTAAATAATTGCCTGAGGTTACACAGCTTTTACTGCTGGAAGTGGGATTCAAAACCAAGAAATGTGCTATCTATTCGAGGGACTTCCTTGGTGATCTAGTGGCTAAGACTGTGCTCCCAATGCAGGGGGCCCAGGTTCAATCCCTGGTCAGGGAACTAGGTCCCATATGCTGCAGCTAGACCCAATGCAGCCAAATAAATAAATATTAAAAAAAAGTCTGTTCAGAGCAAAGACTGTGTGTCACAGAACTATCTTAAATATCTTGTAATAACCTCAACTGGAAAACAATCTGAAAAAGAACATTTATATACATATTTATATATTATATATGTATACATATACACACATGCTGAATTACTTTTGCTGTATCAGTTCAGTTCAGTTCAGTCACTCAGTCATGTCCGATTCTTTGTGACCCCATGAACTGCAGCATGCCAGGCCTCCCTGTCCATCACCAACTCCTGGAGTTTATCCAAACTCATGTCCATTGAGTCGGTGATGCCATCCAGCCATCTCATCCTCTGTTGTCCCCTTCTCCTCCTGCCCTCAATCTTTCCCAGCATCAGGGTCTTTTCCAATGAGTCAGCTCTTCTCATCAGGTAGCCAAAATATTGGAGTTTCAGCTTCAGCATCAGTCCTTCCAATGAACACCCAAGACTGATCTCTTTTAGGATGGACTGGTTGGATCTCCTTGCAGTCCAAGGGACTCTCAAGAGTCTTCTCCAACACCACAGTTCAAAAGCATCAATTCTTCAGTGTTCAGCCTTCTTTATAGTCCAACTCTCACATCCATACATGATTACAGGAAAAACCATAGTCTTGACTAGATGAACCTTTGTGGGCAAAGTAATGTCTCTGTTTTTTAATATGCTGTCTAGGTTGGTCATAACTTTCCTTCCAAGGAGTAAGCATCTTTTAATTTCATGGCTGCAATCACCATTTGCAGTGATTTTGGAGCCCCCAAAATAAAGTCAGCCACTGTTTCCACTGTTTCCCATTCTATTTGCCATGAAGTGATGGGACCAGATGTCACGATCTTAGTTTTCTGAATGTTGAGCTTTAAGCCAACTTTTTCCCTCTGCTCTTGCACTTTCATCAAGAGGCTGTTTAGTTCTTCTTCACTTTCTACCATAAGGGTGGTGTCATCTGCATATCTGAGGTTATTCATATTTCTCCCGGCAATCTTGATTCCAGCCCAGCATTTCTCATGATGTACTCTGCATATAAGTTAAATAAGCAGGGTGACAATATACTGCCTTGATGTACTCCTTTTCCTATTTGGAACCAGTCTGTTGTTCCATGTCCAGTTCTAACTGTTGCTTCCTGACCTGCATATAGGTTTCTCAAGAGGCAGGTCAGGTGGTCTGGTATTCAAGTCAAGTATACTCCAAAAAAAGAAAAAAGTTCATTATAACAAATATACCAAAATGAAAATTAGAGGAGGGTTCTTTATATTTTAGTTGGTTGGCCTTATAAAAAATTAGATATATAGTTAGAAAGAAAGAAAGTGAAGTTGCTCAGTCATGTCTGACTCTTTGAGACCCCATGGACTGTAGCCCACCAGGCTCCTCTGTCCATGGGATTCTCCAGGCAAGCGTACTGGAGTGGGTTGCCATTTCCTTCTCCAGTGATCTTCCTGACCCAGGGATTGAACCCGGGTCTCTCTCATTGCAGGCAGATGCTTTACCTACCCTCTGAGCCACCAGATAGACACATTTCTAATTTTTTTTGGTATAGTTGCAAACAGCTCCCTGCTATTGTTATTTCTTCCTGAAAACTGTGCTTCGAGAAAGTGATGCCCTGTTATCAGTTTGCAGTGGAGGAAATTTTTGCTAAGTGTGGAAGGTAAACAAACTTTTTTTTCTTCCAAGAGGTAGTGACTTAGATGTTGCTGTTTTGAGAGGGTCTTTATTTACATTTTACATAGATTATTGAGGATTTTTAAGAGTGTATGTACAGACTTAATTATTAGTTGGACAGTTAACAACATTCATGCATATGCTTGTGACTATTGTCTTAACCTATGAAGCTCTCAGTAAATACAAGGGAAGGAAAAAGAGAAAGGTCCAGCTGTGAGGTGATATGATGGCTGTGAAGCTGTGAGTGAAAGGATCTGGATTCTGTGTCCACTAAAAGTTGTCAGAATGCTTGAAATCAGAAGTTTATGTTTAATAGCAGTAACGTGCATTTAGACATCCAGATCAGAGCTGGCTACTCAGGAAAGGGGTGAGAAGACCAAGTGTTTGGCTAACTGCTAGAGGTCTGTAGTTTTCTGTTTATTATCTCATGGAGACTGGAGGTTGATGTTAACTTTAACCTTAGACCAAAGGTGAAATGAAAGGTCAGAGGCATTCAACAGCTTGCTCAAGGTCATCTGCTGAACCAAGTTGCCAGTGCGAATCTGCCTGGTGGGGAAAGGTGTGTTCTCTAGCACTGTGTGCAGCCTGCAAACTGAATGGTTCCACTTGGGGTTGGGCCGTGGTGGGGGAAGGGATGGGCAGTGCTTTTCAACGTCAGCACCCAGCCCCTGTCACTTCCTACCCTGCCTTTTTTTCCTTCTCTCTAGAAGCCAAGGGGTGTGGGCTCTTCTCCCCCTGTACCCCACTGAGTCCTCTGTCAACCTCTCAAATTACCTTCAGCTTGGTTTATAGTCTCACTCTGTTCCTTCTCGCTTTATCCTCACATCTCCCAGTCTATCAGTCGCTAGATATTAGAGAAAATGTTTAATTACACGTCAGGAAACATTCAAGACTCTAGAACTAATCATTGTGAAGAATCAAAAATCTAAGCGCTTTTTCTAAGTACCAAGCTAACTCGGAGCCCCCTTGCCCTCCCCTGACGTTTGATATTCCTGAGTTATAGCATGTTCTGTGATGTTTTTATATTATGCAAAACCCACAGCCATTTTTGACCCAATATCCTTGGCTGGGTAATTCCCTTTACGTCTTCAGATGAACACATTCAGTTCAGTTCAACAAATGTTTATTGAGTATTGAATTCTTTAATTTTGTTCTTTTCTTTCTTAGTTCTTTTTGTCTTCTCTCCCTCATTTCTTTCACTTACATGTTTATTTTGTTTGCTCCTAATTTTCTTCCACTATCAGCATTAGACTAGTATCAGTGGCCGTAAGTACTAATTTCTAGTCCCTAATATAGGCCAGGCAAGCCTGCTGGGTGAGTGTTATTGTATAAGGCTTACCAAGCATAAGTAACTAGCCCATGCTGGTCTTCAGTAGCTCCTGAAGCTGGGTAACCATCACCTAGATGCTGAGACAGCTGCCATGTAATCAGAACAGCTCTGAAACCTGCACTCATTATATTTTGCCTGCTCTCTTTTTAATTTATAGGATATTTATAGCAGTTTGTGGATCTGCTTGCCTCTAAATAAGTTACTCCAGGTGAATATAGCAGGGCTGACTTTGTTGTGTTTTTCTTTATTGGTGTGTAGTTGATTTAAAATGTGTTTCTGCTGTACAGCAAAGTGAATCAGTTATACATATATCCACTCTTTTTTAGATTCGTTTCCCATATAAATCATTGAAAAAGTGAAAGTGAAAGTGTTAGTTGCTCAGTTCAGTTCAGTTCAGTCGCTCAGTTGTGTCCGACTCTTTGCGACCCCATGAACCGCAGCACGCCAGGCCTCGCTGTCTATCACCATCTCCTGGAGTTCACTCAGACTCACGTCCGTCGAGTCCATGATGCCATCCAGCCATCTCGTCCTCGGTCGTCCCCTTCTCCTCCTGCCCCCAATCTCTCCCAGCGTCAGAGTCTTTTCCAATGAGTCAACACTCAGTCGTGTCTTATTCTGCAACTCCATGGACTATAACCTGACAGACTCCCCTGTCCATGGAGTTCTCCAGGCAAGAATACTGGAGTGGGTAACCATTTCTCTCTCTAGGGGATCTTCCTGACCCAGGCATCAAACCTAGGTCTCCTGCATTGCAGATGGAGTCTTTACTGTTTGAGCCACCAGGGAAGACCATAGTCATTGCAGAATATTAAGCAGAGTTCCTGTGCTATACAGCAGGTCCTTATTCGTATCCTTTTATATCTAGTAGTAGGTATATGTCAATCCCAATCTCCCAATTTCTCTCTCCTTCCCCACCACCTTTCCCCCTGGTAACCATAAGTTTGTCTTCTGTATCTGTGACTTGATTTTGGTTTTGTAAGTTCATTTGTACGATTAGATTTCACATATAAGTGATATAATTTGATGTTTGTCTTTCTCTGTCTGACTTAGTATTATCATCGCTAGGCCCATCTGTGTTGCTTCAAATGGCATTATTTCTTTCTTTTTGATGGCTGAGTAATATTCCATGGCATATATGTACCACATCTTCTTTATCCATTCCTCTGTTAATGGACATTTGGGTTGCTTCCATGTCCTGGCTAGTATAAATAGATAGGAGGGTTGGCTTTGAATGACTGTCCTGGGGGACCGGGCAGAGCCTGGGGGACTGGGCATAGCCACTTATGACTTTTAAGTGTCTTCTGAAATGAGTTACTCTTTTCTGACCCATTTTTTCCTTCACACACATTTCATGCCATTCCAGACACTGCCCATTTCCTTGCTAGAGTGCCAGGAGAGAGTGTGGCAGAAATAGTGTGAATGAGAAGACAGTGGCCTTTTCTCCTAGCCTGTCCAATCAGAGAGAGGCATCATCACTGACTTCTGCCAGTGCAGTCAGTTTCCAGAGCTGCAAAGTCTGAGCAGTTTAGCTCCTATCGCTGACTTTTTCTAGCATTTTAAACTGCAGTTGAATTCTCAAGAAGGGGGAAAAAAAATCTAAAGCCAAGGAAAAGTTTTTAGACTCTGGAGGTACCTTCTATGTAGAAGATACATTTGTAATTATCTTTCAGCTAAACTTTTTTCTGTTTTAAAGTCTTATTTTAAGGTAATTTGTCTGCTCCCCTCCATGCCAACTTTCCTTAGAAGCATTGCTGAGTTGTAGATTTTTCAGCATAGTCTTGCTTGACAGAGTTTTTTGTTTTTCAAGATCTATGTTCAGGAATGGCCAGGAGATAATTTGTATGTAATTCATATTAAAGTGTGAAGGATCAGGAACTCCTGATTTCCTTTTAATTCTTCTAGGAGTATTTGTTTGTCATGACACATTCATTGTAATTAGTAAATTTCAGGCACCAATTTTTATCAAGCTCTGAGAAATGTGTAAGAAAGATTGGTAGCTTCTAGTCTCTTCTCTCCAGATGAGGTGAGAAAAAGAGAAGAAAAAAGTGAGCAGGGAAAGATACTATTTGATATTTCTTGGAACTAGAAACTCAGAGAAACTCTGGTGTGTTTGTTTTCTATTGTTGGATAACAAGTTATCACAGATTTAGCAGCTTAAAGCAATGCATATTTGTTATCTTAGCATTTCTGTGGGTCAGGAGTCAAGGCTATGAGGTCATCTGCTCAGAGTTTCACAAGGCTGCAGTCAAGGTATCCACCAGCTGTGTTCCTTTTTAGTGCTTTCTCTAAAAGGAGGATGTCCTTCTCTAAGCTCCAGTGATTGTTGACAGAATTCAGTGCCTTGTGGTGGTAGGACTGAGATGCCCATTTTCTTGCTGGCTGTCAGCCAGGGGCTGCTCTCAATTCCTGGTGTGAGGTCTGCCCACAGTTCCTGGTCCCATATGTCCTACACAGGGGCCATCTAACTACTTTGGTTCACCTGGAGAATCTCTTATTACTGTTGGCTAAAAAAATGAAGTCTCATATAACATACACTGGCCAACCCTACCATCACAGTTGCCGTATTCTGTTGGTAAGGAGCAAGTCCCAGATTCCCTCTCCACTCAAGGGGAGTGGACTACAGAAGAGTATGACACCAGATGGATAGAGATCGTGGGGCCATCTTGGAATTCTGCACACCATACCAGCTCCTTTGAATCTCTGGTGTGAGATTCTCTGGCAAAGAATGTTGGCCATGCTGGATATGTAAAGCTGTATATAAAAAGCCCAGAGTCTTGTACATGCATAGTCATAGCAGCATATCCACGTGATCCAGACGCCCATTGATGGGTGAGTAGATAAACAGAATGGAGTGTATGCATATGATGAGTTATTATTCAGCCTTAAGAGAGAGTGGGGAAACCCTTCCTTTTCATGCTACAATATGAATGAACCTTGAAGTCATTATGCTAAGTGAAATAAGTCAGCCTCAAAATAATAAATATTATTATTCCACTTTATTTTCGGTACCTAGAGAGTCAGATTCCTAGATACATAAAGTAGAATGGATTTCCAGGGGCTGGGAGGAGTTCTTGTTTAAGTTATTGTTTAATGGGTACAGAGTTTTAGTTATTGTTTAATGGGTACAGAGTTTTAGTTTGGGAAGATGAGAAAAGTTCTAGAGATGGACAGTGGCAACAGTTGCAAAATATTGGGAATGCATTTAATGCCACTGAGCTGTGCACTTAAGAATAGTTGAGATGGTACAGTTTGTGTTGTGTATTTTACCACAATTGAAAAAAATAAATGCCTGAGGCTGATTTGACAGCATGTCCCTGAGTGCCAGGTTGTTTCAGATTCCATATAGGATGCTGGGAAGAAGGAATAAAAGTAATGATTGTCACTTTCCTGCATTTATTGGTTATCTTGTAAAGGACAATCAGATATAGCAAAGTCTTGTGAAAAATGAACAT
Source organism: Budorcas taxicolor (assembly GCF_023091745.1). Lineage (NCBI taxonomy): Eukaryota > Metazoa > Chordata > Mammalia > Artiodactyla > Bovidae > Budorcas > Budorcas taxicolor. Next base: position 95,940,235 of record NC_068915.1, on the reverse strand, counting down.
CAGTTGATTATTAATTAATCAGCTGCTAATTTCTTAATAGTAACTGATTGACTGGTTGTTGAGCTTTCAGTAGAGGCTTATTCCCAGCACTGTGGGAAAATAGAGGGAAAAAAGCAGCTTCTGACTCCCTTGTGTTTTCTTGTTTACAGCTGTAATTCTTAAGTGCAAATGCACATTATAATCATCAGGGGAGTAGTAAAAAATACTGGTGTCCTGGTGCAACCCCGAAGGAATCTGATTAAATCGGTTTGAGGTGAGGACCCTGGGTACAGGATTTACAGATGGTCCCTTGATGATTCTAATGTGCAGTGACAATTGAGAACCATTTTTTTTTTTATAGGAACAGGCCTTCCTGCAGCTGACCCCAGAAATATTCAATTTGACACTTTAAGAGCAATGCTCATTACCGACGTCTAAGAGAACTATTTACCATTTCTACCTAATTATCACGCAGCACAATGATGATAATGCCCATCATTGTGTGTGTCAGATTAATGGCCTTAGAAACTGTGGTTGTTTTCAACCTTTCATTGTTCAACTCTATTCTTGGATTCTCCCAGGAACTGGATCATCTGCACACATTTAAGAAAGGGAGAGAGAAATGTTGTAAGCATGAAGTAACAGTAAACATGATTAAATTACAACTGTACTTAATTACATGGGCCATATAGAGTAAGAGGGTTGACAGGAGGAAGTCATGCTCATTTTCTGATTACCCACAGAATGACCTCATCTTTTCATGCTAGCTTCTCAAATTATGAAAGTGTGCATTTGTTAGCTATTATTTCTTGTTGATTTATTACTCAAAAAGTTTTGAAAGTGAAAAGTGAAAGTGTTAGTCTCTCAGTCGTGTCCGACTCTTTGTGACCCCATGGACTGTAGCCCGCTGGGCTCCTCTGTCCATGGGGATTCTCCAGGCAGGAATACTGGAATGGGTTGCCATGTTCTCCTCTGGAGGATCTTCCCAACTCAGGGATAGAACTAGATTCTTTACCATCTGAGCCACCAGAGAAGCCTTATCTTGCTTATTTTCTGTGCCTGTTTTGTGGGTGACTGGCATTTCCCATTTCCGCTCTTCTTTCTGTACCCAGATTTTTTAAGCTGGAAATTAAATGTGCTTTATGTTAGTTCCGTTGAGTCTCTGCGTTGTGTCAGGTGCCATTCTGGATTTTAGGTAGAGAATGAGGAAAGGGTAGTCACACCCTTGAAGATCACAGTCTGTTTGGGCAAATTAAAATGTATTGCAGTCTTGCATAATTGATGTCCTAAGAGATGGGTATATGAAAGAGGGAAGGAGCATCATTTGCTTTGTGGGATCAAGGAAACCTGCATGGAAGAGCTGGCATTGACCTGGGTTTTGAGGAGGAGTGGATGGCTGGGAGAGAAAGTAGCCTGGCACATCTGGAGGTCTGTGAGCCTGGGGTACCCTGAGCATAGGGAGGCTGAACAGGTGAGGGGTCTGGACTATCAGCAGTTTTATTCACATCATTGAAGAGTCTCCTTGAATAAACAGCAGCGGATCTCAAGTATAGTACTTTTAGAGCTGTGTTAACTCAAAGATTTTTAAGTTGCTGGTAACTTGCTGACCTATAATAGTACCACTATCACTTCTGTAATATATTTTATGTGCCAGGCCATATTCTTAGTGCTCTGTATGGTTAACTAACTTAATTCTCATAGAAATCCTATGACCTGTGGACTGTGTTTATTGTCATTTCACAGCTGAGAAAACTTGAGATTAAGTGACTTGCCCAGGGTTCCACAACTCATAAGGGACAGAATTAGGAATCAAGCCCTGGTATTATAGCTTTTGATCTTGGGCCCTCTACAAATATGCCTTATCATATGCTTTCTATTTGTATATATGATTAAGCTATGAAATGCCACACAGGTAAATTTGCCTTGGCCTTTGTGCTCACAAGAAATACTTGACAGATAAGAAAGTAGGTGGAGGCCCCTGGTCCCTAACGGGCACTGAGCTTTGTGCAAAGAAGTTTGCAAGACACATTCTATGGCCTGACAAAAACAAACAGTGAGAACACAGGCCTGTAGTAAACAGGACCAGTGAAGGAAGATGGAGAGCCTGGCTTAACAAGAACTGTCAGTGGACTCTGACAAATTAAACTTCCTGAAGCAACCGAGAGGACAGGAATTTATTGCTTCAAAGAATGTTGATTATTTAAGTTGGGGGTATAAAAGGATTACAAAAGGATTATCAATGGACCTGCCACTGATGGGCATCAATTCGAGATCCAGCCCTATTGGAGGAACTTTGAACTGAGCATAGGATCTTTGCAGTGCTTCTTTGTGGTTTCCAGAACTTTTCCCATCCCACTCTTCCCCAGACAAAAGCATGCTATAACTACTACTATTGTCAACTACAACTATTACTACCATTTATTAGGAATGTATTGGCATCTTATCTTAGTTAAGTGCATAGTATCTGTATGACATAGGTTATGATTACTCAGCTCTTTTTACAGGGGAGAAATCTGAGGTTCAGAAAGGTTAAGTGACTTGACCAAAGTCACACAGCTTGGAGGTGGCAGAGATGGAATTTGAACCTAGGATCTTCTGCCTCCAAAGCCATATACGCATTTTAGCTTTTAAGTGAATTTTTAATTGATGTGCTCAAATCATAAAATGAGCACACCCATGTAACCTACAAACAGATCAGGAAATAGAATCTTCCTTACCAGTACCTCAGAAGCCCCTCTGCTCCCTGCAATCCCTAAACATTATCTATTTCAAATGTGTATGTGTTATGCCCCACTCTTTGTGACCTTATACATTGTAGCCCTCCAGGCTCCTCTAGCCATGGGATTCTCCAGGCAAGAATACTGGAGTAGGTTGCCATGCCCTCCTCCAGGGGATCTTCCTGGCCCAGGGATCGAACCTGCGTCTCCTGTATTGGCAGGCAGATTCTTTACCCCTACCACCACCTGGGAAGCCCACTTCAAAGGTAGCACTTGTATTATCAAATATTACTATGCCTATTTTTTAACTTTATGTTAATGGAATTATAGAGCATGGACTCTGTGGAGTCTGACTTCTTTAGTTTATATACTGAGAGTCATTTATGATGTTGTGTGTGGCAACGTTTCGCTATTATCATTGCTTTATAGTGCTTGTTGCATGACTGTGCCACAGTTTATCAGTTTTACTTATTGATAGACATTCGGTTGATTCTGGTGTTTAGCAAATTTAAATAATGCTTCCATGAGCAGTTTTGCACATGTCTTTTTATTTATATATGATTCATGATGGGTATATACCTAGGAGTGGGCTTCCCAGGTGACTCAGTGGTAAAGAATCCACCTGCCAAGCAGGAGACGTGGGTTTGATTCCTGGGTCAAGAAGATTCCCTGGAGAAGAAAATGGCAACCCACTCCAGTATTCTTGCCTGGGAAATCCCATGAACAGAGGAGCCTGGTGGGCTGTAATCAATTCATAGGGTAGCAAAGAGTCAGACACAATTTAACAACTAAACAACCACGAAAACACTTAGGAGTGGAATTTCTGGGTGGTACATTTTATCTAAGTTCACATTTAATATAGATTGCCAAATACTGTGAGTAGTTTTCCAGAATGGTTGAACATACCCTACCAGCACTGTATGAGTGTTGTTACTCTCTATCGTCACTGGTATTTAGCATTGTTTTCATTTTAGCTGTTCTGGTGGGTATGTTTATGGTGGGTTTATGTTGTGCTATCTCACTGTGGCTTTGACTTGCTTTTTCTTGATATTTAACACGGGTGAACGCTTTTTAATTTATGTATTCTCCATTGATGTCTGCGTCCCCCTGTAGCTTTGTAGTACAACTGTTGTCATAAATCAAGTATCTATGTATGTTTGGATGGCTTTTAGGTCTCTCTATGCAGGTCCAAAGGTCTTTTTGTCCATCCTTGTGCCAAGAGTATAGTCTCAATCATTTTGATTAATAATAATTCTCGATATCCATTACTTTAAGTCTTTTAGTTTTGTTATTGTTCTTCAGTGTTGTAATGGCTATTCTTGGGCTTTCTTATGACTAAGAATTTTAGAAATTGCTTGTCAATTTTCATGAAAGTTTTTTTTAGGATGTTTATTGAGATTTCATTGATCCTGATCAATTTGAATACAATAGACATCATTAAAAAATTGTCTTCTCATTCATCATCTGCTAATATGCCCCCATTTATTTAGATATTCTTTCATTTCTCTTATTTTGTACTTTGTATAAGGCTTACACATTTTGTTATATATATATAATCTTATTTGGTTGATATTTTTGATCTCTTAAAAATGATGTCATTTAAAAATTTGCATTTTTACTTTGCTTCTGGGATATAGAAATACAACTGAATTTGCTTATTGACCTTGAATCCAGCAAGATTCTTGAAATCAGTTATTAATTTTGATGGTTTTACCTGTACATTCTTTTGAGTTTTCCATTTATATAACCATGTCTTTTGGAAAGAATGGCAGTTTTATTACTTCTTTTCCTGTGTTTATATTTTTGATACATTTTTTCCCTTTTTGATTCTTTTATTCTCTTTGTATTAAATTTGCTCAGACTCTATTCTGGGTGAAATTGAAGTGTCCCATTTCTAATATCTGAAGGAAAGCATTTCCAGAAGATGATATGATACTTTCTGTTTTTGTTTTGTTTTACAGATTTTTTTAAAAAATCAGATTAAGAAAATTCCCTTCTATTCCTAATTTACTAAGTGCTTTTTTTTTAAAAAAAAATTAAAACATATACGGGTGTTTAATTTTATCAAATACTTTTTCTTCATTCAATAAGAGTTTGCTATGTATTTTACTCCTTTGCCCTTTTCATGTGGTTAATTATGTTGATTTTTAGTCTGGTCTAGATGCGTTTGTTTTTGACCTTTGTACCTATCTTTATTAGGGACTCTGTGTGACCCCATAGATGGCAGCCCACCAGGCTTCCCTGTCCCTGAGATTCTGCAGGCAAGAACACTGGAGTGTGTTGCCATTCCCTTCTCCATTATTAGGGATATTAACCTTTAATTTTTCCTGTAATATGGGTCTTTGTTATTAGGCCATTCTTGCATTAAAAATAAGTTGGAAATTTTTTCTTTTTTCTATTTTCTGGAAAGGATTATATAAGCTTAATAATATTTTTTCCTTAAATATCTGGAAAACTTAAAGATAATGTCACCTAGGTCTAGAATTTTCTTTGTGGAATAGTTTTTATCTAGTTATTGCTTATCAGATTTTCTCTCTTTTTTTTTTTTAAATTTCAATGTGGGTATACTATATTTTTCTAGGGAATTTTCTTTTAATCTAAAATTTAAAAATAGTTATTTATATTATCCCTTCATTTTTCATATCTGTGGTATCTACGGTGATGTCTCTTTTCTCATTTCCAACATTGGCAATTATTCTTTCTCCGTAACCTCCTAACCTTCCCCCCGCCACCCCATTCTCCATGAATTTATCAATTCTATTAGACTTTTCAAATAAAGTATTTTGAGTTGTTTTGATTCTCTTCATTGCACTTTTTCTTTTTGTGTCATTTTCTGCTTCTTTTTTTGTTACTTCCTTTCCCTGTTTATAAACTCAGTTGCTTTTCTTTTTTTAGCTCTTTAAATCACTTTCACTTAAGTTGCTCATTTTTAATGTTTTCTTTTGTAAGCTATTTAATAATGTAAGTTTTCCTCTTAGTTTTGAATTAACTGAATCCCACAAGTTTTGAAAAATCACATTTTTATCATTTATTTCAAAATTTTATCTGGCTTCTTTATGATTTAATCTTTCTTAATCAGTGGGCTGTTCAGAAATAGATTACTCAGTTCTCAAACATTTGAGGATTTTCTGATTATTTTTTATTGATTTTGTCTCTGATCTCTAGCTTAAATTTTTAGCTTTTATTGTTTTCAAAGAATATGCTTGTATTATTCAATCTTGTGAAATTTGTTAAATTTGCTTTATGATCCTCATATGGTCAGTTCTCATGAAGGTTCCACGTGTAATTGAAAAGAATGTGTATTCTGGGTTTGTTGGAGTACAGCTTTTTAAAATGTCAATTAGGTCAAGAGATTAAGTAAAGTTTGATAGTCAAGTGTTTAAATCTTCTATTTTCTAACTCATTTTTGCCTGCTTATTCTATTGATTACTTAGAGGGATGTATTAAATCTCCCAAAATGGTTGTGTTTGTCTATTTCTTCTTTTAATTTTGTCAGTTATTCTTTTTGTCAATTTGATGATATCTAATTAGATGGATTAAGATTTAAAATATATGTATCTTGCCAATGCTATCAATATAACATATTGCTCTTTATTTCTAGAAATAATATCTTTCATTAAAGCCTACTTTCCCATATCAAGGAAAATTTTCTTTACATAGACAGAACTTGTTTTATTGTGCATTCACTTTATTGCACTTTAAGATATTGCATTTTTTACATATTGAAAATTTGTGACAACCCCGTGTCCATCAAGTCTATAGGTGCCCCATTTTTCCAACAGTTTGCTCACTTCATATCTTTGCATCACAGTTTGATAATTCTCACAGTATTTCAAACTTTTTATTTCTGTATTTGTTATGATGATCTGTGATCAGTGATCTTTAATATTACTACTATGAGTTACTGAAGACTCAGATGATGGTTAGCATGTTTTTGCAAGAAAGTATTTTTTAATTAATGTGTGTAGATTTTTTTTAGATGTAATGCTATTGCACACTTAATAGTCTACAATATAGTGTAAAGATAGCTTTTATATGCTCTGATAAACCAAAAAATTTACGTGACTCACTTTGTTACAATATTTGTTTTATTGTGGCTGTCTGGAACTGAACCTGCGATATCTCTGTGGTATGCCTATAATTGGGCTTCCATGGTGGCTCAGACTGTAAAGAATCTGTCAGTAATGCAGAAGACTGGAATTTGATCCTTGGGTCAGGAAGATCTCCTGGAGAAGGAAATGGCTACCTACTTCAGTATTCTTGCCTGGAGAATTCCATGGACAGGGGGCTTTGGCGAGCTACAATCCATAGGGTTGCAAAGAGTTGGACACAACTGAGTGACTTTTACACACCCATGCCTATAGTTGGTGTTTACATAGTATATCATTTTCTGCCTTTCTATTTTCTTTAAGGTATACCTCTTATAAGCAACATATACTTGGTATTTTCTTTCTTTTTTTTTTTTTTTTATCAATCTGACAACCTGGTCTTTTAATTGAGATATTTAATGTATTTATATTTAATGTAAATAAAAATGTTTGGGTTTAACTTTAGCATCTTACTACTGTTGTTTCACTTTGATTTCTTTTTTCTCTACCTCCCATTTTCTTGAATTAATTAAGTATATTTATTATTCCATTTTCCCTTCTGTTAGCTTTCTAGTTGGAGAAGGCAATGGCACCCCACTCTGGTACTCTTGCCTGGAAAATTTCATGGGTGGAGGAGCCTGGTAGGCTGCAGTCCATGGGGTCCTGAAAAGTCGGACAGGACTGAGGGACTTCACTTTCACTTTTCACTTTCATGCACTGGAGAAGGAAATGGCAACTCACTCCAGTGTTCTTGCCTGGAGAATCCCAGGGACGGGGGAGCCTGGTGGGCTGCCGTCTATGGGGTTGCACAGAGTCGGACACAACTGAAGAGACTTAGCAGCAGCAGCAGCAGCAGCAGCTTTCTAGTTAAACATTCTTAGACTAATCTTGTAGGAATTACCCAAATTGTAACATTCACTCTTAATTTATTCAATTTCCAATATAGATTAATATTTTTATCAATTCCGAGACCTTAAATTTATATTAACTCCATTTTCTGATCATGCAATTTCGGCTCTTGTTTTCATACATTTATCATGTATTGCAAACTCTACAAGGTATTATTCTTATTTTTAAAATATTTACTTTTATTTATTTGGCTGTACCAGGTCTTATGAATAGTTGTGGCTTGTGAGATCTTTTACCTATGGCATGCAAACTCTTAGCTGCAGCATGTGGGATCTAGTTCACTGACCAGGAATTCAACCCAGGCCCCCTGCATTGGGAGCACTGAGTCTTAGCCCTGTGACTACCAGGGAAGCCCCCTCTACAAGGTATTATTTTTATTCTTTTATGAAGATGAGTTTCCTTTAGTCACACACACTTTACTTTTCCCATTGTTTCTTTCCTCTAACATCTGGGATCATTTTTGTTCTGTTAAGTCTGTTGCCAGTGGAATTGTATTTGGAATATGTATTCATTTTCCTTTAATTTTTAAAGGCTCTTTTCACTGAGTAAAGATATTGAACTAGGCACTCTGAAGCACTTTGAAGATATTCCATTGTCTTTTGGTCTCCATAATTTATGTTGGCGAGTAAGTCAGTCCTATTATTGGCCATTTGAAGGTAATAACGCCCGTTTTCTCCAACTGCTTTATAGATTTTCCTTTTGTATTGGTTTTCAATAATTTGGCTATGATGGGACTAAATATGCTTTTTTATGTATATATTTTATTTGGCATTTGTTGCACATCTTGTCCATAGCTTGATACATTTTCACTGATTGAAGAAAATTCTTAGATATGATGTTTTCATAGATTGTTTCAGACTAATTTTTTCCCTTTCTTTGGGGCCCAGTTGGCGGCTCAGATGGTAAAGTGTCTGTCTACAATGCTGGAGACCCGGGTTCAATCCCTGGTTTGGGAAGATCCCCTGGAGAAGGAAATGGCAATCCACTCCAGTACTATTGCCTGGAAAATCCCATGGACAGAGGAGCCTGGTAGGCTGTAATGCATGGGGCTGCAAAGAGTTGGACACGACTGAGCGACTTCACTTTCACTTTCTTTACATATATGCTCAACTTCTCTCTCATGCCTTATATGTCGCCTGTATTTTGCTTTTGATTTTATTGTTCTTCTTTCTGTCCTAGATTCGATCCAGTCTTCTATCTGGATATATTCTGCCTGCCCGTATTCATTTTCTAATCTTTATCAGCTGTGATTTATTAGATTTTAAACCCATCTATTGAGTTGTAAACTTCAGGTATTATATGTTTAAATTCTAGAATCTCTATATGATTCATAAAAAGATTCATTTTCTCAGTTGACATTTTCTATTTTGCCCTCGATTGTCTTAAACATAGTTATACTAAAGTTTTTACCTGATACGTACAATGTTTTAATCTACTGTGGATCTGTTTCTGTTATCTTTTTCCTCTTCATCTTCATCCATTTGATCTTTTCTCCTGGTATGCTTGGTAATTTTTTATGTCATGCCAGGTATTCCATATAGAAAAAAAGTAAAGAAAATTTGAGCTCTAGATTTTGTGAACATCCTTACAGAAAGATTTACCTTTGCTTCTCACAGGCAGTTAAGCAAGGGCAAATAATTTTAGCCAAAATAGTATTTGTAGTTTTAAAGTTAGTTTGTTTTCTTTTTTTTATTCCTGTTTGGGTTAGTCTTTACTTCTAAGTTATAGCTCTTTTGATGTCCCATCTGTAATCCTAGGTTTACTAGGATCTATCTTGGTGTGTCTTAAACACTGACTTGTGTCTTCCAAGCTCTTTGAGGCTGCCAAAACTCTGCTCAGTGCTGCCTACAAATCAGTAAATGCCTTAGAGGGAAAAGAAGAGGTGAATGTCAAGTTCATGTTCTCTTGTTGATTATCCTTCATCAAGCTGTTGCTGTATTGATAGGTCTCCAATGCTATCAAGCAGGTTTGTAAATATATATTTCAATCAGCTTTTATACTTGTTTTATGTGAGCAGGGAGAGCTATGCTTATAATGGCTGGCCTATATCATAGTTAGAGAAAGAGTGGCAAAGTTCATACAGTTAATCACTATTGTATGTAGCTTCATAAACAGATAATTCAAGACAAGACTCACTTGTCCAAGAATTTATGAATTACTTTGGAGAAAAACTCATAGAACTCTTTTCTAAAAGAATATTGCAATGTGTTCATGTACTAAACTAAGTTAAAAGGATCTAGAAACTCTTTGAGGCTATCAGTGCAGTTCAGTCACTCAGTCGTGTTCGACTCTTTGTGACCCCATGAATTGCAGCACGCCAGGCCTCCCTGTCCATCATCAACTCCCAGGGTTCACTCAAACTCACGTCTATCAAGTCGGTGATGCCATGGACCATGCTTAATTGCTTTTTATGTCTTTAGTAAATGCTTAGTAAATTTGTTGAGGTGAATGGGCATGAAAACACATATTCTAGGAGTTTGGGATAGAATAAAAGGGTGTGTGAGCTACTGTATGCAGGCAGCATCGGTCATAAGGGGTTTCCTGTTAGATGTATAATATTTGGTAGGTCGAGGGGAAAAGAAACTCAGTTCCAGGAGAAAACATGTGCCAAGTCTGAGGATGAAGCTGGCAGGCATAGGAGACAATGAGGTTACCAATGTATCTGTAACTAAGGATTTGTTTTAGGGAGTAAGTACTGGATGTATAGAGTGGATGCATGTGATAAGAAATGTGGGAATACCACATTGTGGGATGTTGATTTTCTTCTATGGGCAAAAGGCTTTTCATAATACTTCCATGCAATGTTAATAGAAGCTAAGCCAAACAAAGAAATAAAGAAGACGTTGAGGTTTGGAAAACATTGATTTAAACAGATTTGTTTACTGTAGGATTTCTTTGAAACTTTAAAGTGTGCATGGTGAATTCCCAAAATTGTCTAAACTCAAAAAATTTTTGTTTATAAAGGAACAGTGCTTCTGGGAACATGTTTTGGGAAATTGGGATATGTGGGCATTGAAGAAATACTTGCTGGAATATGACACCGCATGAAAGGCTTGTGAAAGTTGGAGCTTTTATGGTATTTTTCACAGATTTCTCCCAAGAAGAACATCTTGCAAAAGTCTTTTTTTCACTTTATATGAATTGAGTGAATTAATGATTTTAGTGGATAAAGGAAGAATGAGATCAGAGTGAAGTCAGTTTTTTACAAAAATTAATCTGATAGAGTTGGACTATAAAGAAAGCAGAGCGCCGAAGAATTGACGCTTTTGAACTGTGGTGTTGGAGAAAACTCTTGAGAGTTCCTTGAACTGCAAGGAGATCCAACTAGTCCATCATAAAGGAAATCAGTCCTGAATATTCATTGGAAGGACTGATGCTGAAGCTGAAACTCTAATCCTTTGGCCACCTGATTTGAAGAACTGACTCATTTGAAAAGAACCTTGATGCTGGGAAAGATTGAGGGCAGGAGGAGAAGGGGATGACAGAGGATGAGATGGTTGGATGGCATCACCGACTCACTGGACATGAGTTTGAGTAAACTCCGGGAATTGGTGATGGACAGGGAGGCCTGGCATGCTGCAGTCCATGGGGCTGGAAAGAGTTGGACACGACTGAGCGACTGAACTGACTGAACTGAATCTGATAGTGTGGTATAGTATATGTGTTTGTTTGTGTGTGTGTGTGTTTTTTTTTAACCACATGTTTCCCAAAATTAATCTGATAGTGTAGTATAGGATGGACTACAGGGGTAAGTACCACTTACAGGGGTAAGTAATTACCATGAAATTAAAACACCCTTGCTCCTTGGAAGAAAAGCTATGACCAACCTGGACAGCTTATTAAAAAACAGAGACCTTACTTTGCTGATAAAGGTCTGTCTAGTCAAAGCTATGGTTTTTCTAGTAGTTGTGTATGGATGTGACAGTTGGATCATAAAGAAAGCTGAGTGCCAAAAAATTGATTCTTTTGAACTGTGGTGTTGGAGAAGACTCTTAAGAGTCCCTTGGATGGCAAGGAGATCAAACCAGTCCATCCAAAAGGAAATCAGTCCTGAATATTCATTGGAAATACTGATGCTGAAGCTGAAACTCCAATACTTAGGCCACCTGATGCGAAGAACTTCATTGGAAAAGACCTTGATGCTGGGAAAGATTGAAGGCAGGAGGAGAAGAGGGTGACAGAGGATAAGATGGTTGAATGGCATCACTGACTCGATGGGCATGAGTTTGATTAAGCTCCAGAGTTGGTGATGCACAGGGAAGCCTGGTGTGCTGCAGTTCATGGGGTCTCAAAGAGTCAGACACGACTGAGTGCCTGAACTGACTGACACGGGTAAGAAATTAGAAGCTGAAAAACCAAAAGGAAGCTGTTAAAATTATCCAGACCTAAGAATTTTTTTCTTGGATATGGTGACATCCTTGGAAGTGGAAACTAATGTGGATAACAGTATATTTTGTAAAGAGAACTTGCAAGATTTGGTGATAGATTAAATGAAAGAGGAAGGAAGTTTTCAAGGTACTCCAAGAGTCTGGATGACTCTGACGCTGATGGAGTCACTATAGGGAAGAAGGAACTTCTATACGAGAGTGTTTTGTTTCCTTCATGGAGCCTGTGGCTTGATGAAGAGGATCATAAAGTACTAATTCCACGAACTTTTACTTTGGGTTGGAGAACCTTCTTTCTTTGTTTTGTTTTAAATTTGGCTGCACCATGAGGCATGTGAGGTATTAGCTCCCCAACCAGGGATTGAACCCTGAGCCCTGGCAGTAAAAGTGCTGAATCCTAACCACTGGACTCCCAGACAAATCCCTTGAGAACTTGCTGTGTAGAAAAGATCACAACTTTTAAACACAAAGCTAGGGATGGGAGAGAGTTTGAATGAAAAATATAGGAAAAAACTCTGATGAAAACAAGACAAAACAAAACACTGTATTTGAGTGAAAGCAAATATATTGTGTAAAGTTTCTCACCTAGCCCACAAGGCAACTTTTCTTCTAGCACATAATTCTAAGATAACTACTAATAAAATATGCTAATTAGAACATTTGAAATTTCTGGTGACGATGATTAGGTAATTGCTTTGAGCTACTTCTTTTCCAAAAGAAACTGAAGCGTTCTAGGATTATCAACAAGTGGACTTCTGATTTGGGGACTAAATATGCTGTGAGATTGTCAATGTAGTTCTGTCTAGTCTAGGCATACTAAGAGTCAAAACATAAGCAAAACCAAACTATCACCATCACGGTCTATGTCTGATCAAACCTTATGAGTCCCAGGGGAGGCGACTTCTCCAGCTCAGAAAGAGATGGAATGGATTCAGCACAGACTTCAGACTCATAGACTTAGATTTAAATCCTGGGAGGGGGGCAAAATAGTTGCTTTTCAACTTTTAGTCTGTGTGTGCATGCTCAGTCCTTTAGCTGTGTCTGACTCTTTGCTACCCTATGGACTATAGCCTGCCGGGCTCCTCTGTCCATGGGATTCTCCAGGCAAGAACACTGGAATGGGTTGCCATGCCCTCCTTGACCCAGGGATCGAACTGCCATCTCTTAAGTCTCCTGCATTTGACAGGCAGGTTCTTTACTGCTAGTGCCACCTGGGAAGCCCAGCTTTCAGTCTACTTATCTAAAAGTAGAAATAGTCACTATCTCACAGAATAGTAGTGAGGGTTAATAAGATAAAAATGACTAGCACCATGGGAATTGGGTATGTGTATACACTAATGAACGAGTACTGTGTTACAGTCTCTTACACAACCTTCTGTCTATCAAATAGACCTGCCTGTTTTCCATTTAAAAATCATGTGTCCATTAGTATTGCACCTAGAGATCTTGAAGGTTGCTACATTTGTGATGATGACAATTCAGAGTGATGATAAAATTGATTTCATCATGATTAACAGAAAAATATTCAAAAATATTTTCAAAGGATTTCCACATAATGAATGGTAGTTATAAGGGTCAAGTGTTGGTGGAGCTAGAAAAGACTTTTTGTCCTTGCTGGAAAAGTTGTAAATTGTTGTTTTTGTTATTCAGTTGCTAAGTCGTGTCTGACTCTGGTGCCCCGTGGACTGCAGCACACCAGGCTTCCCTGTCCTAAAACTGTCTCCTAGGTTTGGCCGAAACTCATGTTCATTGAGTTGGTGATGCCGTCCAACCATCTTATCCTCTGTCACCCCCTTCTCCTCCTGCCATCAGTCTTTCCCAGCATCAGGGTCTTTTCCAACGAGTCTGCTCTTCGCATCAGTTAGCCAAAGTATTGGTGCTTCAGCTTCAGCATCAGTCCTTCCAATGAATATTCAGGGTTGAAATCCTTTAGGATTGACTGGTTAAAGTTGTAAACACATGGGTAGTAATATTAAGAATAAAGATGTTTTTCACTAATTGTAATTCAACATTTCCTTTCCGTTACATCAGTGAGAAGAAGCTCATTACAGATGCCCTTAATAAAAATCAATTTCTGAAGAGATTGGATCCTCAACAGATCAAAGACATGGTGGAATGCATGTATGGGAGAAACTACCAGCAAGGGAGCTACATTATTAAGCAAGGAGAACCAGGAAACCATATCTTTGTACTGGCAGGTGGGTTTCACAGATTTTTAGTTATCATATAACAAATATTTGCCTATTGTTTAATGATTTTTTTGCACATATTTATAAAAATGCAAAATTGGTTGTTCTATTTGTAGAAAATATAACAGATTGAGTTAATGAAATAATAATATTTGTTGGTCAAATCATCCTGATGTTAATAATTAATATTTATAGAATGCTTTCTATATGTCCAGCATCCTACTGAGTATTTAATAGAGAGATCTCATTTCAGCTCACTAATTCTGTTAGGCAAGTGCTAATATCTTCATATTACTAATGTGGACTATGTCACAGAAAGGTTAAGTAACTTACCCAAGGCCACACAGCTCATTAGTGGTAGAGACAGAATGCAAATTTAACAATCTGATTTGAAAGTTAATGCTTATTAATCACAGTGACACTTCAGAAAGGTGTTTTAGAATATTCAGAATACAACTGCTTGTGCTGGCTTTTTACACTGTTGTACCATGAAAAAGAAAACAGTTATTTTTGTGGCTCTGTTAAATAGTTTGGTTATACACCAATGATTTCAAAAGATCATTTAGTTGCATTTAACCAACAGCTGGACTTCCTATGTGGCGCACACAATAGATAAGTCAAATGAAATGCCTTAAGATTAAGGCTGGTGTATTTAGAACCATTTAAAGGAATTCCTCCATACCCAATCACCTGAACATGCTTCCATGCTAGGTAGATCATAATAGTTAGAAGGAAAAGGATTTATTTCTCAGATGCATGTCAAATGCATATCAAATCTTGTAGTGGAATTCAACAATGTTTGTTGTTTTTTTTTTGGATACAGAAGCAAGAAATGATCTGATCAGGACTTGTCGTTATTGAATGCTCTGTCAAATTCTGAATTGCCTCAACTTTTTGAGTTTTAGGGAAAAAAGTTGACTAGCTTGCCCAGATGGACTGCTAACCTGGAATGTGCTGTGGCCTTTTATTTTGTATCCTGGCCATCTAAACAATGCTTTTTCAAATTTATAAATTTTTATTTATGGTCAAATATGATCAAAGCCCATATTTGGGCTTTGGGAGTTCTGAGGGAGACATATGTGAATAAGACATGATTTCTATATAATAGGCTCCAGTTTCATCCACCTCATCAGAACTGATTCCCAGAAAGAAAAACACCAATACAGTATACTAACGCACAACATAGGTATTCAGATCAGGTGCGTTGAATGACTGGGTAGACAGAGCTGACTCAGAGGGGTTGTACTTAGCTGTGAATTAGGAGAAGGAAAGACCAATTCGTCAAGGGAAAGAGAAATAACCCCTCCATTTTCTTCCTCTAAGAATATAGGTCTTATTACATACGGTTTTAATTAGCTAATCAGCTTTCCTGGTGGCTCAGACAGTAAAGAATCTGCTTGCAATGCAGGACACCAGGGTTCAATCCCTAGGTTAGGAAAATCTGCTGGAGAAGGGAATGACTACCCATTCTAGTATTCTTGCCTGGAGAATTCCATGGACAGAGGAGCCTGGTGGGATACAGTCCATGGTGTCACAAAGAGCTGGACAGGACCCAGCGACTAACACTTGATTAACTATGATTTTATTTACATTTGTTTGAAAGGAAAGGAGAGAATTACCCAGGCAGAAGAACTGTGAGGAAGTTACCTCTCCTTCCCCGCCAACCTCTGCTTAGCTGAAGATTGTTGTCAAGTGCTCTTTCTTTTTATGTCTTTAATTTTAGAACAGTTTTAGGTTACAGAATAATTGATAGGAAAGAACAGAGATTTCCCATATACGCTCTACCCATATCCATAGCCTCTCCTGTTATTAACATCACTCACTAGAAAGATGTTTTTTTTTTTAATAACCAAAGATGAACTTACTTTGACACATTATAATCATTCGAAGTCCATCCTTGGTGTTGTGCAGTCTATCAGTTCAGTTCAGTCGCTCAGTTGTGTCTGACTCTTTGTGACCCCATGAATCACAGCACGCCAGGCCTCCCTGTTCATCACCATCTCCCGGAGTTCACTCAGACTCACATCCATCGAGTCTGTGATGCCATCCAGCCATCTCATCCTCGGTTGTCCCCTTCTCCTCCTGCCCCCAATCCCTCCCAGCATCAGAGTTTTTTCCAATGAGTCAACTCTTCTCATGAGGTGGCCAAGGTACTGGAGTTTCAGCTTTAGCATCATTCCTTCCAAAGAAATCCCATGAGATAAATGTATAATGATATATAGCCATCATTATAATATCATGCAGAGTATTTTCACTGTCCTGAAAATCCTCTGTGCTCTGCCTATTCATCTTCCCCCTAACTGTTGGCAACCACTAATCTTTTAGTTTTCTCCATCATTTTCCCTTTTCTCAAATGTTATATAGTTGGGGTCATGCATTATTTAGCCTTTACAGATTGACTTCTTTCACTTAGTAATATATGTTCAATGTTCCTGCTTGTCTTTCCATGGATTAGTATCTCATTTCTTTTTAGCGCTGAATAGTATTTCATTGTCTGGATGTATCACAGTTTTGGGCTTCCCTGGTGGTTCAGGTGGTGAAGAATCTGCCCACAATTCAGGAGACCTGGGTTCAATCCCTGAGTCGGGTAGATCCCTTGGAGAGGAAAATGGCAACCCACTCCAGTATTCTTGGCTGGAGAATTCCATGAACAGAGGAGCCTGGGGCCCGGCGGGCTACAGTCCATTTCTACAGTCCATACAGTCCATGGAGTCCCACCTGGTGGGCTACAGTCCATGGCGTCCCAAAGAGTTGGACACAATTGAGTGACTAACACACACACACTCACATACACACACCACAGTTTATTTATCCATTTACCTACTGAAGGACATCTTGGTTATTTCCAGGTTTTGACCATTATGAATAAAGCTGTTGTAAACATCTGTGTATAGGTTTTTGTGTAGACCTAAGTTTTCAGCTCCTTGAATAAATACTAAGGTGCACAGTTGCTGGATTTTATGGTGAACGTATGTTTAATTTTGTAAGAAACCACCAAACTGTTCCAAATTGGGTGTACCATTTAGCATTCCCACCAGCAGCGTATGATAGTTCCCATTGCTCCATGTCCTTTCCAACACGTGGTGGTGTCAGTGTTCTCAATTTTGGTCATTCTATTAGGGGTAGAGTGATATCTCGTTGTTTTAATTTGTTTTTCCCTGTAAATGTGATGTGGAGCATCTTTTCATAAGCTTATTTTCCATCTGTATGTCTTCTTTGGTGAGTGTTTGTTAAAGTCTTTGGCCTGTGTTTAAACTGGGCTGTTTTCTTATTGAAGAACTTTAAAAGTTCTTTGCATTAATGTATTTTGTAAAACAGTTCTTTATCAGATGTATCTTTTGCAAAAAAGATATTTTCTCTCAGTCTGTGGCTTGTCTTTTAATTCTTTTGCTATTATTTTTCTCAAGCACTCTTCTTAGGGACTTCGTTTATTAATTCACTTCAATGAATGAGGGCTTAAACAATGAACAAGGCATGATGAGGTAACTTACCCAAGGTCACACAGCCAGTGACTAGTCAGAGCCAGGCAGGCTGATTCCAGGGCCAGAACACTTCTCAGTCGTGACAAGTTAGTCTTTCGTGACAAGTTAGTCTTTCCACCAGTGTAAACACCTTTGTTGTGTTTTCAGGACATGAAGTGATTGTTGTGTTTCTTGTACAAAAGAAGTAGTTTCATGTGCTGCGTTTTTTGGGGCGTAGAATGAATTTATATGAAACACTTGCCATCTGCTGCTTCAGGGAAAGAGCTTTGTAACGATAATAACACTGACAATATATATATATTGTGGCTCTTCTGCACAGTTTGCAGCATCTTAGTTCCCCAGCCAGGGATCAAACCCATGCACCCTGCAGTGGAAGCGTAGAGTCCTCACCACTGGACCACCAGCAAATTCCTAAGAGCTAACACTTATGTGGCACTTGTGTGCCATCTGTGGTTCTGTGATCCTACGTATAGTAACTTGTTTACTTGTCACCACCATATGAAGTAAATGTGATTAATTTTATCTCAGATATTGATAAGGAACCCATGCAGAGTGGGTACCTCTTAATGCTAATCAACTAATAGAGAGTGGGCTTCAGTCTGCATTCCTAACCACTTTATTACAATGAGAATCGTAAGATATCTTACCTGGATGCTTTGTGTACCTTCTGCTTGTTCCATTTTAATTTATGGAATCTCAGTGGATTTTGATTATTTGTGTGTTCTTACATTCTACTTGATAGAGGGTCGACTAGAGGTGTTCCAGGGGGAGAAATTGCTGTCATCCATCCCTATGTGGACCACGTTTGGGGAGCTAGCTATTTTATACAACTGTACAAGAACTGCCTCTGTGAAAGGTAACAGAAGAAGAAATGTCTAGTTTTCACTTGCTACACAATGCTAAAGGCAATCTAAGTCACTGTTGCATGCTGAGTCTTTTTGTCTTCTGCTGTGCCCCTTATGCTCTTATTAATAGAAAGGCAATGCTCGTAAAAGGATTTATATTGAAGCACTTGTCTGAATGATTCAAGCTTAAAGAAACCTTTCCGTTGGATACCTGTATTTAAAATATGAATATGGCTTTAAACATAATTGAGTCTAGTATTTGCTTTAGTTGCCAATGTCAACTTTTTACTATGTAGATATTTGTCTTTGGCTCATCCAGAATGTTTGCTTTCTATTCTCCATGAGGTGATGACCACTTTATGAATCAGAAAAAGTAATTATACCAATAAAATGTGTAAATATCAAAAAGGACATGAATTAATTAATGAGAGTTTTCCTGAGTGATTTTTGAGATTAGTTCAATTGCTTCTCCTTAGGGTTCTTGTTTTTATTCACTTTATTCATGGTCATATCATGTTTTCTTCTGAATTAACTTAGATCTAGTGTTTCTCGGTGTTTGTTAGGTTATCTGTGTGAACACTGTTGCAGTATTTGATAAAAATGCAGATTCTAAGGCTCCACTCCAAACAATCTCTGGCAGTGGGGCCCAGGGATCTTTATTTTTAACAAGAATGTCAAACTAATTCTAATTCACTCTGAAGTTTAGTAAACCAGAGATTTTGATTTTGGTTTATTCTGTAGGCTCTCAACACTGCTATAAAAAAGAAAAAATCTTACTATCATAATTTCATATAGATCTTTTGGAGTGACTACTTTTGCTTCTCTTCCTTTTTAGAATATATTCTTGCTTTTAATGTCTTTCCTATGAAAAGGCTGTCTCAAAAACTGTCTTGCATAATCTCTTTGAAAGTGATTTTATATATTTTATGTAAAAGTAACCATAGAGATTCTTAAAATATATTGGCTCTCGTTAGCAACGGTGTCTAAACAACATAAAAAGACATAAAAACAGACTCACAAGCAGAGACCTTTAACTTTCAATTATCTGCTTGTGAAGTCTTCACTTTTTGGAATAGATGCAGGCTGGCTGGCTTTCTTTTGTATCACAGCCCAAATCTAAAATACATCCTGATGATGCAGTGTGTAATTAAGAATTGCAAACTAATTTTAATATCATCCTAAGCAAAACATAATTAGAATGGAAATCTTTTGCTGCTCACTTCCAAATCATGGTTCATTTCAAAGCCAAAAATGATTTTATAAAATTACCTACTCTTTACATCACTACTTCCTTCCATTTTGCATGTTTAAATAATGCCTTTTCCAAGAAAGATAATTTTATGACAGTACATGAAAAAGTTATTGATTAACATTTTGGAATGTTTTCTTAATGTAAGAGCTCAACAGGGTTTTATTATTTTCTTGATTTTTCTAAAGCTATTACCAATGTTAAAACATGGGCACTAGATCGAGAGGTATTCCAGAATATAATGAGAAGGACAGCTCAAGCTAGAGATGAACAGTACAGAAACTTCCTCAGAAGGTAAGAGCAACGCATTGATGGCCGAAAGAGAAGGTGGTCTAGCCACACTGTGGGTATGTTGGTTTTATCAGAGTAATTATTTTACTATAGCTTTTCTTATTTAAGCATTTTCCACAAGATTAAGCCAAAGGAACACAAGTATTTTCTTGCAGTAAATGCCACTATATATGAAAATTTGTGTTTCATTCCCATTAGCCTTTTCACTGATTTATTTCTCTTGCTAATTTTACCCTTGTGTTGATGGAGTCATTTCACATAGTACAGAGTAATGTCCAAAAAATTCCTAAAATATTCATTTGGGTTGCTCAGTTGACTTCTAAAGATATCCTATAATTTGAAAGTTGATAACAAAAGGTAATAATGCTTTGCTTAAAATAATATTAAATTATTTTACTGTCCTTATTTGCTTTACCTGAGACATTTTCTCATTGGCATAGCCACACTATCTTCCAAATTACAATTTTTTTTTTTTGTAGCAAATTAACTTGCCAAAAATATTATGCTTTCCATCATGACATGGAGCCTTGAAACATGCATTTTGTAAACTGTTCTGAACCCCCAACTACTTGGACGCATTAAATTATAGAAAAACAAGTGTCTATTTAGCTAAAAAAAGTTAACAACACATTAAAAACATTTCTTGAAAAGTATAAATTTCTTATTTAAAATCTTTCTGTGTGTTTTGGGGGAGATTTGACAGTCTCTGAAGCTGCAATGTGTAGTGTAACGATATGTAACCTATGATAAGTGATAATAACAATAAAATATCCTGCAGTTTCCAAAAATAAATTCTGAGTTCTTTTTAAGTATAATTAAGTTTATCTTTCATAACTATCCTGCAGAGTCAATGATTTTAGGAATGTGCAGTGCCTAGCCCAAAGTGAAGACTCAGTGAATACTGAACGGAGGCATTGTTAATCAGTAGAACATTGCAGGCGTTGAGGTTTTACATATGGACTCTCTTTGATGTTCTTTCCCAGACACAATAATGACTCCTGGCAGAGAGCTGCAGTAATGACAAGCAGGTGCCTTACCTATATGCTAATCAACGCCTTATCCATCAGGTTGTGGGGTCTACTTGAGTATTTGTGTTAGTTGCTCAGTTGTGTCTGACTCTCTGCCACTCCATGGACTGTAGCCCACCAGGCTCTTCTGTCCATGGAATTCTCCAAGCAAGAATACTGGAGTCAGTTGCCATTCCCTTCTCCAGGGGATCTTTCCTACCCAGGGATTGAACCTGGGTCTCTTGTATTGCAGGCAGATTCTTTACTGTCTGAGCCACAGGTTATCTCAAAATCCAGCAACTGAGCAACACAGATCTGTATTTAAAATTAATGCAAGGACCAATCGGGGATACATGAATAAACCAGTGTCTATGGGTTGCATCAACCCACTCCAGTACTCTTGCCTGGGAAATCCCATGGATGGAGGAGCCTGATAGGCTACAGTCCATGGAGTTGCGAAGAGTCTTACACGACTGAGCAACTTCACTTTCACTTTTCACTTTCCTGCACTGGAGAAGGAAATGGCAACCCACTCCAGTGTTCTTGCCTGGAGAATCCCAGGGACGGGGAGCCTGGTGGGCTGCCGTCTATGGGGTCGCACAGAGTCGGACACAACTGACGTGACTTAGCATGGGTTGCATCGTGTCTGAGATAAAACCTGAGCCACTAGGCGTCGTTAGTGGTTCATTCCCTTGAAATCTACTGTGTTCTGCCTCAACGGAAGGAACTCAAGAGAATTTACTAGGGCACCTTCCTTCCTTCCTTTTTACTTTCCTTTCTTCTTTTTGTTATCTCATTCATACATTTTTTTCAACCAATATGTATTTCAGGCCTAAACATTGTGAATTCAGTGGTGAACAAGATAAACCTAATCTATGCCTTCATAGATGGGAGACAGATTAAAGATTTTTTCTCATATTAATTTCCTTACCAACCCCCAAGGGTGATAAGCTATAGGACATATTTTTCACTAACAGTAGTAGATCCCAGTTTGGACCAGAATTAGAACTTTCATGATTGGCATGTGTTAATCAATTAAACCAAAGGAACAAAAAGTATTCCCTTGCAGTAAATACCACTATACAGAAAAAAAGGTTCTGGTTAACCCTTTTACCTTTTCATGTGTAAGAAGACATATTAGAGAAATACATTTGTGTTTGCTCCATAATATACAACAAGCTCTTTTTTCGTTTACATCTTCTTTCCCAATGGCTCAGTGGTGAAGAATCCACCTGCAGTATAGGAGATGTGGGTTCGATCCCTGGGTTGGGAAGATTGCCTGGAGAAGGAAATGGCAACCCACTCCAGTAATCTTGCCTGAAAAATCCTATGGACTAAAGGAGCCTGGCGAGCTACAGTCCATAGATTGCAAAGAGACCCTACTGAGTGACTGAGCATATTATGAAATATTTGACATATATCAAATGATGCACAGTACATATGTAAGTTATAAGATATAATAACAGAATGAGTGCCATCAAGCTACTGCCCAATATAAGCAGAAAGTTAACAGTGCTGTTGGGGTTATCATATGCTCTTCTATGTATGGTCATTTTCTAGCCTTCCTTGGAGAATCTCCTCTCCTTGGATTAGTCTATATTCTGAAGTTTGGTAATCATAACCTTGGTATTTCTTATTATTTTGCCTCTAGCTTGGTTTAGCCTGCTTTTGAATTTTACAAAATTGATATTATTTTTGCAAGTCAATTATTTTACTCAATACCTTCTGTTAAGGTTCATCTGTTTGGTGAAAGTGAAGTTGCTCAGTTGTATTCAACTCTTTGTGACCCCATGGACTGTAACCTACTAGGCTCCTCTCTCCATGGGATTCTCCAGGCAAGAATACTGGAGTGGGTTGTCATTTCCTTCTCCAGGGGATCTTCCCAACCCAGGGATTGAACCTGAGTCTCCCACACTGCGGGCAGACGCTTTAACCTCTGAGCCACCAGGGAAGCCTTCTTTATTATTTTGCCCGTAGCTTGGTTTAGCCTAGTTTTGAATTTTAAAAAATTGGCATTATTTTTGCAAGTCAATTTTTTTACTCAGTTCCTTTTATTAAGGTTCATATACTTGGTTAGTGCAGGCATTTCTTCTATTATAGAGCTCTGTCATCTGACTCAACCACAGTGCATTTACTGCTCTGCCATTGGGGGTGTTCCAGTGTTTTGCAATTACAAATGATTCAGATGCAGAAGTTCTTAGACACAGCTCCTGGCTACATGCCTCCTGAAGCACTGTGCAAGAATCAGTTTAGAGCTCTCTTTTTGAAAATCAGACCCAATCATGTATTTATGGAGGAGCATCATTTTTTTCCTTAGCGGTGTCAAATTTTAGATGGTAAGAAAAAAGTATTTACTTTACAGAAATTCTATCAACAGTCCTGAGTGAAAATGGGTAAAGTAGAAATTTCTTTAAAAGTACAATTTAAGCATATTGATTAGTTAATAATAGTGAGTAGAATTTTTGTTTTTGTTTTTTCAAATAATTTCAATGTTCTTTTCCTTCTCTGTTTATTATTATTATCTGTAAAAATGTTCTTATTACATGCCTCTGGCTACCATTAATTTTAAAAGATTGTACAATATGACTAATAATCAAAGATCATTTCCATGCTAATTCCTATGTTCCCCCTGGATTCAGTCTTAACTTAATTACAGGATTTAGATGAAAATCTGATCCTCCTCTGGAAGTGGAGGACCTCATTCATGCTAATAAAAGAGATATTGAGATGTGGAACACATTTCTGGATGTGATTCATTTTGAAAGCCAACAATAAATGTAAACATTTTTTTTTTTTCTCCAAACAAAATTTGGTCATTTTCCTTTCATGGCATCTTACAATTTTTATTTATTTGCCTAGGATAAATGTCTGCTGTTTTATGTGATCATATAATTTCAGTGTATTTGAAATCTGTTTTTGAAATTCAGTTATTTATGTATGATATATATGGAGATTTACTTTGGAAAAATTAAAATATTTGTTTAAATGTGTGTATAAATTTATATAGAGGTGTGTATTTGTAGTTTAATTCAGGAAGATAATTAAATAAAGGTTTCTTTTTAATTTTGAAGTGTATCCTTGCTGAAGAATTTACCTGAAGATAAACTAACCAAGATCATTGACTGCTTGGAAGTGGTAAGAAATTTTAAAGTAAAAAAAATATATTTCATTAAAAGATTGTATAATCTCATCATTATTAGGCTTGTAAATGAATAAAAAGGAAAAGATGGTGATCACTAATCTACAGAAACCAGGAAACATTTTCACAGTAGAAAAACTCTGGGCTAACTCACACTGAATTAAGGGCCTGGATTGGGATTCAGGGACTTTTCTGAAATATATAAAAGAAAATTGGATTTGCATGTGTAAAGATTTACATATTTTAATCTTTTTTAGTATATTTTATAAAACTAATCTGCCTTACTCAAGAGGCATTTCATTTTCACCAATTAACATCACATCCTTTACAGAGTATTCCTAGTATGAAGGAGTCAGTGATGCATAAGTAGGTAATGGAGTAGAGAAAGGATATTATTGGAACTTTCCTGACAAGCTTCTGAATCAAGCTATGAAATACTCCATACTTGAAAACTCTAGGCTATGAAAAGACATTTGGGAAAAAAAACCAGTCAAACCCTGCACTTAAGAAGCACTTTACTTATTTTAACATCTAGGGAAAAGAGGCATATTGGAACGTGTTCAAAAACTCATATTAGGGATCACACAGATGGTTGGTTCTAGTCCAAGCCTAGTCAAGTCTTTTTGTGAATAATGCTTTTCTGACATGTACCTTGGATTCTAATAATATGCATTATATGAAAACCTCTTCAGAGATTAATATTCAAAGTAAATAGCGTCTAACTTTTTTTTGGTGGGTGGGGGAGTTAATTTCATTGAAACCCAAATCGCTTTTAGGGAATTTAAAGGTAGTATGGAATAGGAAAGGAATCACATGTCCACTTTAAGCTTTTATAAAGCTGTTCTCAGTGGGAGACAGAAAAAAAAAAAAAAACAAAACCCTCCAGACTGATTGTTGACAGATTCATGCGTTTGTCAATCACAATATACAACGTAAACTAATATCTGTTGAGAAGGGAACACCAACCATTTCATCCTTAAGTGTAAGTGACACCAGTCATGTTTCCATTTACAATTCATGGAACCCATCCAGCCATTTATCAAGGACAGGCCATGGTGACACAGTGCCTGGCCTCGTGTCCCCAGAGCGCTCAGATATGAAGTCATTTTCAAGAGGACTGCTTGCCTGCCTCTCATGGGATTTTCTCAGTGTAACATAACCCAATCACAGATGTTACAAATTAATAATTCATCCTAATTTCTGAGTGTTTATTTTAAAAGCTGGAGAAGCCATGTATTTTTTTGTGAACTGAGGAAATCTGTTTTTAATATAATACTAATAGAGTAGATTCACCAGAGGGGAATTCCATGCTGACAGCAAATATTAAAATTTAGTGTCATTAAAAATAAATGGTAAATTAGACATATTTATAGCAGCCATAGGCAATAGCTGCAGAATATATAGGGGGCGGGGGAGGCGGGGCTCCAACCTAGTATTAATTAACACACAGTTCGAGTTTGAAAGTCTCATCATTTAAAACACCCTAGAAAGGCTTTATTATATATTTGCCTTTGCAGACAGCAGCACAGTTTATAAAGGGCTCTTTATTCATACCTGGCAAACAAATGTGTCTCTGTAATGTGTGAAAATTCTCAAATTCGAAAGTGATTAACAAGGGAGTCATGGGATCTATTTAGTGCTAAGAAAAGTACATAATTTACCAGCATAGCTTGGACTGATAACCCATCAGCAGGGTCCTGACAGCAGCCAATCACTAATGCATTGGAATTATGACAGAGCCCCCGCTGAACTCCAGGGCCAGCTGTCCCACAAACTGGCTCCATAATCTTTGAGAAAAGCAGGCTGAATCTGGTGTACTATTTAGGAGTTGATTTGGATGGTTTCAAGTTTTTGTGCAGAGGGTGCAGGGGGAGCGTCGGAATTTCCCATCACGAACCAGTAGATCTGATGAGTTAAAGACTTTGTTGAACTCCTGGACCAAATGGGCTGAATATGCGGTATTCCAAAAGCATTTCTTGTTTTAGCATAAATCGTCCAGAGCATTCAGTTCTAGAGGCAGACATCGCCTTTAAACCTCTTCTCGTGTTCTAATGAGAAAAGGAGGGTGGAAAGAGTAGCGACATATTCACTGGCGTGTTTTAAGAGTTAACTGATGTACATCCTAAAACGTGTCACAGATTCTGAGCGCAATGTAACTGTTAGTGATGATGAAAATAACAATGTGACTTCTGCGCTTGGCAGTCGTGTAGTATAAAAGCCAGGATAGGGAACAGTTTCTGTTTCCTCTGGTGGCAATCGATCCAGGAAGTGTGGGGTTTGAGTGTGCGGTGGATGGAAAAGTCACCTAACTTTTTGTTATGAAGGTTTGGTAATTTGACCCGGTGGCCCTGGCGCTGCGACTCTGACATGCCTCTTTCATGACACGAGGTGTAGTAAGAGTTGGGTGGGGGTAGCGGGAATGTCCTTGTCCTTAATCAGATCATCAGTGGTGCTGCTTCAAGGGCAGATTCCCTCTAGAAATATGTTACTGATGAACCTATTTGCAGAGCAGGAATGGGGACACAGAAAGACAGAATAGACTCGTGGACACAACAGAGGAAGGAGAGGGTGGGACAAATTGAGAGAGGAGCATTGAAATATACACTACCATGTATAAAATACATAGCTAGTGGGAACCTGCTGTATTACAAAGAGACCTCAACTTGGTGCTCTGTGATAATCCAGAGGTGTGGGATTGGAAAGAAGGAGGTGAGAGGGAGGCTCAA
Source organism: Budorcas taxicolor (assembly GCF_023091745.1). Lineage (NCBI taxonomy): Eukaryota > Metazoa > Chordata > Mammalia > Artiodactyla > Bovidae > Budorcas > Budorcas taxicolor. Next base: position 95,913,229 of record NC_068915.1, on the reverse strand, counting down.
GAGGGAGGGAATATATGTGCACATGTAGCTGATTCACGCTCTTGTACAGCAGCAACTAACTCAACATTGTAAAGCAATTATCCTCCAATAAAAAAAGGCAGGTTCCCACATACTGCCTCAACACTTACTGAATCAGAAACTCTGGGGTAAGGACTCAGATATCCACACTTTAGCCATACAATTTTTAGGCTTATTAAAGTTTAACATTATGAAAAGAATGCATGTATTTTGGGTTTGCCACAGTCTGCCTCTTCATTCACAAGATTTCCATTTTTTATCAGTTTTGGAAAGTCTAATCTTCCTTTCTTATATTTCCTGCTAACACTTGCATCAGCCAGTGGGTTTTTTCTCAATTTAATGATTACACCCAGAACCATAAGAAAGTTGAGAGAATTGTGGATTTTGCCAGTTTATGGGCTGCTCGGTGAGAAAGTTAACTAGTCCAAAGTCTGGAGGTTAAGTATCTGTCCACTGCATACATCAGTTGTGGTGGGGATCAAGGTCTCCTCATCTATCAAATAAAGGCGTGGTAGGCCACATCTCTAAGGGCTTTCTCAGAGTTTCAGTTACAAAATTCCATACTGTGGGTTCACCCAAATGGAGGAATTTCTGTTGGTTTTCACTTTGTAGGCTCTGATAAGGCATCAGATACTAAATTATGCCTTCATGGTTGACACGGTTCACCTGATCCAGATATGTTTGATTTAAAATTTCTAAGATAAATAACTTGGACGAGCGAAAAACAGCTGGTAACAAAGCCAAATAACTGAATACAGTGTGTGTATTTTAATTTATCTATTTTAATTGGAGGATAATTACTTTACAATAGTGTGATGAGTTTTGCTATTCTGTTTACAGTTTTTTAAACAATCAACTTAGGTATGCGGTCACATGATGCAGGGTGTGTGTGTGGGTAAGTGTGTGTGTGTGTGATCATACCTCTGTGTATATCATCAATGCGTATTTGTATTGAAGATTTCTAGCCACACACTGAAGAAGCTAAGGCAGTCATAGGCTTTCTTCTTTGTCTTTGCCTTCTATCAGCTTGGATTTTAATTCGTTTCATATTTTCTATTTATAGACACTCGAGCTCTAGCATTTTGCTATCACAGAATGAGCATTTGCTTTACATGAAAAACTCTTTCATCTTTAACTCTTGCTGTTTATGGTTTTCTTCTGACCTCTGCCTCTCAGTTTGCCCTGGAATTGATTTCCTTTTTTTCCTGTCTTACCATAATACTAAATAACTACTCTCAGGGTTTTTAGACATCTTCTTTTAAAACATCTTTTTTAGACTGTGGGGCACCAACTCATTAGTAGGTCATCAAATCAATTTAGAGGAACAATTTAAAAAAGTCAGAGTAGTAAGCATAGGTATTGTTCAGATATGTTTGTTTTATACAAATATGTGTGTCCATGCTCACATGTGTATATGTGGGCATACATGTAAAATGTATTTAATTACTGTAGGCCAGAGTAAAAAATGTCTGAAAACCATTGCTTCACAGGGTAGGGTCTATGGCTTCTTGCTCCTCTAAGGGACCCCTTTACAGTGTAACCGCAGGACAATAAACCACACTGTTTGCAGTTCTCTTTTTGGTCTTGGTGACCACCCTGGCTAGACTGGCTACACTCCCCAGTTGACAAACACTGGCCAGTCTGGCATCGTAGCCAGTACTTACCACTATATATTTTTGGTCTGACCTACATCCCCAGCCTTTTCTGATCTATGAAGTTACTGTCAACACACTGGGAGGTATTATTTATCTTCCTCCCATGGTTTTGGGTGACAAAGACCCATCACTAGGAAAAATACTGTTAGGAATCTTGCCGCCTAGGAAACAACAAAGCTCTTTCTCAGTGTTCCCGTTCCAGCTACTCCCTCTTAGCTTATCTGACAGATAGAAATTAAAGCTGCACATCCACGCAGACCAGAGGCTATATAATAACTGAAGGAACAGCCTATTAGCAATTCAGAAACTCTCCAGATTCCTTCAGTTCCTTGTGGGTAATAGGGGCTGGGATTGAGAAGGGAACAGGAGGGACTACGAGCAGACTGATTGAAACAGGAGTGTGTCACATGTCACTCCTAAAAGCAGCAGTTTCAGTAAAGAGAACTGAACCTTAGCTCTATCATGAAGATGCCTGGACTGAGCTATCATGGTCCCTCAACCTTCCTGGATCACAGTCATCTCAACAGTAAAATCGTGCTTGAATGGAGTGAACATTTGTGATAGAGCTAAAACAAGAAAGTTGAGTAAGCAGCCTGTGATGTAAAAAACTCAAAATATTATTTTCCAAGCAAAATAGAAGTTTGTTTCTTGCCCACATAGCAGTCCAGGGAGAATGGTCCTGGGTGACTATACAGAATCCTTCCAGAACTTGAGCTGGTGGCTGTTCTGCCATCTTTAACACGGTCCCTCTCGCAAGATCTCTCCTGGCCATGCCATTGCCACTGGGGCACAAGTATGAAGGCACATGTCGGCAGCGGATCATGGGCTTGGCATAGAAATGGGATTTGCACTTCTGTTCAGACTCTTACAGCTAGAAGTTAATCTCGTGGCCACAGCTAATAGCAGGGAGGCTGGGGAATGCAATTTACCTGTGGAAAACATTGATGACCAACTCACAGCCTCTTTCACAGGAATTAACAGTCACCAACTTGACTGCCTCACCTAGTCCTCACACATTGTTAGGAGTGGTAGATCATACCATCTCTATTCGACAGAATAGGAAACTGAGGTCAGATTTAAGTACCGGCTAAGCAAACCATTCTCATCCTCCTCCTTAACATAGCAATCATTAATCATTTGCTATGTTTCAGGTGCTTTTAATTCATCAAAAATTATTGTGTTTAATTGACTTCTGGTGGTAGGCAAAAATGGACTCCCTCCAAAGTAAGTGTCTAGACCCTGAATCCTGGAACATGAATGTGTTGTGTTACATGGCATAAGCAACTTTAAATATGTAATTAGGGTTTTTAGTGAAGTGAAGTGAAGTGAAGGTCACTCAGTTGTGTCTGACTCTTTGTGACCCCATGGACTGCAGCCTGCCAGGCTCCTCTGTCCATGGAATTCTCCAGGCAAGAATACTGGAGTGGGTTGCCATTTCCCTCTCCAGGGATCTTCTTGACCCAGGGATCGAACCCAAGTCTCCTGCATTGCAGGCAGACTCTTTACTGACTGAGGTACAAGGGGAGCCCCAATGAAAGTGAAAGTCGCTCAGTCCTGTCCGACCCTTTATGACCCCATGGACTATACAGTCCATGGAGTTCTCCAGGCCAGAATACTGGAGTGGGTAGCTTTTTCCCTTCTTCAGTGGATACCAACTCAGGAATTGAACTGGGGTCTCCCGCCTTGCAGGCGGATTCTTTACCAACTGAGCTATCAGGGAAGCCCTGAGTACTGCCATGAATACTGGAGTGTGTTACCATGCCCTCCTCCAGGGGATCTTCCCAACCCAGGGACTGAACCCGCCTCTCTTATGGCTCTTGCATTGGCAGGCAGGTTCTTTACCACTAGCGCCACCTGGAAAGCCCACTTAAGGTTTAGGACCTTAAAATAGGGAGATTACCTTCGACTGTCTAGGTGGGTCAAATATTATTACATGAGCCCTTACGAGCAGAGAATTTTCTCTGGCTGGAGTCAGAGAGATGTAGCAGAAGTGGAAGTCAGAGAGATTCCAGGTGTATGAAAAACGCCGTGTGCAACTGTTGGTTCTGAAACATAGCAGGCTCCATGAAAGGACAGGAAAGAAGTCTCTGGGTGCTAAGAGGCAGCCCCCAGCTCACAGCCTACAGGGAAATGGAACCATGTTCTATAGCCTCCATGAACTACATTCTGCCGACAAGATGATTAAACTTGAGAGCAAGTTTTTTCCTAGCCTCCAGAAAGGAACACAGCCCTAGTGACACACGTTGAGTTCAATTTTGAGAGACCTAAAACACAGAGGTTGAGCCACACCATGCCTCTACTCTCTGACTCACAGAAACTGAGATAATAAATGGAGGTTTTTCCAAGCCACTAAGTATGCGTGGTTACTTTCTTACAGATGCAATAGAAAAATAATGTTCTTATATTCTCTCAGTCTTTGAAAGTAAATGTCATTTGAATTTTATGAATTGATGAAAGTGAAATTCAAAGCAGAATTGAGATTTGAATCTATATTTCTATGGCTTGAAAGTACTTTTTCCCCAAAGATACTGTGTTTCCTACCACAAGACGTTGAAATGTCTTGCAAAATGTACACTGTGCTATGTAAATAAAAGGCATGTTTATTAGTATCAGGAGTAATACTTATTCTATAAGTGTAAATCTGTTTTAGTGTAAATAACCAAAGAAGGTACTGAAATATAGCAGACACAAAAGTAGTGTTGTTTGGATTTTATTTTCAACTCTAAAAGAAAAATAAGGGAGCTATTATGTTGTTCTTTATGCCTTTTACAAAAATTAAATAAGCCCATTTTTGCTTGTATAAGTTAAGATATCCATCTTAGTTCTATGACTCTGAGGCAATATCAAATTAAAGGAAAGTAGGGGTGGACAGTTTAATCCATCTTGTATTTTCTAAGAGACTGAATTACTCTTTTGGTCTGACAGGTGGATGAATTACTTTTCCCTGCCAAAATATTCTCTGATTATACACACTTATATGAGGGAAACAAATAAATAAGTGATAATTTGAGATTTTGCAAGTTTAAACTTTGTTGAAGAACAGAATTTACATGTAAAAAATTCTAATGTCAACCTTTCATGATATAAATCTTTGGAGAGAATCCATATGAAAGAGCTCCTTTCATATAGATTGTGTATAATGTTCCCAACCATTGTTCTGCAAGGAATAAGAATTGAGACTGATATTCCGCCATACCCACTGGGGATAGTATTTTCAATTTATAAGATAATGTTTGCCCTTTTTCTAAACTCTAGACCCAGTTTTAGATTGTTGCAACTCCCTAAACAGTTTATATTTAGATTATTTGGGTGAAGCTCACTTGCATATCTCTGATAATTACCTTGCCCTCATTTCTCTTCACGTCTTTCGTGTCCATGACTGACAGTATTCCAGGTGAATATTTTGTGTGTGTATGTGAAAGATAAACATACATTCAGGTACACAAGCAAAAGTCTTCTTACTTTTCCACGGCTTTTGACTACAATATTTAAGAAGATCACAGTTACAGTAAGCAAAAAATGGCAGAAATGGGTGTGGAACATTCATTTCAAAAACACAAGTTTTGTCTCATTTATGTTCATCTGTATATCTCTGCTGCATCTAACCTTTTCCTTTTCTTTCATCCCAATAGGAATACTATGACAAAGGAGATTACATTATTAGAGAGGGCGAGGAAGGAAGTACGTTCTTCATTTTAGCAAAAGGAAAGGTAAATATTAATGAAAGCTTGCTTAAAGTAAATCTAAAGAAGCATTTCAAATGTTTGCCATAAAAGCAGCAGTGTTGTGCATTGCAGCCTAAGTCATCTGCCTCCGTTGAGCAGGCAACGGAGCTTCTGCTCAGAAGACACCTGGGGAGGAGGGGGAAGGGGAGGCAGTCTGAGCACTGGGTTTGGGGCCACAGGAGACTTATCATGGGTTCCTGCTGCAATAGTAATTTCTTAGTGACCTTAGTCAGGTCACTTGACTTTCTTCAGACCTCATTTCATTGTATGTAAAATGACTGGATTATTTCTAAAGGTCCCTTCTAGCTACGATTGTGTGATTCTCGGCCCAAGGGTTCTAGATCAAGGGCTGTAATATTTTCCCGTCCCACAGGTAGACAAACAACAGGTAGAAAATGAACTAGATAACTGACGGAGCAATCAGGCATCGTGCAGTAGAACAATATGATTGAGAACTTGAATCATACACAGGAGCTCAAGTTGGTTTAGATGCTGATGAAAAATTTGCACTAATATATGCAACATATTTACACTAATATATGCAATATATTCCTTTACCTAGATATTGAGTGGATAACATGTTGCCAGTTGTTCTTAGGTTGACTCTTTGCAGTGTTCCTCAGAGACAAAAAGCATTGGTGAGATACTGAAGAAAAGGATAAAATTTTAAGCATCTATGTCTCTGAAGTGTCAGCTTTTTACTGACACTCTTCCTTCCCTGGAAGAGTTTATCATCAGAGCGTTAGACACTGTCCTTTGTAAACTGTTTTGTGGTTGAACTTTGGACGGAGACCCCAGAAATGGAAAAAAATTGACAAAATAGTTTGAGAAACTTTTGAACACTCTGTACCACTTTTCATCATTTCTCCCCAACCGGGACCTCATGGTTTGAAAGAATTCTGGTGAATAAACAAATTTCATTTATCATTTACACTTTTTGAAATGAATAAATGTTCATCAGAACTTCAAACCAGCACAAAGCAACACTTCTTAGCATGTTGGACTGGAATAATTCTAGTCGCGAAAAGGAATATTGATGTTTTTGTCTGACTCTGGCTTCCTGGACTGTGGATCACACTGAGACTCTCAGGAAAGTTGTGGACTTTCCTCCATATACTCATTTTTCTTTCAATTTTAGAGGGTACACAGAAATCAACAAGTTAGTCAGAAACATGAGATTCAGAATTCCTGATATTCAGTCTCATTCTTGATTGATTTGTCAACCCCGTTTGGTTTTTTGAAAAAATAAATTTCCCATAAGGCCATTATTACTTTCCTTGAGCATCCCTAGGAAGAAATAACTGGATTCATGTAAAATACTTTGAGCACTGAGATTTGAATGAAAGCTTCCTCTTACAAAAGGTGGTGTCATTTGATCGTGTCGAATCACAGGATTTTTCAGTCCACCCAGATGAAATGACTATAGTTAGATGATTGTAACTACTGCAAGAATAAAGCAAAGACTTGTCTTTTTCCTTGTTGAGTCAAGTTTATATAGATCAGGAGAGTCTGGTTGAATGGATATGTGTTCAGATTCTCCTTTTTTTTTTTTCTTCTCTCTCTCTTTTCTTATATTGTCTGACATCATTTAGGTAAAAGTCACCCAAAGTACTGAAGGCCATGATCAACCGCAGCTAATAAAAACACTGCAGAAAGGAGAATATTTTGGAGAAAAAGCTCTTATCAGGTGAGTTCATGAATTTGTATATGACACTTAAATAATTCTTTTGTTGTTTTACATGTGTACTTCATACCCACATAGAGTTGTCAAATAGAGCTACCAACTATCCAGGAAATAAATGGCAATTTTACTGACTTCTTAAAATTTCATTGTTAAGCAGGAAATAAGTGTACTAATTTTCCAGAGGAATAAATTCATGAAGTCTTCTAAGTTTGCTAGTGAAAATAAAATTGGTGTTCTATTAGAATTTTTAGTTTAAAAGAGAGAAAGAAATTGAAAATTTTAATTTTCCTGTAAGAATGTGTTTTTATAATTCCTGTTTTACCCTTTAAAAATGATCAAATAATGACTTCCCATATTTTTGTGATTTTAAATCATTATGTCAAAAGTAATGTTTTCTTAAGGATTTTTATAGGCTCATTTTGCAAGTTTTAAAAACAGCTCAAAATAGTGTATTTGACATTTCTACCTGAACCTTTGGCCTTTTGAGATATGAGTTTATTTACTGTTGACCTAACTTATGGAAAAACATTTGTAAAGATTAATCAAATGTCTCAGAAGGCATTATGTGCTTCCTGGAATTCAGAAAATAACCTCAAGTCTAAAAAAATTTTTTCTTAAATAAGATAACTTTATAAAAGATCAAGTTAGAATTTTGAGCAACACACTTTTTTAAAAATTACATGTTTTTAAATGAATGCTTGAAATTAGTTAAGAAAACTTAAAATTTATGTTATTACTAAATACTTTTTATTTCATCTTTATACTTATAAAAATGAGTAGCGTTTCTGCTCATATTTCTTCCTTTTTAATTTTTGTCTGTGAAGCCTACAAGTTCTGCTGATTGACATGCTAGGATTACATTAAGTACAGAGCAATGAAAAAATCTTCATAAATTACCTGAAAACAAATTTGGTTCTTTAAAAATCATAAAGCTCTTAGTTTTTAAAGAAAATTAAACTACTTAAAAACTTAGTAAGCTAAGTTATGGTTATTTTGTAAACAGTTTAAAAATTGAATGTAAAGACAAGTTGAATTTTTGTTTTCCATTTTGTAGCTGGTAATGAACTTGTTTTCAATAACAGGGAAATAATCCTCTTCTTGTTTGCTTTTTTATGACAGAATATGAATACACTCATGTAATACAATCATGTAATATCATTATTTTAGACTTCAATGTGTTTGTTCTTAACATTAGCACATAACTTTTCTCATACCCCCAAGCAAAATTACTAAAGTCTAAATTACTAAAAGTGCAGAGAACTTTATAAATACACCATAGACTCAAAATAACTCTTTGAAAGGAAAAATGCTGTCTGGTTATGCTGGATCTGAAATAATTTATGCTCTCTGTTGCAGCCAGCCAATTATAGTATTTTCCCATGAGAAACATGGGAATTTATATTTAATAAAGACACTCTGCTCCCCAAAGCATTTAAAACGTAAAGCTAGAATCAATGAGAAGGAGAGTTGGATACATATATTTTTTTCATTTTTGTGTATTTTTATGCTGTCACTCTTTAGGGCCACTGACTGATTCAGTATTCCTTATATTCTGTGTATTTCGATGATTTGATGTTAAATAGCCCCAGGAGTTCCTTCAGCATTTTATGTGCAAAAATAGATCTATGACACTTACACGGTTATTATGAAAGAAACGTGTGTATTTGTAAACATCTAATACTTATAAATTTTTGTAGAAGATATTCCTAGTCAAAATCATGACAGTGACAAGTGAGAAGGATGCCATGCCTTTTTTTTTTTTTTTTGAACTTACAAATCAAATAATTGACCCATATCCAGGATCATATCTGTATAGATACCTACATACATATCTGTATAGATATCACATACAAGTCGAGAATAAACTACCCAGCTCCCAACTCAAAAGCACATTAAGCTGAAATGTTTTCACCAATGTTTTCTAGCTAGGACCCTGTAAACTCGGGAGGGGCTCTGGGTTATGTCTGAAGGTCTCTGGAAGCTAGTGATGTGGATAGGGGAATTCTCTGGAATGAGATACAGGCTGTCAAAGTTTTCCCTGTCCTGTCACTAATGGAAGATGAGGGAACATGCCAGTTTTGGTGAAGTTGTTAAAAGCAGTCTTAATATGCTTGCTGCTATAGGCTACTACTTTAAATGTAGTAGCTTTCAGAGCACTGGGTATCATATGGATGTACCTTTCCTCGGAGTCTCTAGTTTGTGACTAATAGAGGAAAAAAAATAGTATAAATAAAGGTACCTACAGAAATACTTTCCCCAATGCTTGACCCTTGGTATTCATTAGGTAATTAAATTTACCATCATTAGATCATATGCCATAACTCATTGTATTTAAGGGAACAACTGATATATTGTGCACCCCTGAGAAAGAAAGACAGTGCTATTAATTACACTATGAGTCACTGTCAGTTGTAAGACATGTTTTGATTTCAGGGATTTTCATGGAAATGGTACATCTTAGACTATAAAATGAAAGGTTTTAATATTTCTTTAATTCACTGGGTGATATGGCACTTTCTTTGGGTTTTCTTCTTGTTTGGTTCATTATGAGTTACTCACTCAAGGTTTTTCTTATAAATTTCTTTGGTCAGTTCATTTCAATTTTGGCTGCTTGTTAATCAGCAGTTCCTGTTTGATCAGAGGAGAGCTATTTCAGTAGCGCTGGCACGGAACACAGAATGAAATTCCATACACGGTTGCGCTCACTGACTCCTTGACGTTCCCAGTGCATTTATCTTATTCTCCTCTGGATTCCTCGTGCACATCATATTTTTAGGACACATTTCAAATCCTTTTTTTGGGGGTGGGGGGAAGGGGTGGAGTGTAAATTATGATGTTACAGAAACACATCATCTTTGGAAGGTTTAAGTGACGGTATTTCATATCAGTCGCAGAGTCCCTAATAAAAATAGATGTCTAATTTCTCACTAGAAAATTGACTTTTCCTGTTTTTGTCTGCAGTGAAGACGTCAGATCAGCTAACATCATCGCCGAAGAAAATGATGTCGCATGCCTGGTTATAGATCGAGAGTGAGTATACTGATGTTGTTAGAGAATGCCGGCAATTGCCACCTTTGAAGACTCGGCCTTCTGTTACTCCAAGGGCCCATCTGTCTTCCCATTCATCACCATTTGGAAACGCTGGCCAATCCTCAGCTGCGAGGACATTGTATTAAAATTCATGGGAAGGAACCAGGCCTTCTGATCTGAATCTGTCTGTGGCAGCGGCAGATGCTGACGGGCTAAATATTTTGTGAGCAGAGTTTGTACATAAATATCAGCAATAGACTGATTTAAATTCTGCATCTTCCAGAGAAACAAGCTTGTTAGGACTCATGGATTTTTCCACACACCACACACTGAAGAGTTTCATAATTTATTTGTAAAATGCTCTAAGCAGTCAAAAATTTAACAAAGCCTCTCTCAAAATATAAAATGCTTATTAGCTAGATGTATTTCCAGAGAAGTTTTAATTTAACATTTGTAGTAATTTGGAAGAGATGTGTGTCAACATTAATCTCTAAGTGTCTGAGGTTATTTTTTAGAATATCTCAGTTTGTGTCCTTAACTCACTTCGAATCATATTTGAATCTGACTCCTTCAATCTGTCATTAATCAGCTGAATATTTGTTGACTATCTAGATATGAAAAAGGAAATTCAAGTATACCAGAGCTAGGCCATGTGTAGTCAAAGAAACAGGGCATACTGTTATGAAATGCTGATATGAAATAGTATAATGACAAGTGTCACAGGAATATGTAATTGATTGCTAATTAAATAAAATCTTTATTGAACATAACATCATAGAGATTTAGAGCTGGAAAGAACTTTGGATTATTTTATAAAATCTTTTTATTATGAAAAGTTTCAAACATATTAAAAAATAGACAGGATGATATTGTGTCATGCAAGTACAGCAATTATCATTTAAAACCTTATCTGTACCACTTTGCCATCTCCTTCCTATCTTCTCCATACTATTTTCAAGCAAATCAGAAGCATAAAATTATTTCATCTATGAATTTTAGTAGCAGCTCTAAAAGCTAAGTGTTGTTTATAATAGATGACCACAATAACATAACATGCCTAAAAAATTAACAATTTTTATTTATTTAATTATATTTCAGTTGAGGTATAATTGACATATAACATTATACTAGTTTCAGGGGTACAACATAATCATCCAATATATGTATATATTGAAAAATGATCACTACAGTAAGTCTAGTTAACATCCATCTTTACACATAGAATAACAATTCTTAGTATCACTTTGAGTTTCTTTAATCTTTCCCTTACAGATAAGAAAAGTGAGTTCAGGTAAAGAACTTCCCCAACAGTGTCATCTGAAATGGAGCAAAGGCTCCTGCCCAGGTCTTCTACTTCCTTTTAACAGTCTTTCCACCATGCCATTAGGTTCCCACAGCATGTGTTCAGAAAGAGAAGCAGTCACAGTGTAGTGAAGTGGGAAAAGTTTTACTTTATTTTTTAAGTGTGGAATTGGGGCTTAAAATTCTAGGCAAAGAGGAAATGTAAAAGTCTTTCCAGGCGAAGTAAAACTTAAAAAATAAAAAGGCATGGGGTTAGAAAGTGCAGGTATGTTCAGATGAAGGTAATCTTTGCTGGCAGCTCTCAAATATATTGATATGGTATTGCATTGTTTTCTGTATGAGTTCCTTAAAAATACATACATGCGCTAAAGAGCTTTAGCTGTGTGTATGTGGTAAGATCTTATGAATTTCTCTGGATTAAAAATGTATTGTAATCACTTAACCAAATGTTTGTGCAATATCTTGTGTATTCATAATCCATATAAGGGATTGAATGGTTTTTATAGATTTTATAAATTATTTGGAAACTTATACTTTTCAAATGCATAATTTACATATGCATAGTTGAGATTCTTATAACATACAAGGTACTGACGTGTTAGACACAATGAGACATTAAAAGTTATTTGAATTTATTCTGTGTGTGAAAGAAACTGGACGTCAGGTATGACTGAGTTGACTTACATCCTGAATTTCCTGGGACAGTTCTGGTTATTCTAATATTTTGGCCATCCCATTCACTCTGAAAAGCATTCATTTGGGATGATAAATTGTATGATCATTGTAGTTATCACTCATAAGGCTAGATTAAGATCCCGTGATAATTTTCCCATAGTGCCCTCACACCATGGTTCCCACTTGATGTGATGGCTTTGTTTAGCATCTGTCTTCCCACACTTCAGCTCCTGCATGAGAACAGGAGCATTTACTTTGTTCGCTGCTGTTGCTGTGCCAGCATTTGACAGAGTCCTTGGCATACAGGAAATGATCCAGATGTTGTCTGAATAAAGGGCACCATCCTTGCAATGCAATGTAGTGGCTGAAAGCCTATGGCTCTTTATTTCTTCTTTTCTAATTCATCTCTTTTAAAAATACATATTTGAAAGTTGCAACTGGAATGTTGTAGCTGTTTAAACTTGGCTTCAGTTTGCAGAGATTTTCTAGAGAACTCTGACACCAATGTCACTTACGGTTAAAAAATAAAATTTGTTTACAACAATACTTCAGTTAGTTTCATAGCAAGGTAATGGTGACATATACAAGAAGTATTTACTTTTACTTGAAAATTTCAACCCTTGGAAATTTGAAATAATATTGTTTTGTTTCTCACTTCTGTAGTCAGCAAAGGACAGTTCACAGAGCAGGGTAGAGAAGAGAGTAGATTTGAATGGGGAATGAAAAATATCCAGGTTTCCATAGTGGTCCAGTGATTTAGACTTCACTTTCCGTTACTGGAGGTATGAGTTCAATCCCTGGCTGGGGAACTAAGAGCCCCTGTGCCTCACGGCCACAAATTCAAAACATAAAACAGAAACAGTATTGAAACAAATTCAATAAAAACTTTAAAAATGGCCTGCATCAAAAAAATCTAAAAAAAAAAAAAAAAGATAGACTTAATAATGTAAGTATAGGTTGGTGATCAGTTAAATGTGGATAGAGGTCTTCAGGGCTAGGCAGTCAGTATGTGGCACCGGTACATTAATAAGAAGGTTTATTAGTTTTAGGTAGTTTGAGGTAATTTTCATTCCTTTTATTTTGTTAAGCCCAAGAGCTTAAGATTTACTGGGGTGCGTAAAGCATGGTTTTTAGAAGGACACTGTTTTTTGTGGGGAAGAGCACCACCCTGGCAATGATGAATCAAAGTAGAGTGTGTGGAGTGCAGAATGCACTGGAAGGATAATCCAGAGGATAAATTTGTTAGGTGAGGAAGGGGCTTATTTTTTTCTCATGGGCAGTTCCCTATGTAAGAATTCCCAGAGACGGGGAACTGGGGACAGGGTGATTAGATGGGACCAGTAACAAGCCTGTGATCCCTGAGGGGAGGGAAGTCAAGGGAAAGATGTTGGCTGAGCCTTGGAGAACCATTAAGGTGAAATATTTGGACTTAATCATTTAGGAATGTAAAATAAGTAGTATTATCTAGGGCCAAAGAAGAGGTAAATTTTATTTTTGATTTTAAAAATAAATAGCTTAATTTGATTAAGAAAATTATAAAAATCTGTAATGCATGTAACCTGTTGATGCAGTAATCAAATCATGTAACCTATTTCCTTTCCACTCTCATTTTTAGAAAGTATTTTTTCAATGCTTATTAATTCATAAGCTCATGATATACTGTTTTTGTTTACAGTAACAAGTCAATCATTGTTTTGAGGGTTTTTTGTTTGTTTTTAACTTTTCATTTTGTATTGGAGTATAGCCTATTAACAATGTTATGATAGTTTCAGATAGACAGCTAAGGGACTCAGCCATATATATATATACATGTATCCATTCTCCCCCAAACTTACCTCCCAGTAAACAAATCATGTAGCCTATTTCCTTTCCACAATCTTCTCAAAAACAAGAACAATATTGATAAACCTGAACCACAAGGCAGAAAATTACAGAAATGTTGTCTCTTCTCACTGATAGCCTCTTTGCTTTCAGAAATTCATGGAATCAATTATGTAACTTCCAATAACTATTCTATCTACATGTGATGGCAACTTGAATGTAAATAAGTTATTGAAAAATAGTTTGCAAAGTTTTGAAAACCATACAAATAGGCTTTCATGAGTTTAAGAAGAATGGCAAGTTGTAGTGGTTAACTCTCAGCCCTGAGCTTTTTATTTTGTTTTATTCATTTTATTCATTTAGAACATTCAATCAAACAGTGGGGACTTTTGAAGAACTCCAAAAATATCTTGAAGGATATGTGGCAAACCTGAACCGGGATGATGAGAAAAGACATGCGAAGTAAGTGGAGATATTTTTCTAAGCTGGGTGTGACTTCTGGCAGGTGATGAAGAAGGGGACTGAAGGATGTGATTGGTAACTTTTAGTGTGCTGTCACTAGAAAATTTGGGGGAGTTGTTTTAAATTATTTTTCCACAAAAGGATCCCAGTTACCTCTAGTGTAGATTATTTTAGTCTATAAGTATTTCCTTATTTTTGGTGATGAGTAGTAATGTTTGGGAGAAATTTCCTGATAGGAGGCCATGGGAAAGAGTTCTTTACGTTGACTGGTGACTTGGTTCAAAAGAGTATTAATTCAGAAAGGAAGTCTCTCTTGCCCCTGGAAATCAAACAGGAATTCCAAGGAGTAGCATAGCCCATTAAGCGCCTGGTTTATTTCAGAATATAAAGGAGTGGGACTTCCCTGCTGGTCCAGTGGTTAAGACTTCACCTTCCGATGCAAGGGGTGCAGGTTCAATCCCTGGCCAGGGAGCTAGGATCCCATATGCCTTGCGGCCGGAAAACTAAAACATAAAACAGAAACAATATACTAACAAATTCAATTAAAGACTTTAAAAATGGTCCACATCAAAAAGAATTTTTTTAAAAATTAAGAGAGCTATTGCCCAAGTGGTTTTGTGTTGGGTTCTAAATGTAGTAATACTGATGAAAATGCTTTTTGGTTCATAGGAAAAAAACAATCTTCGTAAAATTAAAATTATTTGAAAATCCTTTGCTAAAACGTTTTGCAGAATGAATTCTTAAGCATGTATTCACCAGACAGTACCATTAAAGTTGAAGAGTCAAAAGTTCTGGAAGACCGATGTTTGAGTTAAATTAGAGCATTCAGGCAGACTGCATTTTTTTTTCTTGCAGGGACTATGTTTGCAGTTTTTGTGCCAAAGGTCTTTTGTAGGAAGAATGGTTCATGAATATATAACCCAGAGCAGTAAACTTTAATTAAGAGGGGAAAATGAGTATTTCCATATAACAATACTTAAGCGTAAAGTAAGAAATGCGTTTTTCATGTTTCACAAAGCAGTTATTCTGGTTCAGCCAGAGAAATCTTCAAAATCTAACAAAAATAGTAAAATATGGCAAAGATTCTCAGTGCAATATTGTCCTGTAAGTGCAGCAAAAGAAATGGCTCTCTTTTCTGGTTTTCTTTTCTCTCAGACTCTTTGTTTTATAAACGGCTTTTTTGAGATGTATCTCAAATACCGCACAATTCACCTACTTTTACCACTCACTGACTCAGTCTGACATTTGTCTTTTTTATTGTGTGTGAGTGTATCTGTTTTTTATTTGTATTTTCTGTTGGTTTTCTCCCCAGATGTAACTGAATCTGATCCTATAAAAGTTGAGATAAGCTCTATGGCAACTATGGGCAGTAATTACTGGCAGAAATAAGACTGTAGTAAGGGTGGGATTTATGTGTGCCGTGACCCCTGCTTTGCCTAAGGGAGCATATGTAAAGTTTCTCTTTTCTCATACAGGAGATCCATGTCTAGCTGGAAGCTGTCCAAAGCACTCTCTTTGGAGATGATTCAACTGAAGGAGAAAGTGGCCAGATTTTCCTCATCATCCCCCTTCCAGAACCTTGAGATAATCGCAACACTGGGCGTTGGTGGGTTCGGAAGAGTTGAGCTTGTAAGGGGTTTACGTTTCAAGCATCTGAGAGACGCCTTTTGACTTTTCTTTGTTTTGTATTCCAGTGTATCTTGGAGGAATATATGCATTATTATTGCTATCCAAACGGTACTTTGAACTAAAATTGAGAGTACAGTTTTCACTCTATTTTATAATAGTGGGTGTGTGCTACTAAATAACTTGTAATAATATAGCTGCTATTTCCATCTACTTATGCCACATCCTTTTGTGATTTTTTTTCTTGAGGGCAGCTATTAGAGAATGTACCAAGTAACTTTTCCCATAGGCTATAAAACATAAAATGTGCATTTCTTAGCAGCAACATTTATGTATACATATACTCATGATGCATTAACTCTATATAAAGCAAACAAAAATGTGTCCAGTGAAAGGGTCACAGAAATGAAATCTTGAATACCGTAGTCTCATTTCTTAAATAATTCCTCTGCCATGTCTGTATTTGGCTTTCATGATCCTATTTTTGGGTTGCTCAAAATTTTCTATCCAAATTAAAAAAAAAAAAAAAAAGAAGTTGAATGCAAGGAGATGTTTGAAGAGCAGCCTTCTGTAGTGCTGATCAAGACAGCTGGGAATTTATAGTCAGATTTCAGCTGCATCTTCCATATCACACCTCTCTGAGCTTTATAATCAGCTTCCAAAGAGTAGGAGAGCCATGCAGTCAGATGCTCTGAGGAAACTATGGAATGGTGACCTGTGAATTTACTGGGTAGAGATGATGCTGAATCCTTGGTGACTACTGAGCCCTTCCTTGCCCAGCAGATCTGTAACCATTCACCGTCCACTAACCTTGGGAACTATGATGACACCTCCATCTGCTGGGTGGTCTGGATGTGAGCAGATCTGAAATGCTGCCAGGAGACTCCAAATAGTGCACTCTACACCAAGTCAATACTTCATCTCTTTTGGTCAAAGGGGGGCAGAAATGATTTCTTAATAGGCCAGAGAGTTTGTAGTGTTTCTTATGCCATATGGAGGGATAAGAGAGCCATGTGCTGTATTTTTCATCAAAATCATGGCAAATGGTTGAATTAACAATGCTGAGGTTTGTTTTGGTATGGTTAGGTAATGATAATTGAAACAATAGTCCCACCATTGATTTGAAAGTCTGGGTATCAACTAGTCGCAAACTCAGCGAAACTGAGGGAGCAGCCAACTCTGCACAATTTCATTATTTGTCGAAGATAGTCTGCTTATGGAATTTTAAGCCTATCTGAATAAATACTTATTAAATTTCTTAAATTTCCTTTTAAAGGAAAATCCTATTTATCCATCTAAAGCATGGTCTCTAATAGAACTTTATGCGCTGATGGCAGTGTTCTGTATCCATGTGTCCAATAGCAGAGCTGCTGGTTAGATGTGACTAGAGAGCTTTTGAAATGTGGACAGTGCGAATGAAGGAAATGAATTTTTAATTTTAATCAATTTAAAATTAAATAGCTTTTTGTGACTAGGGGCTAGCAGATTGGATCATATAGATATGAATCTTGGATTAAATAGTTTTTATTTGAAACTCAAAAAAGTGACTATTACAAAAGAGCAGTTTTTGGCAATTGTGGACCAAGCTTTTCATGTCATATACTCAAAACCAAAGAGATGTCTATACACTCAAACTTCTAACTAGAATATTTTTCTTGTTTCAATACAAACGTTCTAGAACCATGTTCCATCTATGTGAATTCTTTTGGAAATTACAATGAAAGGGAAGTGCGTACTTCTGGATAAAATTCAGCTCCTGGAGGGATAAAGTGGTGAAAAGCTTCCATGCTATTTAGCTGTGAAAGAATTTGAACTCCTGCTGGTTCACATGTTTTACATAGATAATGCAGATTTTTCCTAGTAAGTTCATTTTGAGGGCTCGTTCTCTTCTCCCCTAGGTTAAGGTGAAAAATGAGAATGTTGCTTTTGCTATGAAGTGTATAAGGAAGAAGCACATCGTTGACACAAAGCAGCAGGAGCACGTCTACTCAGAAAAGAAGATCCTGGAAGAGCTGTGCTCACCCTTCATTGTGAAGTAAGTGAGCGTTTTGCTCCCAGAGTTTTAGCATCTTAGGTTCTTCTTTGGAGTGCTTCTATGCAAGCGGACAGAGGAGGAAGAGGAGGCCCTTCTCTGAGTTCTCCAGCCTAGTCACAGCGACGATACAGAAAATATTGGAAGTTTGAGAACTGAAGTCAGAATCCAGATGTTTTTGTTCTTGAGTAAACCTCAGGAAAGTGTGTGTGGGTGTGTATGTGTGTGTGTGTGTGAATATAAAATTATTGTTTCAATAAATTGAATTGCTTATTTAATTCAGACCTAATGCAGAATTTGGAAAGCAAGGATTCATTTAGAACCCCTCAGGGGACTTGAATTTCTGCAAAAAGTAGCATTTTGGACACATTTAGGCTGCCAGGGAGCTTGGTCCCTGCAGTTGTTGTTAGCTGCTTAGTGGTGTCTGACTCTTTTCGAGCCCATGGACTGTAGCCTGCCAGGCTCCTCTGTCCATGGAATTCTCCAAGCAAGAATACTGGAGTGGGTTCCCATTTGCTTCTCCAGGGGATCTTCCCAACCCAGGGATCAAACCTGGGTCTCCTGCATTGAAGGCAGATTCTTTACCATCTGAGCCAATGGGGAAGCCTGGTCCTTGCAATGCCAGATACCGAAAGAAACACTTCCCTACAGTTACTGTTCTTTCTGTAGCTATCACCAGAGTTTGGAACAGAAACATATTCTAAGCCATGACTCTCTTGTGAATTCATGGGTTGGTGGTGTAAGCCAGTTAAGGCACATATTTTCACACCTATTTTCATGCCCCTAGAGTGTAGCTTTAGAGATTTCTGGGTGAGGTAAAGTGCCTCTGTAATGAGGAGAATTTATGCTTTTTGATCAAATGCCTTGAGAGAGTCTTCCTGCCTATCCATATTCTCAGACCCATATTTTTTAAAGATTAAAAAAAATCTGAACCCAGGCAATACTGGCAATAAATCATCCAATTATTTTTATATAAACTATGTGTCCCTCCCCTCTTTTAATCAATAATTCATTAAAAACTATCACGAACAGCTTCAGGGCATGGATTAGATTTTATTCATTCTTTCATTTCCTGCCCTTTGCAAAGTAGCTGGCATAGAGTAGGGCAATAATCATATTAAGAATAAATGTTAATGACAACATTTATTATTGAGAAAGTAACATGTGCCAGGCAGTCTTCTAAGCAAAATTTTAAAATAATATCTTATATATTTAAAGTGTATATTATATTATTATTATATTTATATTGAAGGTAAATGTGAACGTTGCTCAGTCGTGTCCGACTCTGTGATCCAATGGACTGTAGCCCACCAGGCTCCTCTGTCCATGGAGTTCTTCCGGCAAAAATATTGGAGTAGGTAGCCATTCCCTTCTCCAGGGATTTTTCCCAACCCAGGGATTGAACCCAGGTCTCCTACATTGCTGGCAGATTCTTTACCAGCCTAGCTACCAAGGAAGGCCATATTTACATTATATTATATAATTTATATGTATCTTGTAATTTATTTATATTGTTTATATACATAAATGATAAAATTAGATATAATCAATATGTAATCAAATGAATATATATATTGTTATGATCCTCAAAATAAAACAGATAAATGTTATGATTTTCTTTATTTAACAAGAGCAGTGAGAAAGCTGATGTCACTTAGCTAATGAATGGCCAGTCAGGGACTCAAGCCTAGGCAGCTTGGATCCAGAGCCCATATCAAAACATTTGCTAGATTACTTCTGCTGTCTGTACGTGGTACGGCTGTCCTGCTGTCTGCATTAGCCTGGTGCTAGGGAGACATGGGCATCTCTCGAGTAAGACCCAGAAACTGCTTTCCCCCAGCATTGTAATATCGTACACTGCCCACATTGCACATCCGGATTGAGACTGTCATTCCTCCAGCTTCTGGGAGTCTAGCGACTCTGACTAATTCTCTCTCACCCATTGCTCTAAGGTGAAGAGAACCACCTGGCCCCATACTCTTTCTCCAGGTACATCCTGCATCCAGTGATGGTACAGGTCCTTGAAGCTGAGGCTTTTGTAAAATTACAGGTCAGCTCTCCCTCTGCCCAAGTCTGCTGCCTTCCTCCCCATGGGTGTTGGCCCTAAGAGCATTCCCCACTAAACTGACTTCTTACAAATTTCTATCTTAGAATCTGTTTCCTGGTACCAACTGGAAGACATAAAACAGGCATGAGTAATGGTTATGCAAAGTGAAAGTGAAAGTCGCTCAGTCGTGTCCGACTCTTTGCGACCCTATGGACTGCATATTCCATGGAATTCTTCAGGCCAGAATACTGGAGTGGGTAGCCTTTCCCTTCTCCAGGGAATCTTTCCAACCCAGAGATCGAAGTCTTCTGCATTGCAGGTGGATTCTTTACCAACTGAGCCACAAGGGAAGCCCAAGAATACTGGAGTGGGTAGCCTATCCCTTCTCCAGTGAATCTTCCTGACCCAGGAATTGAACCAGGGTCTCCTGCATTGCAGGCTGATTCTTTACCAACTGAGCCAGCAGGGAAGCCCTGATATGCAAGGCAGATCTTAAAGGAGACCATGCAGAGATCTCAGGATCTGGGGAGGAAGGGAAGGCTGTATTTAGTAGGGGGGTTAATGAGCTAATCAGGAAGGTGGCCCCAGAGCTTGATCTTGAGGGGTGGATAACACTTTTATTACCATGGAACTGAGATTAAGAAAGTCTGTGGGTAGCATGAAGGGGAGTCCAAATAAAGGGATCAGCAGATGAAAAACCAGGGGAGCAGGGAGGATCAGAGCGTTCAGTGCACATCCAGTGTCTTTGTAAGACGTTTGGAAGGAGATGAGGACCATACTTCAAAAAGTTATTGATGATGCTTTTAAGCAAACTTGAAGATGTTTTAAAATGGGATTTCTAATAATAATACTGTTTTTCTTTTATTTTCACAGATTGTATCGCACCTTCAAGGACAATAAGTATGTATACATGCTTCTGGAGGCCTGCTTAGGTGGCGAGCTGTGGAGTATATTAAGAGACAGGTAATGAAAAAGAATTATACGCACTAACTTTTGTCTATTCCTGCCTGGCCTAAAGGATGCTGTATTCATGACCATTTAAAGAAACATGAAGAAAGTCATTAAGAAATGAGTCTAAGGGACTTCCTTGGCTCTCCAGTGGTTAAGACTTTGCCTTCCAATGCAGGAGGCACAGGTTCAATCCCTGGTTGTGAAACTAAGATCCCAGATGCCCCATGGCCAAAAAACCCAATGTGTGAAACAGAGCAATATTGTAACAGATTCAATAAAGATTTTTTAAAAAATGGTCCATATAAAGAATCTTAAAAAATGTCTTAAAAAAGAGAAATGAATCTAAGAACAAATTGATAAACAAGTAGTAATAGTGATATTTTATGAGCTAACATTGTAATCATGTAATAGGCCCCCTGTACCAGTAGTCACTGTCATTCTTGTATTAGAGATGAAAGAAACCCGTGTCAACCATCCACATCACATGGTTAATATGAGGCAGAGTAAAAATCCAGATGTTACTGACTTTGAATCTTGAGAAGGGAGATGACGAAAGGGGTGGAGAGTGGTGAAGTTGGGGCTGAAAAGCGGAGCAACATGTCTGCAAAGATTCAGCTTCACAAAAGGAGTGATTTCCACACAATCAAAATTATAGGTGTTCACTGAGCTCCACCTACATACAAGGCTTCCGAGTTAACAGTATGGGGGTTTTCTAAACAATGTACACTTTTCTAACCCAAAACCATATAACGGTTTCCTCCAGTGAGTTTGGATTATATTTGGGGAGATAATGTAATATACAATTTTAAAACATTTCATTATTTAACATGAAAAGTAAATATGATGAAGAAGTTGGCAATTTATAAGTAAATGTCCACTAAGTGTTGTGGGCACTGAGCTCAGAATAGAGAAAAGAGAGAAAAATGTGATGGTCATGAAAGGCCTTGAGCTAAACTCTAAAGACAAAATTTGGAAAGACAGTAAGGAAGAGAATTGATTTAAGAATCAGGAAAATTGGAGTAGGATTAGGTCTTTTACTTGCTGAGTGAGAGCAGAGTTTGAATAGAAAATGGCAACAGAAGAGATAGCTTTGCATTAGGTTGTGGAGGTTAATGCCAGGTCAGACATTTAGGCAGCATTCCCTGGGCCAGTGTTCTCAACCCTGGCTTCACCTCGCAATCTCATGGGAGCTTTAACAAAGTAAAAATGCTGTGCCCTGATGCCAGACTTTTATTTGGTTCATGTGCAATAGGGCCAGAAAATGATTTTTAGCTGCCTTTCAGGCAATTCTAATGTACGTTCACCGTTGAAAATCACATACCTAATAACAGACTTTTGAGCATCCAAGCAGAGATTTATCTGTTGTACTAGGAACATACTGATGGATGGATCAGGATGAGGTAAGCCTGGATGGGTTGAGGAGACTTTCATGATACCTACAGAAGCATCTGCCTCTCCCATCATTGTTTAACAGGCAAATCTTTTTAGAATATCTAAGTCTATTTAGTGGTGGCAGTTCTTAGTACCCATTAGGCACTTTGCCATATCCATAAAACAGCCTTGTTAAGTCAGTAGTGAACCCATTTTAAGACAGGTATCTGAGGGTCAGAACAGCCGAACAACTTGCCTGAGGATTCAGTAAGGAGAAGCAGCAGGACTCGAAGCTGCTTTCTCTCATTCCAAAGCCAAGCTTTCTATTATGTGCTGTACTTAGTTGCTCAGTCATGTCCGACTCTTTGCAACCCCATGGACTGTAGCCCGCCAGGCTCCTCTGTCCATGGGGATTCTCCAGGCAAGAATACTGGAGTGGTTTTCCATGACCTCCTCCAGGGGATCTTCCCAACCCAGGGATCGAACCCATGTCTCCCACATTGCAGGCAGATTCTTTACCACCTGAGCCACAAGGGAAGCCAAAGTGTAATAGCTTTCTATTATACCATGCAGCAAACCACCACCAAATTTTAATAATTTAGCGTGAAAACCTACACACAGTGCTGGCACAGGGCAACTCTGGTATCATCAAGGTGTACGCACCAAAGAGGAAAGAGTTATGACCCTGTTTCTACATGGGTTATATTACAAAGTATACAGACAGGAAATGGAAATGAACACTGGAGTCATTTTAGTCAAGCAATCAAGTGCAGTAGTCTGGTTCAACCTCTCCATTGAAATAGTTGCATTTTCTCCAGAGTTTTCCAGAGATGTCTTTAAAAAATCTTGTTTTCTTATCTTTTCCATTTTGTATGTTTGGATGTGATTACCAGAAACAATTGTTTGAATGTAGACATTTTAATTTTAGTAAATTTTAGTAAAGTGGTTCTTGTTGGTATCAAGCATTCACCTAAATTTCTTTATGATCTGATTCATTGGCGCTATGAAGTACTTTTTAGTGCTAATGCCTTATAAAACATTTATATTACATAAATATATAATATGATAATTGACGCCTAGAATCTGCAACAAGGATGTCTAGAGTATTAAGAAGGAAAATGGTTTCATTGCAGAGGCAGCTTTGATGAACCCACCTCCAAATTCTGTGTTGCTTGTGTGACAGAAGCATTCGATTACCTGCATCGACTAGGTATTATCTACAGAGACCTGAAACCAGAAAACTTAATTCTGGATGCTGAGGGCTATCTTAAATTGGTAAGACAAATTCTTATCCTGTGAGATATTTCTAAACATAAAGTTGTACTGTAGTTGCAATTCTCTTTTTTTAAAACCTTTATTTTAAATTTAAAAAATGTTGATGTTAAATTGGTGGGTAATTGTTTACAATGTTTTGTTGGTTTCTGCCATACAACAATGTGAATCAGTCATAAGTATACATATATCCCCTCGCTCTGGAGTCACTCTCCCACTCCACCCCCTGCACCCCCAGCTGTTCCCACTCCTCTAAGTTGACACAGAGCATCAAGCTGAGCTACTTGTGTTATACAGCAACTTCCCACTGGCTCTCTGTTTGGCACATAGTAATGTGTATGTTTCAAATTCAAATGCTAGTTTCTCAGTTTTTCCCACTCTTTTCTTCCCCCGCTGTGTCCACCAGTTGGTTCTCTATTCCTGCATTGCAAATAGGTATATCAGTACCATTTTTACAAAGCAATTATCTTTTAATTTTGGTTCACTTGTTATTTTTACATTGGGAGATATGGCCTTTTAAATCAGCATAGTTAACACAGGGAATGAGGTTACAAGTACATTCTTTCTAGCCTAAGAGTTTTATGTTTCAACGCCCCCCCCCGCCCCGCCCCAACTAGGATCCAGATAATAGAATTGCTTTAAAATTGGATTTTGTTAGCATATTAATGTTAGCATAAAATGTTACCATTTTAATGTTTGTTAGCATTCTTAATTTTTTGTTGGAATATAGTTGATTTACTATTGTATTAATTTCTGCTGTGAGTCAGTTATACACACACATATATCTACCCTCTTTAGATTCTGTTCCCGTATAAGTCATTACAGAGTATTGCATAAAGTTCCCTGTGCTATTCAGTAGGTTCTTATTAGTTACCTATTCCACATATAGTAGTTTGTATGGGCTTCCCTGGTAGCTCAGACAGTAAAGAATCTGCCTGCAATGCAGGAGACCTGAGTTTGATCTCTGGGTCAGGAAGATCCCCTGGAGAAGGGAATGGCTACCCGCTCTGGTATTCTTGCCTGGAGAATTCCATGGGCAAACATGACTGACCAGCTAAAGCTTTCACTTTTTTTTTTTCATCTGTCAATCCCAGTCTCCCATTTTATCCCTCCCCTGCTTCCTGCCCTGGTAATCAGGTTTGTTTTCTACATCTTTGACTAAGCTTCTATTTTGTAAATATGTTTATTTGTACTGTTTCTTTAGAGTCCACATACAAGCGATATAATGTGATATTTGTCTTTCTCTGACTTACTTCACTCAGCATGACAATCAGTAGGTCCATCCATATCTCTGCCAGTGGCATCATTTTGTTCTTTTATATGGATAAGTTATATTCCATTGTATATATGTACCACACCTTCTTCATTCATTCCTCTGTTGATGGCCGTTTAGGTTGCTTCCATGTCCTGAATACTGTCAATACTGCTGCAATGAGCATTGGGGGGCATGTATCTTTTTGAATTATGGTTTTCTTCAGATACACGCCCAGGATTGGGATTGTCTAATCATTTAATAGGTCTGTTTTAGTTTTTTAAGGAATCTTCATACTGTTCTCCATAGTGGCTGTACCAATATACACTCCCACCGATAGTGTCAGAGGGTTCCCTTTTCTCCACGGCCTCTCCAGCATTTATTTGTTTGTAGATTTTTTGACAATGACCATTCTGACCAGTGTGAGATGATACTTCATTATAGTGTGATTTGCATTTCTCTAATGATTAGTGGTGTTGCGCATCTTTTCATGTGCCCCTTGGCCATCTGTATGTCATTAGCATTTTGATATAATGATTTAAAATAGGTTTTAATGAATTTCTGCTACATAGAGGGATTGGCTGTGAGGAATAAGAAAAGAAGATAGTATGCCTTCTGTCTCAAGATAGCTACTGTCTGAAGAAGGAGAAAAGATGCACATATGAATGTTGGTAGTTTTAAAAAATATATATTTATTTATATAAATTTATTTATTTTAATTGGCGGTTAATTACTTTACAATATTGTATTGGTTTTGCCATACATCAACATGAATCCGCCACAGGTATACACGTGTTCCCCATCCTGAACCCGCCTCCCTCCTCCCTCCCCCTACCATCCTGGAGCCTATTATACAAAGTGAAGTAAGCCAGAAAGAAAAACACCAATACAGTATAAAAATATATATTTTTAAATGATTCTAAGGTCAAGCAGGGTTGAGAATCAGAACACAAGGTCTGATTCTACAGGTCCCTTAGGTATAGAGACTTTCCTTGTCATGCATCTTTGTAATGAATACAATGCCTAACAGGAAGCCTCTTGCATGTCACAAAACAGAAAAAAATGTTACCATTCATGTAAACTGCTTTAACTACAAAACTATAAGAGAACTGCATCCGCAGTCGCTTAGTTATGTCTGGCTCTTTGCAACCCCAGGAACTGTAGCCCACCAGGTTTTTCTGTCCATGGGATTATTTTTGGCGAAAATACTGGAGTGGGTAGCCATTTCCTCTTCCAGATAAGAGAACTGGGTGGTCATAATTGAGGAGAAACCAGGCATTTTGGACCTCAGGAGGGAACCGCATTAGGAGGGGGAACCCAGGCTGATTTTAAGTGAGTCCATCTTATAAGGAGCTCAAGGACATTAAACCATTAAACATTTACAAAGATATTAAAAGTTTCTCATATCAGAACATTAATAATAGCTACCACTTAATGTATAAAGCTACTGTGCTGAACATTTTGCAGTTAATATGTTTAACAATTGATGAGATAGGTTTTATCATCCACATGTTATAGTGTGCAGTTTAGCCTTAGAGATTAAATTTATTATGTGTAGTTGCTAAGTGATTTCTCTCCATAGGAAAGAAGTAAAGTAAGTTCTTTCCTGTGAAATCTGGCTAACTTCCAAGAAATGTTTTGATCCATTCAAGCTTTACTTTATCTATGAAAGACAGCTTTGAGAACTGGTGAGGTACTAACTCAAGGCCTTGATCACTTGTCTTCTTCACAATTCCTTCATTGGGTATGCCTCTTACAACTCTTTAGAGAAGCCTTTTGGGATATTCTAGAAGTAAATCAAGGACTTCCCTGGTGGCTCAGACGGTAAAGTGTCTGTCTACAATGCGAGAGACCCAGGTTCGAACCCTGGGTTGGGAAGATCCCCTGGAGAAGGAAATGGCAATCCACTCCAGGACTATTGCCTGGAAAATCCCATGGACAGAGGAGCCTGGTAGGCTACAGCCCATGGGGTCGCAAAGAGTCGGACACGACTCATGAGGGATGCAGATTATCCATTAAATTCATTCTTTTTTAATAGCTGTTTTTAAAAAATCGCGTATCATATTCTGCCTTTGTAGGTGTAGAGGTCTATAAACCTCTCTTCTGTACCCATTGTAATCCATCCAGCTAACTGATTTGCTAACCAGCCAAATGAAGAGTAATAACTAAAGCTTTTAGAGATTAAAAAGTGTTGAATATTTCCATTTCTACCTATATATCAAGCTAGATATAATATGCTGATTTTCTCTTACTACAAAAAGTCTCAAGTACTGGAAGAAACATGAAAAGCAGTATTATATGCGTGGCTGAGTTTATAAGACAACATTTGGATTCCCCTGAGGCTGAGAACCAAGCTTGGGCAGTAGTGAAGGGTGGAACTCAAACACTGACTCTCCTGTCTTGCGGTCACCCAGCTATCCTAGGTGGCCTAGAGAGGTTTTATTTTAGTTGCTGTACCCTCCGGGAACAGGAGACCAAGTTTTGGACCTGGGCAATGTGGGAAGTTGAATCAGAGAACACTGTCCAGAGCCAGAGATCACACAGATTGTGCTCTCAGAGAAATAGAAAACGGCAGGGGTGGGGGAGGTGGGGGGGATCAAATTTCTAAAGGCAGAGTACATGCTAGAAGACATGCTTTTCTCATTATTGGGCTCTTGGTAGAGGAACCAAAGAGTCTCCTCTAAGAACATTTGGCCATAGGCCAGCTTTCCTGGAGTTTTGGGTGCCCAGTCTTTCAGGATGGAAATGCCCAAGCAAAAATTTAAATGAAAAGGGAGCCATGTTGGTAGCATGACCAAGTTTCCAGGAATCAAAGTATATTTTCTCTGGAAGAATGTTCTCTCAATTCAAGATACAGAGAATTCCCAGAGATGAACTTCCAGGGAATATAAACTCATGCCAATAAAAGAAAATAAAAATATGTGTGAGGCAATAAGGTGCCAGGAGCATTATTTGGCAGGAATGTAAGAGTCTCATAAATTAGAGTAATCAGATACAAAATGTAAAACAAATGTGTCTAACTCTTTTAAAAGTAAGAGAGGAACTAGCAAATGAGTAAGGAACAGAACCTCTCAAAAAAGATCTAACCTGTTTAGAAAAAAAATCACAAATAAAACTTCTAGTAAGAAATTCAGAATATCATAATTGAAATTAAATATTAAATGGAATTTTCATTAATGGTGGAATAGCTTGCATTGGACTAATCTTGCTGAGGTTAATTATGATACATGTATAAAAGTGTGTGAAAACATTAGAGAACAACAAGAAATAGACATTCAAACTTTGAAAAAAGGAACAACACTGAAGGAAATCCACATTAATACAGCTGTTCATTTCAAAGCACTCCTTGTTGTATAATATATGGAGGATAAACCTTTAGTTAACATTGTATCTAACAGTGAAATATTGAATATTTACTATTTAGATTGTGAACAAAACAAGATTATTTTCTTTCACCAGTTTTTTCAGCATTGTAACAGAGATCTTAGCAAAGTAAATGAAACACAAAAAAGAAGTGAAAGGCCAAAAATTAGAAAGGAAGAGGCTACCTGTCTTTATTTGAAGACAACACAATCGTTTATGTCGAAAAGCATGAAGAATCTACCAACAAATTCTAGAAAGGAAAAATAAATTAAGCAGAATTACAGGTACAAACTCAATATACAAATAAAAATTTATTAAATAATTTTTATGTGCTAGCAGTAAATATTCAAGAATGAAATTAAAATGCCATTTGTAATATCAAAAATTATGAAGTAATTATGAATAAAATTAATATGTAAGACCCCTACATTGAAAAATACAAAATTTTGTTAACAGAAAACTAGCTAATGGTAAAATATACTACGTTCATAAATTGTGTAACTCCATAGTTGATAAGATGTTCAGTCTCCTCCAATTGATTTACATATTTAAGGCCATTGCAATAAAAGGTGGAACAGCCATTTTCAAAAACAGAGATATTTATTCTAAAATTTACAAAGAAATGCAGTTTAGGAAAGTCAATAACCACTTTGAAAAGAGAAGAATAAAAAAGGAATTTATAATAACTGATGATATTATAAAGCTCACTATCAGTTCAGTTCAGTCGCTCAGTCATGTCCGACTCTTTGCGAACCCATGAATCGCAGCACACCAGGCCTCCCTGTCCATTACCAACTCCCGGAGTTTACTCAGACTAGCGCCCGTCGAGTCAGTGATGTCATCCAGCCATCTCATCCTCGGTCGTCCCCTTCTCTTCCTGCCCCCAATCCCTCCCAACATCAAAGTCTTTTCCAATGAGTCAACTCTTCACATGAGGTGGCCAAAGTACTGGAGTTTCAGCGTTAGCATCATTCCTTCCAAAGAAATCCCAGGGCTGATCTCCTTCAGAATGGACTGGTTGGATCTCCTTGCAGTCCAAGGGACTCTCAAGAGTCTTCTCCAACACCACAGTTCAAAAGCATCAATTCTTCAGCGCTCAGCTTTCTTCACAGTCCAACTCTCACATCCATACATGACTACTGGAAAAACCATAGCCTTGACTAGACGGACCTTAGTCGGCAAAGTAATGTCTCTGCTTTTAAATATGCTATCTAGGTTGGTCATAACTTTCCTTCGAAGGAGTAAGTACCTTTTAATTTCATGGCTGCAATCACCATCTGCAGTGATTTTGGAGCCCCCCCAAATAAAGTCTGACACTGTTTCCACTGTTTCTCCATCTATTTCCCATGGAGTGATGGGACCGGATGCCATGATCTTCGTTTTCTGAATGTTGAGTTTTAAGCCAACTTTTTCACTCTCCACTTTCACTTTCATCAAGAGGCTTTTGAGTTCCTCTTCACTTTCTGCCATGAGCGTGGTGTCATCTGCATATCTGAGGTTACTGATATTTCTCCCGGCAGTCTTGATTCCAGTAAGCTGTAGTAATCAGGGCAGTATGATAAACGGCTTAATCTAACAGAATAAAGTCCAGATAGACATATGTCCAAATAGACATATAGTTAAATGATTTTTGGAAAAGGATGAAAGGCTAGTTTTCTCAACAAGTATTGTGGAAACAATTGGATATACATGACTTGCACTTTACATTATATAAAAAAATTACATCAAGCTGGATCATGGACCCATAAGGCATCCAGAAGTAAATGTAAACATAAGATGATATCTTTACAACATTGGATAGAGATTTCTTAGAACACAAATAGTAGTAAGCATAAAAAGTTCAGGTTACTACAACAAAAATACCATAGAGTGGGTGGCTTAAACAACAATTTATTTAGTTCTGGAGGCTGCAAAGTTCAAGGTCAAGGTGTTGGCTGATCAAGGTGTGGTCAAGGCCAACTTACTGACTTATAGACAACTGTCCTCTGTCTTCTTTGCATGGAAGAGAGAGAGAGTGCTTTCTTCTCTCTCTTCTTAGAGAGCTACTAATTTGTTCATAAAGGTTTCACCTCATGACTTAATTAGCTCCCAAGGGCTTTAGCCTCAGATACTATCACACTGAGGATTAGGATTTCAACATACAAATTTGTGGGTAGGGGCACAATCACGTAGTCCTTAATAATTAAGCTTCATCAAAATTAAAACATTCTCAAAATCAAAATACATTGTAAAGAAAATGAATAGTCATGCCACAGCTGGTAGAAAATTCTTGCAATGTATCATTACATGACAAAGGACTTGTATCCAGAAATATATAAAAAACTTGATAATAAAAGACAATCCAATTTGTAAAAAATGATCAAAGATCTTGAAAAATTACAAGGGAAAACATAAGAATGGTCATAAGTAATATCAATAGTCATTAGGAAAAGCAAATTAAAACTCTAAGGATGTGCCATTTCACACCCACTGGAACGACTATAATTTTAAAGATTGACAATACCAAGTATTGGTGAGGAAATTTTCCTAAATTTCTAGTAGGAAAACAAAATTAGAAGACTGTTTGAAGAATAGTTTGTCAGTTTCTCATTGAGTCAAACATATACCTATTCTATGTCACTTCAGTCGTGTCCGACTCTGTGCAACCCCATAGACAGCAGCCCACCAGGCTCCCCCATCCCTGGGATTCTCCAGGCAAGAACACTGGAGTGGGTTGCCATTTCCTTCAATGCATGAAAGTGAAAAGTGAAAGTGAAGTCCCTCAGTTGTGTCTGACTCTTCAGGACCCCATGGACTGCAGCCTTCCAAGCTCCTCCATCCATGGGATTTTCCAGGCAAGAATACTGGAGTGGGGTGCCATCACCTACTCCATATTCTATGACAAGAAATTCTATTCCTTGGAAGAAATTTCACTCCTTGGTATTTATCCAAAAAAATTGAAATAATGTTTCAAAAATTTTGGACAAGAATCTTCATAAGAGCTTTTTCCTGAAAGTCTCAAATCAGAAAGAGCCAAAATAATCATCACCAATTGAAGGTATAAATGTATAGTACTGCATTCATTAACCAAACTCTTCTCAATAGTATAAAGCAATGAATTAGTATGGACTTCCCTTATGACTCAGCTGGTAAAGAATCCACCTGCAATGCAGGAAACCTGGGTTCGATCCCTGGGTTGGGAAGATGCCCTGGAGAAGGGAAAGGCTACCCACTCCATATTCTGGCCTGAAGAATTCCAGGGACTGCATAGTCCATGAGGTCTCAAAGAGTTGGACGCAACTGAGTGACTTTCACTTTGAACTTTTCAACAATGAATTAGTATAGGTAACAACATGAATAAATTTTAAAAAGCATGTTGAACAAAAAGAAGACAGATACAGAAGACTAGCCTCTACTAGCCTCTTTATGATTACATTTATTGAAGTTGTAGAATAGATGGTAGAAATTAATATAATGGTAGCCTCTGGGAGGATCATTTGACTGCAAAGGGCAGGAGGGAACTTTCTGAGATAATGAGAATGTCTGTCTCTTAACCATATGGTGGTTGTTACAAGACTATAATCTACATCAAAATTCAATGAACTGTACTCCCCAAATCTGTGCATTTTATTGCTTATAAATTTTACATCAATTTGAAAAGTGGAAAGGTTAAATAATAGATGATTCACAAGTAAAGAGAAAAATCAGTGAATTGAAAGATAAAATGTCAGAATAAAACATGGAGGCTCAAAAAAGATTGAAAATAAGAGAAATGAAGAGACTTGGAGAATAGAGCGAGAAGTTCTTAAAATGTTCAGTTGGAGTCCAAGGTAAAAATATAGAAAATGAGATAAAAAAATACTTAAAGAAATAATGGTTGAGAATTTTCCAGAAAACATTTAAAATAAAAAAGGCCATTCAGGTAAAGGAAGTCCAACAAATCCCAACTGAGACAAATTGTATTTATTGTAGATTCTGCTTTTGCATAACAGATCACTCCAAAATTTAATGGCTTAAAACAGCAAGAATCCTGGTTGAACTCTCACAGTTTCTGCGGATCAGGAGTTTGGGAGTGGTTCAACTGGATGGTTCTGACTTAGGGTCTCGATCAGGAAGTTTCTGTCAAGTGTTGGCTGGGGCCACAGTCACCTGGAGGCTTGACTCAGGCTAGAGGATCTGCCTTCAAGGTGACTCACTCCTCTGGCTGGCAAACTAGTGTTGGCTTTTAGTTGGGGACCTTAGTTCTTTTCCATATGAATCTTTCTCTTTCTGGATTGAACGTCCTCAAGGCATGGTGGCTGGCTTTCCCCAGGATGAGTCATTTGAGAGACCTAGGAATAGCTACACTGCCTTCCAAGGCTCAGAGTCACACTGGCACTTCCCTGTCTTCCGTTGGCCTGATTCACTGTAAGGGAGGTCACCTCTGAATACCAGGAGAAGGGGAGCATTGAGGCTATCTTGGGTGCTGGCTATTATAATATAGTGCAGAACCAAAACTAAGAGGAAGTTTTAAAAGCTATCAAAGAGAAATAACAGTTTGCACATAAAGGAGTAAAAATTATACTTTCAGTTGACATCTCAACAGCAACCATAGCAACCAGGATGCAATGGAATAATATCTTAAAATTGTGAGAGAAAATAACCAACAAACTTGACTTACAAATCTAGAGAAATTATCTTTCAAGAGGGGTGAAATAAAGGCATTTTCCAACAAAGATAAAGAGTTAACCACCTACATCCAAAGCATGTGCTTAAGGGAGATGGAAAATCCCTGATGAAAGGTTTGAGATATAGTAGGGAGTGGTAACTATAGAAAAATGGTAAACATGTGGTTAGATTTTTCCAAATTATGCTATAATGTAATAATTATCACTACTATGTAGTATTTAAAGTGAGAAAATGCTAAATAACTGAAAAACAGCAGCGTGTAAGCTGAGAGTAGGTGTAATTGAAATCGAAGTAGAAGAAGATGTCAGTCACTTTAAAAGAAGGCAACAAAGGAGAACAGAAAGCCTAGAAAAAAAAAATCAAAGAGACAACACACTCTGAAAGGAGAAAGAAATCTAATGTATGTAAATAGACTTCACTGTTCAGATAAAAACCAAACACTGCCAAATAGATCCCCCAAATAAAAATCAGCTGCATGAGGTTCATGAGAGACAGAGCAGAACATGAGGGTACAGACAGGTTGAAATGAAAAGGATAGAAAAAATATGTCTGGGAAATAGTCAACAAATTGAAAAGCAGGTTTCATTATGTTGGTATCAGGGAAGAAGTATTTCTAGAGCTAGAGAGGGTTACCATATGATAAAGGGTTCATTTTACCATGATGATATAAAAATCTTGATCTTTCAATTACCTATGAAAATGCTTCAAAAGTAAGAAGCTGAATTTGACAGAAATCCTAAGGAGAAATGAACAACTGTAGAAAAATAGGGCTATACCTCTCACAGAAATAGAAAGAACATTCAGACTGAAAATCACTAAAACTTTAGAAGATATGTACAACACGATTAATCAACTTGATATAATTGATTTGTAGAATATTGTTCCCAATATTTACAGGATGCCATTTACCACATTTGATCATATACTGGATCATCAAGCAAGTTTCAGCAAATTAAAAAAAAAAAAAAAGGAATTGGGCTGGCAGTCTAGCAGCGCTTCTTCTGCTAGAAGGTTCCTGAGGGGGTCGCAGTAGAGATGAAGGCAGTGCAGTCTAGTGGTCTAGTGCCCAGCATGTCAGGAATGCACATCTGGGTGGACAATGGGCAGCCCAGACTCGGACATTAATGAACTTGAGGATGAAAGACTCCTTAAAGGATGACCTTGGCCTTATTCTTCAAATTTTAATAAGTGGCATTTTCATCTCCCTTTATCATTTCTTAGCAATAATAGTGAGAGGTCAGATATCTAAGGACTATAGTAAAGAAAGGCTTCCCCTCCAACCCCAGCAAAGACTAACTAGCTAAAGCCTGGAGAAAAGACTTAAGTAGAAAGAAGGTCTGGATTTTCGAAGTGTCTCCTTAGAGACTACAGAGGCTTGCTCTTTGGTTTTAATTACAGAGAATGTGTTTGTATGAGGGAGGAAGACTTAACTCTACCCTTCTTTCCTGATTCATGATTGAGAATGCCACACTGGTTCAGTCCTACAAGGACCCATGTGGTCCAAGCTGTCTCCATCGGGAAAAAATACTAGGTTGGAGATTAAGGATTAGCAGATACTACTAATGGACCAAGGAGATTCTCACATCACTAACTCTTATCTGCCCATCCAATATTTTCCTAAATTTTTCTTTCAAGGCCCAAGGAGAGCTGTTGAAGGCAATCGTGATCGAGTCCGCTTTCTGGTTATCATGAAATGAATCAGAGGTGATACTAAGATGAAGGACAGTATTTAAAGAATGAAAAAATGACCTTGTTCTCAACCCAAGCAGAATTTATTCAGTAGCTAGCCTTTTGCAGGAAAAAACTTGTATAAGGTAGCTAGCCTTCTGCAGGAAAAACTTTGTTGTAATACAATAAATTTCAGTTGTTTTTCATCAGTAAATGTTCTGTATGATTATACTATTTAACTCATTTGAATAATACCCCTCATGTGAACACAGAATACCTTAATCTTATTTCTACTGAGTATGGTATATGAAAACACATTAAATGTTGATATTATTACCTATTTCTTTATGACCTTTCTGCCCCTCTACCCTGATGGCCTCATAATAGCAGACTGTGCTGCCGTATTTACTGCTAGGCTTAGTACCCTGCTTAGCATGGAAGAATGAATGAAAGGCCCATGGGGCTGTTTGCTCCTCACTTCCAAAATAAGAACATAAAGGTTTTGTTCAGTGACATCAAAGTATGTAAGATAAAAATCAATAACAAAATTTAAAAATCAGGAAGAAACCACTAAAAAGAGTCACCTTGTTGGAATTTTAAGGATATTTCAAAATAATTCAAGGATCAGTGAAGGAGAGATTTTGACAAGTTTATAGAACCGAGTTGCACAATAGAGAATACTACATATCAATACATATGTGTTGCAACTAAATGATAATGGGAATAATGTTTATAACTTTGCACGTTTCAAGTAGGAAATAAAGAAGCCTAAAAATGAACTAAATGTGCATTCAACTTAAGAAGATGGAAAAGGGGGAAAAGAAAAGAGAAGGAAAAAATAAAGAACATCAATTAATTCAACATAAAAGGATACAGAACCAGGATGTTCTGGAAAGACTAATAAAACTAACAAACTGTGAAAATACTGGACAAAAGAAAAAGAGAAGTATTACAGATAAATGCTGTTATGAGTGAACATGACTATAGTTATAGCAGAGATTTACATGGATTCAAAATTATTTGAGCAACTCTATTGCTATATATAATACACTATAAGTGTGTGTATGTGTGTGTGTTAAGTTACTTCAGTCATGTCTGACTCTGTGACCACATGGACTGTGTACCCACCAGGCTTGTTTGTTTGTGGGATTCTCCAGGCATGAATACTGGAGTGGGATATAATGCCTTCCTCCAGGGGATCTTCTCAACCCGGGGATTGAACCAGCATCTCTTTTGTCTTCTGCATTGGCAAGGGAGTTCTTTACCACTAGTGCCACCTGGGAAACCTTAATATAGTATACAGTATACATAAATGGCTGGGGCCTGTGAGAGTTCTCTTCCTGGTTTGCAGATAGCCATCTTCTCTGTGTCCTCACATGGCAGAGAGAGAGAGAGTGATCATCTTTCTCGTGTTCCCCCCCCCCCCCCACAAGGGCACAAATCTGATTCATGAGGGCCTCATCCTTATGATCTGATTACTCCTAAAGACCCCTCCTCCAGATATCATCACAGTGAGGACTAGAGTTTCAAGAGGAATTTTAGAGAGACACAAACATTTAGTCCATAACACATGAGATCTAGAAAATTTACTTCAAGGATTTTCAATATGAATCTTATACAGATTCTTTAGAAAACAGTAGAAGATAATTTCTTTCTTATTCTGTAAAGCTAGTGTAAACTTGACTCTTCAGACAGAATGCCTAAGGAAGGCAAATTAATGTCCAACCTCACTCATGAATTAAATGTAAAACTTATAAGCAAAATTTTAGCAAACTAAATACTACAATTAATACAAATCATAACTAAGGCTGGCTATATCTCAGCAAAGCAAGCATTGCTTTTAACATTAAAAATTTTATCTAACCACGTCACCACTTAATAGATTAAAAAATAAAAACAATT
Source organism: Budorcas taxicolor (assembly GCF_023091745.1). Lineage (NCBI taxonomy): Eukaryota > Metazoa > Chordata > Mammalia > Artiodactyla > Bovidae > Budorcas > Budorcas taxicolor. The sequence continues at coordinate 95,876,726 of NC_068915.1, read as the reverse complement.
ACATATAATAATGACCTCAATAGCTACAGAGGCAATTTTGGTGTTTCTACATTCAGTCATGATAAATTATCTTAGCAACTAGGAATATAAATAAATTTTATTAATCCAATGAAAGATATCTAACAAAAATTTAGAGTAACCATAATGATGAAATGTTTGAAGTTATGCTTTTAAAAGTCATGGTATAAGTACTTCTATTCAGTATTTTACCAGGGGTTCTACCCAATGCAGTCAGATATAGATAAAATTTAAAGACAGATCAGAACATAAACAACAAAACCTATATTAACTGTAGAAATCCAGCATGTAACAGAAAATTATCAGAATTTAGCAGAAAGTTCAATATGGTTGCTAAATGTGAGATTAATAAAGCAAGAACTCAGTGTATTTTTAAATACCAGAAGCATAGTTGATAAATAGGAATACAAATGCCATTTACAAAAAGCATACATATCATATAAATAAACTATGTATCTAGGAATGAATCTGGAAAATGTGTAGAAGCTTTATTGAGAAGCTTATACAAAGTTATGGAAAGATACTAAAAGCCCTAAAATAATAGATTCATTCTCTCTTCTTCAGGGCACAGAGCTAGAGCATCCTCCCCCATCCCCTGCCTTTTGTATGGCTCATTGTGATGGTGTTTCATAGTTCTATCTCATGAAATGTGAGCTGACCTGCTGGGCACTACCGTCAGACCTGGGCTGATGGTGTGTGGTGCAGCTGACTTCTATTCAGTCTTTCTGGCTTATGGCCAATTAATACAGCTGACTGGAGGTTGGCAGAGCCTTCAGAAGGAAGGCGTCTGTGTCCCTGAGCTACTACTTGGAGATTTACTACTGCTCAGGAAAATCCATTATGTGAGGAAGAAGGAAATTAATGTAGAGTTTAAGGGTTTATACTTTCTTGATGTTTGTTGCTGCGGCTATTGGAGAAGGAAATGGCAACCCACTCCAATATTCTTGCCTGGAGAATCCCAGGGTCGGGGAAGCCATGTAGGCAGCCGTCTATGGGGTCATACAGAGTCGGACATAACTAAAGTGACTTAGCAGCAGCAGCAGCAGCAGCAGCAGCATTACCCTTATTCACTCAGAAAGATGTACAAAGTTCAAAAATGGGAGGAGTCAACATTCGAAAGGTATCAGTAGTTTCCAAAAGCATCTGCAGATTTGATCCACTACCAGTGGAATTCCAGGAGAGCTTTCCCTGAAGCTCGGCAAAAGCTGATTCTAGAGTTTATACAGACTGACCAACGGCCAAGAGCAGCCAAGAGATTTCTGAGGGCAGAGGAGACATGGGAGAGGGGAACTCTCTCTGATATCAGAACAAATTATAATGATTTAGCTCAAAATAATTACTAGCGGGGCAGCAGTGCAAATTAAAATCACAATGTAATACAGTTTATAAATCACTAGACTATTCAGTTCAGTTAAGTCGCTCAGTCGTGTCCGACTTTTTTCAACCTCATGAATTGCAGCACGCCAGGCCTCCCTGTCCATCACCAACTCCTGGAGTTCACTCAAACTCATGTCCATCGAGTTGGTGATGCCATCTTGCCATCTCATCCTCTGTTGTCCCCTTCTCCTCCTGCCCCCAATCCCTCCCAGCATCAGGGTCTTTTCCAATGAGTCAACTCTTCACATCAGGTGGCCAAAGTATTGGTGTTTCAGCCTTAGCATCAGTCCTTACAATGAACACCAGGACTGATCTCCTTTAGAATGGATTGGTTGTACCTCCTTGCAGTCCAAGGGACTCTCAAGAGTCTTCTCCAACACCACTATTCAAAAGCATCCATTCTTCGGTGCTCAGCTTTCTTTATAGTCAAACTCTCACATCCATACATGACTACTGGAAAAACCATAGCTTGATGAAAGTGAAAGAGGAGAGTGAAAAAGTTGGCTTAAAGCTCAACATTCAGAAAACGAAGATCATGGCATCCGGTCCCATCACCTCATGGGAAATAGATGGGGAAATAGTGGAATCAGTGTCAGACTTTATTTTTCTGGGCTCCAAAATCACTGCAGATGGTGATTGTAGCCATGAAATTAAAAGACGCTTACTCCTTGGAAGGAAAGTTATGACCAACCTAGATAGCATATTAAAAAGCAGAGATATTACTTTGCCAACAAAGGTCTGTCTGGTCAAGGCTATGGTTTTTCCTGTGGTCATGTATGGATGTGAGAGTTGAACTATAAAGATAGCTGAGCGCCGAAGAATTGATGCTTTTCAAATGTGGTGTTGAAGACTCTTGAGAGTCCCTTGGACTGCAAGGAGAGCCAACAAGTCCATTCTAAAGGAGATCAGTTCTGGGTGTTCATTGGAAGGACTGATGTTGAAGCTGAAACTCCAATTCTTTGGCCACCTGATGCAAAGAGCTGACTCAATTGAAAAGACCCTGACACTGGGAAAGATTGAGGGCAGGAGGAGAAGGGGACGACAGAGGATGAGATGGTTGGAGGGCATAACCGACTGAATGAGCATGGGTTTGGGTGGACTCTAGGAGTCGGTGATGGATAGGGAGGCCTGGTGTGCTGTGTGGTTCATGGGATCACTAAGAATTGGACATGACTGAGTGACTAAACTAACTGATATAATATTAAGTGGCTTATTCGCTCATGTCTGACTCTGCAACCCCTTACAACAACAGCCTGCCAGTCTCCTCTGTCCATGGGGATTCTCCAGCAAGAATACTGGAGTGGGTTGCCATGACCTCTGCCAGGGATCTTCCCAACCCAGGGGTTGAACCCAGGTCTCCTGCATTGCCAGCATATTCTTTACCAGCAGAAAAGCTTATAGGTGGCAAAAAATAAAAGTTGATGTCACTAAAGGATGCTGAGGATATAGGACAATAGGAACTCTTAAACACTGCTGCTGGTGAAGGAGTTGCTTATATAGTACCTAAGGAAATTAACTTGAAAATGTGTAGTGAAGTTGAACATACCATATCATTGACCTAGAAGCTCTACCTTACACATGTCCAGTAAGCAAGATGGGAAATGATGCTAATAGAAACTTTTCTTTGTGATAACACACTAATAGATATAAGACAAATTTCCATCTATGGCATCATGATGGGAAATCATTTTTCAAAAAATTTTGAACGTTTATAGCATATTCTTTCAATGGTGTGTGATATAGCAGTATAAACACATTCCAATATGGGCTAAATTCAAAAATACACTTTTGAGTGAAAAAAGGCAATTTGTCCAAGAATTGATAAGATTTATCTAAAAATTTTAAAAATTACAACTGTATATCATTCTCCAGTATTCTAGCCTGGAGAATCCCATGAACAGAGGAGCCTAGCAGGCTACAGTCCATAGGGTTGCAAAGAGTTGGATATGACTGAAGCAGCTTCTAGAAGTATAGACTGGATCATGTAAGGATAATTAAATATGTGGGAAAATTAGAAGTGAAGGCAAGCAAATGATTAACACAAAAGTCAGGATAATGGTGACCTCTTGGCAAGGGGTAGGAGGACAGTGTGACAGGAGAACAGTGTGGCAGGAACAGAGAGTGCTTCTGTATCGGTTCTGTTCTGATTACTAAACTGGAGGTGGACACAGGGGTATTTTTATGTTCATGCATTAAAATTTGCATATATGTCACATTGTTTTATGTGTGTCAAGTATTTCCGAACTTGAAAACTAAAAGTAATCATTGACTCTAACTGTGTACTTTTTGCCAGACCATTATTAGCTGTACTTATTAAGTGACAGTGAAGCTTATCCCACCAATGGGCTTAACATATGTTGTTCCTTTTCCCTTAAAAATCTACTTACTCATGAATTTACATATAATGGGAAGGTTACTTTGAACACTGATTACAGTCTCATCTCAAGTTTCCATAATCTCCCTAGACTTTCATTTTGTCATCTTTAACGTCAGCATATAGTCGCTAATTCATTTTTGGTGAAGATTATACAAACACATCATATTGAAACATGTTAAGAGTTATCGCTTCATTCAGATTCTTTCACCAAACACATGTTGAACATCCATTGTGCTACAGATGCTGTAGGGGGTAAAAAATTAGAATGCGATGCCTCTCCCCAAGGAGCTAGATTTATTCCCAGGCAACTAGAAGATGGTGCCAAAGGGGAGGTAATTATGGAACAGAATCTGTTAAAGAACTGCGTAAGAGAAAGGAATTGGTTCTGTAAATTCAAGGAAAGTTTCAAAGAGGCAGCGTCATGTGAGGTGAACTTCCAGTGATTTTGTTTTTATTTGGTTGAATCAGGTCTTAGTTGTGACATGGGGATCTTAGTTGCATAATTCAGGATCATTCATTGTGGCCCATGGACCCTCTAGTTGTGGCATGCAGGATCCAGAGCACTGGGACTTAGTTGCTTCGAGGCATGGGGGCTCTTAGTTCCTCGACTAGGGATTGAACCTGCGTCCCCTGCATTGCATGGTGGATTCTTAATCACTGGACCACTGAGGAAGTCCGCAGTTTGATTGTTTTGTTTGCTCTTATGTATGCAAAGCACCCTGTTATCCTTTCTATTTTTGACTAAGCACTCGAAGTCTTTCAGGGGAGTCACCAGAGCTCCAGAAAAAATGGGATGTTGTGAAAGACTCATGCATCCCATACATTTGCCTATTTCACCTGCTGTTGCCTCAGTGGAAGCCGTCCACTCTTTCCATTTCAGTGGATGGACCTTAGAATCACAAGAACACGAAATCCTCTTTGGTTGTTGGTGGACAGAATAAACAGATTCCATTTTACCCTTGTCTAGACTTGGGCAAAGAAAGTGCCCTAAAAATGCCACATAAATATTTTTTTTGGAATGTTGTGTCCCATGAATCATCTGGCTTAATTAGACTGGTCATTTTGTATCCTTTTTTTATATGACCAAGAGAACCAATATCTGACAAATTTTCTGTCCCAGAGAGAAACTTCTGGGAAAAAGTTAGCACTTACTGGATACCAGCTCCATCAAGCCACAGTGCTAATTTTTTTCTTTTTTTCTTTCTGAAAGAACCAATCATTGCTATAAGTATAGAAACATCCTAGAATCTTCTGGTTTATTAAAATCTTGAGAGGCAATGTTTTTAAGCTTTCAGCATAATGTTCAGTTGCCTTTCATAATGAGAATTTAATAGTGACAAGGGAAAACCTGAGTGTAGCTTCTCCAGAGATTCTTCTTAAAAGCTCAGTTCTGCTAGGAAAAAAAAAAAAAAAGCTTTTATAAAAAGAGGAGACGACCCAGAGGGATGGTACGGGGAGGGAGGAGGGAGGGGGGTTCAGGATGCGGAACACACGTATACCTGTGGTGGATTCATGTCGATGTATGGCAAACCAATACAATATTGTAAAGTAATTAGCCTCCAGTTAAAAAAAGAGGAGGTCTCTATTTTCTTTTCTTCTAGAATGATGCTTTTGAAACATTAGTCATGTCATGCACACCTCTTCTCTTAATCCTCCAATGGCCTCCTAGAAAAAAAGTCTGAAGTTCTTTCTGTGGTTTACTGGGCCACTCCACAATTTTGCCCTCACTTCCTGCCTCTTCTCCTCACACACTATGGCCCAGCCACAGTGGCCTTCTTGGCAATCCTTGATCTTCACCACACGTGCTCCCGAAGGCTAGGGCCTTAGTGCTAGCTCTTTATCTGTCAGGATCACTCTTGCTCAGATTTTTTTACAGAGCTCTCATTTTTATTTCATGCAGATTTCTGCTCAAATCTGCATAAATGCTACCTCCCCAGAGATGCTTTTCTGATCACCCTGTTTAGAGTGTAATTTGTATTGATCTCAGTACCTGTTTATGTGTTTCTCCATAACATACATTACTGTCTGGTAATATTATGTATGCTATTATATATTGTCAAAATTTTAATTGAAGTATAGTTGATTTACAGTGTTGTGTTAGTTTCAGGTGTACAGCAAAGTCATTTTGATTTTTTCAGATTCTTTTCCCTTGTAGGTTATTATGAAATACTGAGTAGAGTTCCTGTGTTACACAGTAGGGAACTTATAGGGAACTTGTAGGGAACAATAAGTAGGTCCTTATTGGTTATAAGATAATATATTTTTATTTATGCTTTCTTTCTTTCTCTTAAATGTAAACTCTAAGAAGATTGGGGGCTTTGTCTGTACCCTAGTGTTTGGTACATAGTGGTTTTCAATAAATATTCATTGAATAAAGGAAAGAATTTACATTTCTGTTGCCTAGAAGAGAAAGGGTTAAATAAAAGTTTGAAGCTTTGTGGTGGTATCCATGCTGGTTCAAGACAAAGGTAGTGTGGATTTTTATAGAAAATACACAGAACGTCACATCAGAAGATCTGGGAACTTCTATTTGGCACCTCACTTTAGAGAGGTCTGAGTGTTGATTTTCTCCAACCAGATGGTTTAGACTAAAGCTGATAAGATCAAAGGAAATAAAGAAAGTGGGAAATTTTCATAAGTCTTAAATTTTAATGTAATTACTGCCATCTCTTTCAGTTAGTGTGTAAGTACAAAAGCAAAACCAGACACTCAAAATGTATCACTTTTAAAAGTGTATCTTCAGTATCTAATGAACTTTCAGTCATCATTAAAAGGAAAACTTACTTGCAATTTAAAAAGTGAGTTGAAAGGCTGTTATAAAACAACAAAATATAATATTTTCATATGCATTTGTGAAAATGTAGTTATAAGCCTTGTTTTCTTGTCTCCTAAATTTGTCTTTAAAAAATTAGCTAGGATTTTCATATTGGTTCTTCCTCTCAGGAGTAAGTAGATATGCTAGTCTCAGTGAATTGCAAATTTTAATTTCATAATATTCCCAGCCATCTCTTAGGTATAATCATTGTGAGTCCTTTTGGGTAGATGAAAGAAAACAGTTAAAACCTGCTTCAAATTAGGTTGTTCAAATTCCCTCTTTCTAATAAGGAAATATTAGGAAAAATTTCTAATACATAACAAAAAGCATCAGTAAAAAGATAAATTTTTAGGAGACTTTTAAAAGTAAGACAAATATTTTAAATATTAATACTTGAATAAAGAAATGAGGGCTGGATTTTATAGTTGACTGATTCGTGTCTTTTTTAGATGAGGGCCTATTTTGATGTTAACCTAATTTATTTAATTTTTTTAGTCAATATTACTGCCATATTATTGAGATAGTTCATGTGTAATGAAGCTATTAAAATGTGCATATTGAAGCCCAAGTATAATTTGTGTGTGTTTACTTGAGGGCGGTGGAGGGTGGTTTTGCTAAAATAATGTCTGTATGTATTTGGAGATGAAAGGTACATGCGAAGTCACCCCTGTGGAAGGAAACCAACTGTTTGTTTTGCAGGGCAGGACTTCAGTCATATACACAGCCTCGATTCAAAGAGTGGGTCTTCTGTGCTCCAGTCTTATTCCCAGCCTCTATTCTGTGTGCAGAATTCATTGAATAGAGTCTCAGAGAAGTGGAGGGACCTATTCTGAAAAGCCAGATGAGGGTAGTACCCATACATCACGCTGGGAGGGTTCCCAACGCTCAGTCAGCACTGAGCTCAGCTGTCAGCTCCTAATGGCATCTTCCCCAGCCATCTTCTCCCTGATGTTCCAGAAGTCCATGTCTTTTGGCTCTCTGAGTTTATACTTTACATTATCTTCTGTATCATGTCTCACGTGGCATTTTATTATTCTCACGTGTCTGTTTAAGCAATCCCAGTACTCCGAAGTTCTTCTAGTCCACTTTGTATCTACCATAGAGCTCGGCCGATTGTAAGTGCTGACTGTATTTTTTCAGAATAAATAAGTTAATCCAAGTGCTACCCGTCACCCACCACCCTGAGAGGGACTGAGGGTGTCAGAGTCCAGCCAAAGTTGAGATGGGATGATCCTGGCTTCTACTTCTGACTCCCAGCATTGAGAAGGTGCAGGCATTGTGCACAAAGTTTTTCAAGACTATCTAGAATTTTAAGCCCTTTTTTCCTCAGCAATGGTTCCTTTTCCAAATCCTTAATTTCCTTTTATGATATGAAGTGCAAAAGGGTCAGTTACTGCCCCCTTCTTTTCTTTTCCTAATGAATACCACTATTGATATTGAAAATTACTGGTCTGCTTGTCGTGAACTTCACCTTGGTTGCAAGGATCTCCTCTTCCTAAAGGGCTTCCCAGGTGGCACTAGCAGTAAAGAATCCACCTGCCAACACAGGAGCCGCAAAAGACACAGGTTCGATCTATGGGTTGGGAAAATCCCCTGGAGAAGGAAATGGCAACCCGCTTCAATATTCTTGCCTGAGAAATCCCATAGACAGAGGAGTTTGGCGGGCTACATACAATCCATGGGGTCTCAAAGAGTTGGACACAACTGAGTGACTGAGCCCAGCACACAGCCCCTTCCTAAACCAACCCTCTAGTCCTCTAGGAGTCCTGGGTGTAGAGATGTGTGCATGGGACTTTCTCCAGTGTGATGAGATTTACCCTTGGCCCTGAATGAGAGGGTCAGTGTTTGTGTGTGTGTGTGTGCGGTGCTAAGGGGAGGGTGGAGGCAAAGAAAGAAGACTGAAGAAGTTAAAGTGAAAGTTGCTCAGTCGTGTCCAACTCTTTGCGACCCTCTGGACTATACAGTCCATGGAATTCTCCAGGCCAGCATACTGGAGTGGGTAGCCTTTCCCTTCACCAGGGGATCTTTCCAACCCAGAGATCAAACCCAGATCTCCCACAATGCAGGCAGATTCTTTACGAGCTGAGCCACAAGGGAAGCCCAAGAATACTGGAATGGGTAGCCTATCCCATCTCCAGTGGATTTTCCCGACCCAGGAATTGAACCAGGGTCTCCTGCATTGCAGGTGGAGTCTTTACCAGCTGAGCTATCAGGGAAACCCTTAAGAAGTTAAAGGGAGACTTAAAGAAGAATGTGAGTTTTATGGTCTCTGAAGATTTCTTTGATCTTCTTTTCTAGGTTGACTTTGGATTTGCTAAGAAAATAGGATCTGGACAGAAAACATGGACGTTCTGTGGAACTCCAGAGTATGTAGCTCCAGAAGTCATTCTCAACAAAGGACATGACTTCAGTGTGGACTTTTGGTCCCTGGGAATTCTAGTATATGAGCTCCTCACGGGCAAGTAAGTACCTTCAAGTTGTGTTCAGCCTCTTCTTCTGAGAACTGCAAAAATAACTTACTCATGATAATACATATATATATATGTATATAAGAATTTAACATTTTGGAAGTGTTTTTGATTAAGCACGATGCCTTTTCCTCTTCACATTATGTCCTGTATAGCATGCTTTTGAGGTTATAACATGGTGAAAATATTCAGGAAGCTACAGCAAAGGAGCACAAAACTGCTATAGTTTACCTCGAAGGGCTCCCCAGGTGGCGCTTGCGGTAAAGAACCCTCCTGCCAATCCAAGAGACAAAGAGACACGGGTTCGATCCCTGGATTGGAAGGATCCCCTGGAAGAGGGCATGGCAACCCACTCCGGTATTCTTGCCTGGAGAATCCCATGGACAACAGAGCTTGGGAGGTTACAATCTGTAGGGTTGCAAAGAGTAGGACACAAATGAAATGACTTAGCACTCACGCATGCACCTAGAGGGGGGCAAGGCCTGTTGTTATAGATACTATATAATTAATACTTTATATACTTTTATATTAAGTATAATTTTACCTAATATATACTTCTATATAGTATTATATACCAATATACTAATGTATATATACTATATATATAACTATATACTTTTATATTAATTATAATAATACTTAACTATACTTTCACTATATTAAGTGAAAGTTTGGGGACTTCATCATCAAAATAAGAAAGAGAGTTGAAGTCGTGGGCTGTTATTATTTCCTCATATTTTTTTTCAGTTGAGAAAATAGCAGATGTATTTCCATTAAATCCATTGATCAATTAAATTTAACCATATTCTTCCGTCTTCCCCATAAATCATTAACCAGAAATGCTAAGAGAAGGAAGCGTTGCTGGATTTAAATTTTAATCCCCTTGTCAACTGCTTTCTAGAGGTGCTGATGAACAGAGACAAGACACAGCAGGAGTTTTACAAGTTAAAATTGGATTGTCATTCCTGAAGTGATAAAGAGCTGTATATTAATGAATTCGAGATCCCAAACAGTCATGCCCGCACACACACACTTACACACATATGTGCACAAACACATATTACCTCACATTTGTAAAGCCTTTGCCAGCTTACAAAGCACTTGCATCTGTTTTATCTAGTTGTGTTTTCACAAACTTATATGGAAGTTAAAGCAGAAATTTTTGTTATCTTAAGGTTTAAATTTGTATTATGATTATTTTATGATTTAAATGCTATGGATTAGAAGACTGGATCAGAGATCTACTCACTAAGACCTGGGATTTAATCTCAGGTCTTCTGACTCCAAATGAGACACGTTTTTTATTAAACACATGTGCCTTATACAAATGAATTTTTATAACTCATCCATAATGCATGGATGTACCCCTGGCACTCAGGTTAGTTTTCTACCTCCATTTATCATTAACTGATTTGGTCATCCTTTCAAGCCTTTACAACCAAATATCCTCAGTCTTGATTTCAGGGATGATTTGCATATGGAACGCTGTAAGAAATGCTGGAATGAGCCCAGTTCTGGGGATCCAAGGCTCAACACATACTTTACCAAAGGAGAGTTTCCTGGAATCTTCTTGAACTTTATACACTGCAAATTTCAGTATTGGATTATGTGTGGCTCTGTTCTTTATCCTTGTCCACATGAAAGATTATTTGATATTATCTGTAATATCAAATATTTTCAAATATTCATTGCTTAAGATTTTGAAGGAAAGAAGAGAAAAATGTCCTGCTAGTCATTTAAAGAGAAAATTGCTTACGGTCTCAGGACACAAGGATTTCTATTTCAAGAATTGGTTTTCTTGTTTCTGGAAAATAAGTGAGCTGCATTTCTAACAGATACATGATGGCTCTTGTAGGTACCTGGAGAATATACATTTCAGTCTTCATCAGCTAGAATACATTGTTACAAGAAGTGTGGAAATAAAGTGAGGGAATAAGAAAGCGGGAATGATTCTCAATAATTTGGAATTGCCAAAATAGTCTTGAGTTGTCCTAAAGAAATTGAGAGTGGGGGATGGGTGGGAGGGAGACTCAAGAGGCAGGGGGATATAAGTGTACTTACAGCTGATTCAAGTTGTTGTACAGCTTGTACAACCGACACAACATTGTAAAGCAAGTATCCTCCAATTAAAAATAAACTAAAATATGAAAAAATGTTGAGAAATCATTTTTATAAAGCTTTTCTGGGGTAGGGTATGGGGACAGTTCATTTTAAATGTCCTGAAGTCAGGAGGTAAATGAAGATAAGAAAAGAACTGAAAAACCAAACCAAAACAAAACACAACCTACTTATAAATATATAAATAAGTTGAAGATGTTAGAGCAATGTTATTTGTTTCCTACATCTTTTTATTTATGAGTGAAACAGATTATTGAAAAGTCGGTGCACCAAACTTGTTTCAAGTTTATTACAAAGAGTGGGAGCTCTCACTATCTTCCCGTCTCAGGCGTGACTAAAATACGGCAGAATTGTTTGTGAAAATCATCTTTAATTTTCAAAAATTAAATGACACAACAGTGTAGGTTATGAAAGTGATTTTAAAAGCAGAGTCTATGCATTAACATGTTACCCAAATTCAGTGGTTCATTCCCAATGCTTTCTTTTTATAAAAATTAGTTTATTTATTATAATTAGAGACTAATTATTTTACAATATTGTAGTGGTTTTTGCCATGGAAAAGGCAATGGCAGCCCACTCCAGTACTCTTGTCTGGAAAATCCCGTGGATGGAGGAGCGTGGTGGGCTGCAGTCCATGGGGTCACTAAGAGTCAGACACGACCGAGCAACTTCACTTTCACTGTTCACTTTCATGCATTGGAGAGGGAAATGGCAACCCATGCCAGTGTTCTTGCCTGGAGAATCCCAGGGACGGGAAAGCCTGGTGGGCTGCCATCTCTGAGGTCACACAGAGTCAGACACGACTGAAGTGACTTAGCAGCAGCAGCAGCAGCAGTGGTTTTTTCCATACAGTGACATGAATCAGACATGGGTGTACATGTGTCCCCTTGTGTCGAACCCCTTCCCACCTCGCTCCCCATCCCGTCCCTCTGGGTTGTCCCAGTGCACCAGCTTTGAGTGCCCTGTTTCATGCATCGAACTTGGACTGGTCGTCTGTTTCACATACGGTGGTAATATACGTGTTTCAATGCTATTCTTTCAAATCATCCCACCCTCACCTTCTCGTACAGAGTCCAAAAGTCTGTTCTTTATATCTGTGTCTCTTTTGCTGTCTCTCATACAGGGTCGTCATTACCATCTTTCTAAATTCCATATATATACATTAATATACTGTACTGGTGTTTTTCTTTCAGACTTACTTCACTCTGTATAATAGGCTCCAGTTTCATCCACCTCATTAGAACTGACTCAAATGCATTTTTAATAGCTGAATAATATTCCATTGTGTATATGTACCACAACTGTCTCATCCATTCGGCTGCCGATGGACATCTAGGTTGCTTCCATCTCCTAGCTATTGTAAACTTTCTTATTCATTGTTGCAACCGTTGCCTTGAAATACTCTCTTTTCTGTCCCCATGCTAGAGTCTCCAGCTCTGTCTGTTGCTGAATCCTTCTTGTCATCCTAACCTCAGGTCACTTCAGTCCTTGACCTGTTTTCTACCTATTCACTCCTTGGGTGATAACATCAAGTCCCCTGGCCATAAATGCTGTCTAAGGACTCCCCAGAACCACACCTCCAGCCCTCGGCTCTTCCCTGAATGCCAGACTCCTAAGTTCACCTGTCTGCTTAGCATCTCTATTGGGATGTTCAGGACATAACTCTTGATTCTCTTCTTCATAACCTGCTCTGCAACCTGTACTCCCAGCCCACTCCAGCCTTAGTAAAAATAGCTCAGTTCCATAGATCAAAACGCTTTGTGCTTAGCCGCTCAGTCACTCAGTCATGCCGACTCTTTACGACCCCATGGACTGTAGCCCGCCAGGCTCTTCTGTCAATAGGGATTCTCCAGGCCAGAATACTGGAGTGGGTGGCCATGCCCTTCTCCAAAGGATCTTCCCAACCCATGGATCGAACCCAGGTTTCCTGCATTGCAGGTGGATTCTTTACCAGCTGAGCTACCAGGGAAACACCCAAAACGCTTTAGCATCATTCTTGAACCCTTGCTTTCTCCTGCGTACCACATTCACCCCATTAGCAAATCCTGTTGACTGCCTTCGAAATAATCTGGAATCCAATCACATCTCCATCTTCACCACTGTTCTAGTCTGAGCTACCAGCCCTGCCTTACCCCACCACTAGAACCATCACAGTTTATTTTCAACACATTTTTTTGTTTTGTTTTTTGTTTCTTTTCTCCCTTTTGGTCATACCACCTGACATACAGGATCTTAGTTTCCTGACCAGCAATTGACTCCACAACTCCTCCAGTGCAAGCATGGACTCTTAACCACTGAACCACCAGGGAAGTCCATCAACACATTTTTAAAACCTTACTTTGGGTTTTGTAAATTAGAACACATTCCCAGGTCCTTCCCATAGCCCACTAGGTCTATAGTCATGTGACTCTCATCTCTTATCCTCCTGCCCTGCTTACTGACTCCACCAGCAACACTGCCCTCCCTGTTCCAAGAATAACCCATGTCTACTCCTGACTCCTTGCTGTCTTGGAATTCTTTGTCTACAAGAGAACAGTGTGACTCATTCTCATCTCTGCTTAATTGTCAACATATGAGAGAGGCTTAGTGGGTTGCCATTTTCTTCTCCAGGGGATCTTCCCGACCCAGGGATTAAATCTATTCTTCTGCCTTGGCAGGTGGATTCCTTACCACTGAAGCCCTTTTACTATCCATTGTGTCTAAAAACATCACACCTCTCTCTCACTCTCTGTCCTCCGTTTTATTTTTCTTTTCAGTGATTATCACCACCCGATAGATTACCTCTATGTCTATGTGTGGATGTGTGTATTTTAAGTGGTATTCAAGTAATTAGATTATTTTCTAGCATATGTGCAGATTTGCTATAAAACAACCTATGAGAGAGAGGGAAGGAGGGAAAGAGGGAGGGTGGAATATCAGTTGGAAATGTGTCTCAGGTGTGGGTCCTAATGTTCTATTTTGGCTTTTCTCTAGCCCTCCTTTTTCTGGGATTGACCAAATGATGACCTACAATCTGATTCTCAAAGGCATTGAAAAAATGGATTTTCCCAGAAAGATAACAAGACGACCTGAGGATCTGATTCGGAGACTTTGCAGGTGAGAATGACTATTAAAAATCCTTTGTTTTTAGGGAAAGTGTGAAGGCTTCTTATTTCTGCTGCCATTTTAAAGTTAGATTATGTATTTACTTATAGTACTTTTCTATGTAGCTAGATTATATTTAAAGAAAATCATTTCTACTTTGGGCTTCCCAGGTGGATAGTGGTAAAGAATCCGCCTGCCAATGCAGGAGATGTAATAGACACGGGTTTGATCCCTGGGTTGAGAAGATCCCCTGGAGGAGCGCATGGCAGCCCACTCCAGTATTCCTGGAGAATCCCATGCACAGAGGAACCTGGTGGTCCATAGGGTTGCAAAGAGTCAGATATGACTGAAGTGACTTAGCATGCGCCTACATGTTTTCTATTTTATGGTCTGTACTAGGAGTTTGAATTTCCTTCATATGATAGAACCACAGTACCTTCTTATAGTTTAAAAGTTATCCAGATTGTTCAGGTTATCTTTGAGAATCATCTTTGTCTGCTGTAGAGAAAAACAAAACCACAAAACTTACCGTAATGAAGGAGTAATTTATAGCCTCCGTTAATTTTCAGTGGTGATGATAAAGTGTTGCTGTATGCCCTCTTTCAGCCTTCAGTTTTTTAACAAAATACTCTGACTTTATTGAAAATTACTGCAGAATTCTATTTAACATTAAAAGTAATTTTTTGGAGAATGGAAGACTTCTAGAATTTTGTTTAAACTTAATTTTGTTGGCTTTTTAAAAACATTGTGAACATTTTTTGCACATATGAACTTTCAAAAGTGCATTAAAATTTAGTAAATTTAGGACATGAAACCTTGCTGCTGGTTGCCCACAGAAATTTCTTCATGTTTCTAAAATTTTAACTCCATTGTAAATGATTCTCTAAAGCTTTCCTTGGTCTTCTTAGCAAAATTGGTAAGATATAACAGCATCTGCCAGTTCTTCTAAGCATTTATTCATAGCTCATTTAAAGCACTGGGATATATACCTATCTATATATCAATATCTATATCTAAGTATCTATAGCTATATAGAGAAAGTGAAAGTCGCTCAGTCATGTCCGACTCTTTGCGACCTCATATAATTCTCTAGGCCAGAATACTGAAGTGGGTAGCCTTTCCCTTCTCCAGGGGATCTTCCCAATCCAGAGACTAAACCCAGATCACCCGCATTGCAGGCAGATTCTTTACCAGCTGACCCACAAAGGAAGCCCATATATAGCCTATAGCTATATACTGGGATATATAGATACATAAGGAGATCAGCCCTGGAATTTCTTTGGAGGGAATGATGCTGAAGCTGAAACTCCAGTACTTTGGCCATCTCATGTGAAGAGTTGACTCATTGGAAAAGACTCTGATGCTGGGAGGGACTGGGAGCAGGAGGAGAAGGGGACGACAGAGGATGAGATGGCTGGATGGCATCACTGACTCGATGGATGTGAGTCTGAGTGAACTCCGGGAGTTGGTGATGGACAGGGAGGCCTGGCGTGCTGCAATTCATGGGGTTGCAAAGAGTCGGACACAACTGAGCGACTGAATGGAACTGAACTGATATTCATATTTCTGACTGTAATTGGACTGTGGTCCTCCAGAGAGGGCGTATGTTTTCTTTCTCCCTATACACAAATGTGCCTGGTTTATACATATTACTGACAAAATGAATGAATGGATAAAGAAAAAGCATTAAATTTTAATGTAAAATTCACTCAAGCGTAATTATTATAAGCTGACTTTAAACTTTTTTTGTAGGCAAAATCCAACAGAAAGACTGGGAAATCTGAAGAATGGAATCAATGACATTAAGAAACACAGGTACATATTTCTCTGCCCAGCAAATATAGAAATATTTTTAAAATGTGGTCATCTTGAAGCTTTTCTCAGTATGCTGCAAAGACCCCTCCCCAGACACTCAGTTTACCCTTTCTGGTGCTTTATTTCTCATCTGTGTTGTACTACCTGCAGTTACAAAGATCAATCTCAGTGTGATTTCGCCAGTGCTGGAAATTCCTATCAAGTATGGATAAAGTTACAAAACAAATCACAAAATTACATATTCAGGTTATAGCAACTTAGCTTTTTATCTGCTGCTGTCTTTATTATTTTCCAATATTATCTTGGATTCTGTAAAGGAATCAAGTTCTAATTTTGACATTTGATTTGCAGTTTAAGTAGGATACTATCATTGTTATCCATATTCAAGAGAATGGGTTAACTAAATCAACTCTTACATAGCCTTCTATTTCAGTTTAACTGATATTATACATTAATTTGAAACATAATTTTCCTTTGACTAGCTCTCCACATTTTGTTTTATTATTATTTTTAAAAATTTATTTATTTTAGTTGGAGGTTAATTACTTTACAGTATTGTAGTGTTTTTTGCCATACACTGATATGAATCAGCCATGGGTGTACATGTGTTCCCCATCCTTAACCCCCCTCCCACCTCCCTCCCCATCCCATCCCTCAGGGTCATCCCAGTGCACCAGCCCTGAGCACCCTGTCTCATGCATTGAACCTGGGCTGGAGATCTGTTTCACATATGATAATATACATGTTTCATTGCTATTCTCTCAGATCATCCCACCCTTGCTTTCTCCCACAGAGTCCGAAAGACTGTTCTATACACCTGTGTCTCTTTCTTTGTCTCACATATAGGGTTATCGTCACCATCTTTCTAAATTCCATATATATGTGTTAGTATACTGTATTGGTGTTTTTCTTTCTCTGTATAATCGGCTCCAGTTTCATCCATCTCATTAGAACTGATTCAAATGCATTCTTTTTAATGGCAGAGTAATATTCCATTGTGTATATGTACCACAGCTTTCTTATCCATTCATCTGCTGATGGACATCTAGGTTGCTTCCATGTCCTGGCTATTATAAACAGTGCTGCGATGAACATTGGGGTACACGTGTCTCTTTCAATTCTGGTTTCCTTGGTGTGTATGCCCAGCAGTGGGATTGCTGGGTCATATGGCAGTTCTATTTCCAGTTTTTTAAGGAATCTCTACACTGTTCTCCATAGTGGCTGTACTAGTTTCCATTCCTACCAACAGTGTAAGAGGGTTCCCTTTGCTCCACACCCTCTCCAGCATTTACTGCTTGTAGACTTTTGGATAGCAGCCGTTCTGACTGGTGTGAGATGGTACCTCATTGTGATTTTGATTTGCATTTCTCTGATAATGAGTGATGTTAGCTCTGCACATTTTAAAGTCTCATACTGTACTTTACTTTTTCGGGTAAGGTACATTGATTTCCACAAAACCTCAAATCATGTTTTATCCTTATGTAGTAATCTAATATGCACCTCTTCAGGTCTGTGAATTTCTAAAACTGGCCTTTAAAACCATCAATAACCTCCACAACATAAAATCTCTGATTTTGCATCTCTGTTTGCATGTGTGGAAGTTCAAGCCTTGGAGTTATTTGTTTGTTTTTAATCTATGCCTGGCTAAATCCTGCCATCCTCAAGATGTTTTGCTTTTGTGCTTGATTTACAAATAAAGACTATCACCTCTTGATAGTTCAAAAAAATAGATTTGAGAATTTCATTTTTGAAAACCTTTGAACACACTGCTGTGTTCACTTTCAGAGAGGAAAACACCTCTCAATATTTTATTTCTCTCTGGATGTTTTTACTGAAGAATTAGAGGCAAATCACCATAGAGTGAAAATAAAGGGAGAGATGCTGCTGAATAGAAACACTGTCCATTTTTCTGAATAGTAGTGGTGCAGCTCAAAAAAAAAAAAAAAAAAAAATCCCTGGGCTGCCAACCCTGCTCTATCTATTCATGAGCTTTCTTGAAATAAAGCCATGTATTCAACATTGTAAATTCATATTGGGCTCTTCCGTAAGGAGTCAGGATATATCAGGAAGGGGGTGGGGAGCAGGGAAGAGATGGAGACAGACAGACACATCTGTGCATTTCAGAGACATCAAAATGCTTAGAGCATTTTCTGTTCTTTATTCTTAGAGCCTTTGGATTGTCTTCAGTGTGAAGTTTATTATTTATCTTAGATTCCAGTTTCTCTCTCTTCCTACATGCTGTTATCACAGTTTCTTCTCTCATGGTAAAAAGACACATAAATATACCCTTCTTGTTGAACAAACAAAAGTCCTGCCAATTAAAGTACCTCTTCCAGTGTATTGTCTTCATTTGTCTCATTAAAGAAGTGTCTTCATGGTTGCTCTGAGGTAGTTGGAAAATAGAAGTGATATAATTGTGAACAGGTTCCAGTTTTATCTCTTGCTTCTCATTTACCTGAGGCTCATTTAAATGGAACTGTCAAACTGGAATTTTATGCACATGCAAATTGATGCTAAAGGACTTTCTCACTTTAGTGTGGTAATGAAGAATTTTGAATTCCCTTCCCCATAGGGATTAATTTGCCTATACTTTTTAACAGACGGTGCTCTTTGCCAAATAGCTGAAGCATCCGTGTGTAGGGCAGAGTTCACTAATAAGATGCAGCAAATTTACACAGTGCCTTCTGGTGAGCACAGGGAGCTTAAAACCATTATTTCATCTTATTTTCTTAGTGATTCTTAAGATACAAAGCTGGGGCATGTGGGGCTGAAAAACAGATCTCTCTGCTTTCAAATAGTGTTCTAGAACCTTCTATAAGTCTCCAAGGCATATATAGCTTCTCTACCCAGGATATTCTGGATTTTTTTTTTTTTTTTTGAGAAAACAGTCTTTCTGGGCTTCCCTGGAGGTCCAGTGGTTAAGACTCCATGCTTCCAATGCAGGGAGCACAGGTTCAATCCCTGGCCAGGTAACTAAGATCCCCACATGCCATAAATTGCTGCCTAAATAAAGAAATAAAACAAAAAAATTTTCTAAAATTTGCTATCAGATTTTCCAGCTCCTCTCTAAGGTAAAACATTTTTTTTTTTCTTAGAAAGCTGTTTACTTCAATTTTGTTTTTTAAAACAATACAGTTAAACATGTTCTATTGTTAAATGTTTGTCCAGTCTGTGATAAATTGTCTTTCCTAAAAATATAGTTCCTCTCTCTCCTTTTTGTGAGTTAACTTATTAACTAGGTACCAATCATGTCTGTCTGAAAAAAGGGATAATATATTTGTAGGGTACAATTAAATCTTTCCTGCTAGGCCCAGGAGTAATTTGTTTCCAGTCTCATAATATTACATTTAATATTTCGAGTCTCTAGAATTTTACTCTCAAGAATAGCTACAAGTCTTCTAAAAATGAAGAAGCAATTTATGTGCAGTTGCTGCTAATATTTCTTTAGTGAATATTTTTCACACACGAGTGCATGCTGGCACTTGGATTACTTAAAATGTGGGTAGTGTCAAAAAGGCCAAGTGTTAAGTGAATAACCACTCATGTTAAGTAAATATTGCCATAAGTCAAATTGTAACAAGTACTCAACAAGAAATGCACAGGCTCTTTGATTCAGTGGAGTAACAGTAACGATTTTTATTAATATTTATGGAGTAGGTTCTGGGTAGAGAGCATTGTAAAATATGTGAAAAGGAATTGTGGCAGACTTTGGTGGTAAAAGAAAAGAACCCACAGAACTGTGTGCCCAGAAATCCCTAAAAATGGAGCCTCAGTCTGTACAAAGAAGCTGATGGGTGGATCAAGCAGAAGACTTCTGCGGTTTTGCAGCAAGGACAGGGGAAGTCATACAGCTAGCACCGCTGTCTGACTCTCACTCTTTGCTTAAAGACTCAGCAGCTCAGGCAAAAATGGCGCTTTGAGTGAAGAATGGCATGGCATCTGAAATGGAATGTACCAGAGCCTGCCGTCTAGTTTTAGTATTTTTTCTCTTGCTAAGCTTAGACTTAGGATGGGAGATCCAGTCACGGAGTGACCCCCAAACCAGTTCCAAGAGTGGAAAGAGATTGAAAAAGGTAGAAAAACGTACCTGCAGGTCCAGTAGCCAGACAGAAGAATGTGACGGTCTCATAAAATCTCCCAGCCTGCCTTCTCCCACCTCCTACCACCCTCCCATTGTACCCCTGCCGTGGATATTCTTCACATAGCGGCCGTAATTGTCTTAACATGCTTAGATCACATCACTTCCTTCTAACTTTGTACTGGTTTTCCCCTAAGCATAAAATCTTGATGCCTTTTTATGTTCTACAAGACCCTACAGGATCTGGCCTCTGACTGGTTCTCAGACATGATATGTTTTTCTAGTTTTCCCTCCGTTCACTACACTTCTGCTCATTTCATCACTTTCTTCCATTTACAAAGCCATTGACACGAATCTATCCATGGCTTCTCCATTCTCTTCATTATGGCTTTAACTCAGATATTACTTCTTCAGACATCACTCTGGCTAAAAAGCAGTACCTCCCAACCCATCCTCATCCCAGTCAACCTCTACCATTTTATTCTCTTATGTTTTCTCTTTATTCTCTATTACTTATTAGTGTATGAAACTAATGTAAGTATTTGTAGTACTTACTTGTTTGCTTACTTGTCACCTCCTACCAAAATAAAGATATCTTAAAAGCAGGGTCTTTGTTGTTTCTGATTCCTGGGACCAAATTGACTTTCTGCACTAGACTGGTGCCAGCCCTGGGCTGGTGCTTTTTCTTTTCTTTCTTTCTTTTTTTTTTTCTTTTCTGAAGTTTTTATTTTGTATTGAGGGTATAGCCGATTAACAATGATGTGATAGTTTCAGTGAACAGGGAAGGGACTCAGCCATACATATTCATGTGTCCATTCTCCCCTCAAACTCCCTCCCATCCAGGCTGCCACATAACATTGAGCAGAGTTCCCTGTGCTATACAGCAGGTCCTTGTTGGTTATCCATTTTATTAATAAGTATATAGCAGTGTGTACATTTTTCTTTACTGACTGAAGTGACTTCAGTGTCCCAACAGAAAAGATCAGTATTATATAAAACAGTATTACTCCATGTGCTTCATAATATTCTGAGAGACAGAGTACATTTTTTTTTCTGTCTGAGAGAAGTAAGCTCTCCTCATTTCTGGTGTTGAATCTCCAGCTCACCAAGCCTGATATGTATCCTAAAGACCATATCAGTCCTTTTAGATTAATGATTTGGAAGCAATAAATGAAAGGACTTCATCTGGCCTTTAGCTTCATCCCATTACAGATAATTGTGAGATAGTTTTTCTTTTGGAGCTTTCTAGATACATTTCATCAAGAGCATCACAATATGGCAATGTGATGTTGTAAGAATGATAGTTAGAGATCCTGTGTAAATGTGTCCTCTTGTTGTAGACTCATTAAGTTATTCAACAGACATTTATTTGAGCCCCTGTTTTGTTCCAAGTGGGCTTCCCAGGTGGCCCTAGTGGTAAAGAACCCACCTGCCAGTGCAGGACACATAAGAGATGCAGGTTTGATCCCTTGGTTGGAAAGATCCCCTGGAGAAGGAAATGGCAATCCACTCCAGTTTTCTTGCCTGGAGAATCCCATGGACAGAGGAGCCTGCCAGGCTGTCATCCACAGGGTTGCAAAAAAGTTAGACACAACTGAAGCAACTTAGCATGCACTGTTCCAAGTGTTAATGACACTTCTTTGGAAATGAGCTTGCATTCTTGCCATCATGGAGCTTGGATTCTAGTTGGGGGGAAAGAAAATAAAGAAGATATTATAACTACATAAAGTGCATAGTAGAGATATTAGAGAGTGTCAAGTACTAAGGAGAGAAAATAGGAAAGGATGGGATGTAATGTGTGGTGGGGAGGGTAGGGGTGCGAGGAATGGGCAAGGTTTGCCATGTTAGACTGGATGGTAAAAGAAAGTGAAAGAAAGTGAAGTCACTCAGTTGTGTCCAACTCTTTGCCACCCTATGAACTGTAGCCCACCAGGCTTCCCCATCCATGGAATTTTTCAGGCATGACTACTGGAGTGGGTTGCCATTTCCTTCTCCAGGGGATCTTCCTGACCCAGGGTTTGAACCCGTGTCTCCCAAAGAAGGCTTCTCTAAGAAATGACCTTTGAGAAAATATCTGATACTGTTGAGGGAGCAAATCATGTGGAAATCTGGGGAAAGACTCATTCACTTACAGGGGCTTACGTGCAAAGGCCTTGAATTGGGAGCATCCCTAGCTTGTTGGAAGAATGTTGAGGAGACACAGGTGCAAAACAGAAAGAAAGAGAAAAGTAGGACTGTGGTAAGGTGGGGGAAGGGTGGTGGTTGAAAGGATGATTTTGTAAGTCAATGGGTTATAGTAAAGACATGGTGAAGACTTTGCCTTTTACACTGAGTGAAACTGAAAGCATTGGACAGCTTTGAACAAAGGCATGATGTGACCTGACTTACATTTTCAATGATTGCCTTTGCCGCTGGATTGTTTCACATGGACAAAAGTAGAAGGACCTGTTTGCATGCATGCGTGCACTCAGTTGTGTCCATCTCTTTGTAACCCCATGGACTGTAGCCCTCCACGCTCCTCTCTCCATGGGATTCTCCAGGCACGAATACTGGAAGGGATTACCATTTCTTAGCCCAGGGGATCTTCCTCATCCAGGGGTTGAACCCACATCTCTTGAGTCTCCTGCATTGGCACGGGGATTCTTTTACCCCTGAGTGACCTGGGAAGGTCAGAGGACCTATTAGGAGGTGATTGTAATAATACAGGCAAGAAATACTAATGACTTGGTGCATGCTGGTAGAATTGAGATATTGAGTATTTGTAGGGTTCTGAATACAAATGTGTTTTGAAGATAATGCTGACTAAATTTGCCCATGAACTGAGACAGGATGTGAGAGAAAGGATAACTCCAAAGTCTTTGGTTTGAACAACTGGAAGAGTTGAGACAAATTTATTGAGGAAAATTTGGAGCTTCAATGTGAACCTGATTGTTGCTAGATACCCATTAGATATTCTTTGGGGTGACAGTGAATGGCAGTTATGGATATCAGCCTATAAAACAATGGGGTGGGGAGATCTTGAATGGAAATAGAAATTTGAGAGTAATCAGTTCATACATGCTATTTAAAGCCATAAGACTGAATGAGATTACCTACAAAGTGAGGGTAGTTGAAAAATGAACAGGTCCAATGACTGAGCTCCAGAGCACAACAACTTCATATGGAAATAGCAGTGGAAAAGGAGAAAAAGTACTCAGGAAGGTAAGAAGAAGGCCAGAACAAGAGTATGTTTCTGGAGCCAAGCAAAGGAAGTGTTTGAGTAAGTGTGAGTGATGAGTAAGTGTGAGTGATGGGTAAATGTGAGTGATAAGCTGTGGCAAATGCTGCTGGCAGTGAGGTTAAAACTGAGAATCAAGGCAATTTCATGGAGTGGAGAGGGTGAAATCTGACTGAAGTATGCCCAGGATAAAATGGATACTGTCGACCGAAGCAAAACACACAACCTAAAAGTTGCAAGTTAGGTTTTATTTAAAGACCTTATTGAGGACGATAGCCTGGGAGGTAGCCTCTCAGCTATCTCTGAGAAACTGCTCCAGAGAGGTAAGGGAGGAGCTGGGATATATAGGAGTTTTTGCTTAAGAAAAAAGCATGTAGTAAGACATGAGAAGATTACTGCTGAAACAGGGTGGGGCAATCTAAGGGTAGAGGAGGAAGAGTTTACCTACAAACCATTAGGTATTAGGTAAAGAACAAGCTACAAAGATACATTGTACAACACAGGAAATGTAGCCCATTTTGTAATAACTATAAATGGAGTATAACCTTTTAAAATTGTCAGTCACTGTATTGTACATCTGTAACATATAATACTGTACAGCAACTATACTTCAATTTAAAAAAAGAAAAAATATTTACTGCTAATCACAAATAAAAGATATAACAAGTCAACGATTTTACTGCTTTTCTATATATGAGAAGATGCAAGAGTCTGGGCATCTTCTTGACATTATTATTTTGGTATATATCTTAACTATCTAGTGCCAGTATTATGTTTTTCTCCACCCCAAATTGCTTGCCAGGTGGCTACAGTGGCTGATGGCATCAGTGCAGGCAACACTCAGTGTTTACTGGAATCAGTTCAGTTCAGTTCAGTGGCTCAGTCGTGTCCGACTCGGAAACTGCATGAACCGCAGCATGCCAGGCCTCCCTGTCCATCACCAACTCCAAGAATCCACCCAAACCCATGTCCATTAAGCCAGTGATGCCATCCGGCTCAACTTCTGTTGTCCCCTTCTCCTCCTGCCCTCAATCCCTCCTAGCATCAGGGTCTTTTCAAATGAGTCGGCTCTTTGCATCAGGTAGCCAAAGTATTGGAGTTTCAGCTTCAACATCAGTCCTTCCAATGAACACCCAGGACTGATCTCCTTTAGGATGGACTGGTTGAATCTCCTTGCAGTCCAAGGGACTCTCAAGAGTCTTCTCCCACACCACAGTTCAAAAGCATCAATTCTTCAGCGCTCAGCTTTCTTTATAGTCCAACTGTCACATCCATACATGACTACGGGAAAAACCATATCCATGACTAGATGGACCTTTGTTGACAAAGTGATATCTCTGCTTTCTAATATGCTATCTAGGTTGGTCATAACTTTTCTTCCAAGGAGTAAGCGTCTTTTAATTTCATGGCTGCAGTCACCATCTGCAGTGATTTTGGAACCCAGAAAAATAAAGTCAGCCACTGTTTTCACTGTTTCCCCATCTATTTCCCATGAAGTGATGGGGCCGGATGCCATGATCTTCGTTTTCTGAATGTTGAGCTTTAAGCCAACATTTTCACTCTCTTCTTTCACTTTCATCAAGAGGCTCTTTAGTTCCTCTTCACTTTCTGCCATAAGGGTGGTGTCATCTGCATATCTGAGGTTATTGATATTTCTCCCAGCAATCTCGATTCCAGCTTGTGCTTCTTCCAGTCCAGCATTTCTCATGATGTACTCTGCATATAAGTTAAAAAAGCAGGGTGAAAATATACAGCCTTGACATACTCTTTTTCTTATTTGGAACCGGTCTGTTGTTCCATGTCCAGTTCTAACTGTTGCTTCCTGACCTGAATACAGGTTTCTCAAGAGGCAAGTCAGATGGTCTGGTATTCCCATCTCTTTCAGAATTGTCCATGGTTTATTGTGATCCACATAGTCAAAGGCTTTGGCATAGTCAATAAAGCAGAAATAGATGTTTTTCTGGAACTCTCTTGCTTTTTTGATGATCCAGCGGATGTTGGCAATTTGATCTCTGGTTCCTCTGCCTTTTCTAAATCCAGCTTGAACATCTGGAAGTTCACAGTTCACGTATTGCTGAAGTGTGGGTTGGAGATTTTGAGCATTACTTAACTAACGTGTGAGATGAGTGCAATTGTGCAGTAGTTTGAGCATTCTTTGGCATGAGCAGGCAGCAGTGTTTTTTGTGTGTGCAGCTGATACAGTGATTAGGTTACTCTTTCAAGTTTTCTTCCAATGAGAAGAGAGAACTGGAGTGAGAGTTGGAGAAAAGTTCAGGTGAAGGGAGAGTGCTTTGTGGTTGCAAGAATTTCATTGTTTCCACACTGATCTGAATGCACCAGCAGAGAAAATTCAGGAGAAGTAAGATTTTAAGGAGCATGTTTGAATAGAGAATGCCTACAGGATCAATTACACAGCAGAGGAGCTGACCTCAACTGGAAGCAAAGGCAATGCATTCATGGCACAGGAGAGAAGGGAAGCACACAGATGTGGGTACATAGGCAGGTACATAGGAGAAGGAAATGGCAACCCACTCCAGTATTCTTGCCTGAAACATCTCATGGACAGAGGAAGCCTGGCAGGCTACAGTCCTTGGGTCACAAAGAGTCAGACATGACTTAGCTCCTGAACTTGCATGTAGCATTACGCTGGTGAAAAATTGTAGGAGTTCCTTTTTCTGCTCCAATTTTCTTCGTGAAATAGGAAGCCAGGCTATCATTTGGGAGTGAGGATGGAGAGGAGGTTCTGAAAGTTGGAGGAGAGAGGACAAAGAATGAATTATGAGTCTAAAAGTGTGTGGCAATGAGTGGAAAAACAGAGAGATCCAGCCTGACTGCTGGAGACACTAAAGCCCCCTCCCTGGAAGGTAGTGGGCATGGATGTAATGTGAGATACACAGATGTGTGTGTGTGTGTGTGTGTGTGTGTGTGTGTGAGTGTGTGGGCACAGTGAGTATTTCTCTCTGATTACTTGCAGCTACACCATTGCAGGCAGGAAGCAGGCAACAGAATGGGTTGACAGATAACATGACATGCTAATAGTGTATCAGATCAGTAATATTCCTCTGTGCTTTTCTCATTTCTCAGGTGGTTAAATGGTTTTAATTGGGAGGGACTGAAAGCACGAAATCTTCCATCACCTTTACAAAGAGAGGTATGGTAGCTGATGTTACTCTCTTGATTTTTTTCTAGGTGTTTTTGTAAACAGATTTTAAGTGTGTGATCATGTGTGCACACTCGAGTGTATGTGTGTAATACATCTTAAAAATTTTAAGTTTTTAAGTTTAAGTAAAAATGTCTTTGCAATTGTGATTCTATGCAAATATGATTCTATTACCTGTTAATGGACGTTAGCTCAACTCTTAGGAATGCATTACATGTGAATTTAAGTAATGAAGGAGACCAGGCTGGATTCTGGGTCAGAAAGATCTCCTGGAGAAGGGAATGGCTACTCACTCCAATATTCTTGCCTGGAGAATTCCGTGAACAGAGGAGGCTGGTGGGCTGTATAGTCCATGGAGTCAAAAAGATTCGGACACGACTGAGTGACTGACACTTTCATTTCTAAGTCCCAAGATCATCAGTGTTGGTCAGGCTGAAATATGGTTCTAGAAATATAATATGAACCTATATGCAATTTAAAATCTTCCAGTAGCCATATTTAAAAGGGTTAAAAGAAATAGGTGAAATTAGTTTTAATTATTTTACTACATTAAGGATTATTATTTCCACATGTGAAAATGAAAGTGAAAATCTCTCAGTCGTGTCTGACTCTCTGTGACCCCATGGACTATACAGTCCATGGAATTCTCCAGGCTAGAATACTGGAGTGGGTAGCCATTCCTGTATCCAGGGGATCTTCCCAACCCGGGGATTGAACCCAGGTCTCCCACATTGTGGGTAAATTCTTTACCAGCTGAGCCACAGAGAAGCCCTTGGTAGCACCAGGGAACCCCTTACATGTTACATTTCAAATTGTAACCAACATAGAATATTAATGAGATCTTTCTAAATTTTCAAAAATCTCAAGTGGATTTTCCACTTCTCATCACATCTTAATTACAACTAGCTACATTTCCAGTACTCAGTCCCTGAATGTTGCTTTTTTGGACATAAATAATTATTTTTAAAATAATTTTAAAATACAGACAGAAATATTATATCATTCCTTTTTCTCTCTGAATGCCTCCATATATCTCCATATTTCCATTAGATTTTCCCTATAAAATTTTATCCTAATGTAAAAGATTTTTATGCTGGAAAGCCTATTATTGCTCATCCTTTAAAAACTTTAAATTTTATTTTTTTTTAATTTAAAATTTTTGTGAGAGTAAAGATTTTGTTGGCAGCACAGATATTTCTTCTGAATTCAGTTACAATTACATTTTTGTAAGATGCAGTATCAAACAATATAAATACATTATAAATTTTAAAGTAATTATTAAACAAGATGCTTTGAAAAGAAATTATTAAATGTACTTGAAGATAAATATTATTTATTAAAAAGTGGAACCAGATTCCACATCAGTTCTATTTCTCTTAATTATTTTTATATATTCAGTTCAGTTCAGTTCAGTCGCTCAGTCGTGTCCGGCTCTTTGTGACCCCATGAATCGTAGCACACCAGGCCTCCCTGTCCATCACCATCTCTTTATATATTGGGTTGGTCAAAAAGTTCATTTAGGTTTTTCCATACCATCTTCCAGAAAAACCCAAATGAACTTTTTGGCCAGTCCAATAGATGAACGTGCTAAGAGTTGTGTTCACGTAAATAAGTAAATGAGAGTGGAAGGTTTTGTAATAAAATGTCACTTTGAACACCTGAGTAGTCTCCTTGTCTCTCCAAAACTCATTATGATGGATTATAAATAGTATTTTCAATTATCTACCAGCTGATAATTCAATTAGATACTAATGAAAATTGTTTGAAGACTAAAAATTGGAAACCACTTGATTTCCAGAGTAATTGAACACCAGAGTCATTTAATTCTTTCAACAAAGTCATTCAAAACAAACATTTTGAATTTTCCCATTGTTTGAACTTCTGGAGACTTTATATGTGTCAATTAGCCATATAAAATTTCGATTGGTGAGAAACATACAAAGTGGAAGAAGGATTCTGACCCATTTTTAAAGAAAAAATATTTCCTTTTAAAATGTTTTCCAGTTTGAAAAATAGATATCATTTTTTCACCTTTTCTTTCAGAAATAACTTCTCAGGCCAGGTAGCTCCTATCAAAGGTAATTCTGAAATCCAATCCATTTGTTCTAAAGGGGAGATCTCATGAAGTTGAGAGTGTGATTCAAAACTGATAACTGGTCATCTTTTCCTTATGCGTACCTTATAAGTGGCTGCAGGGAGCATTCCCATGTGTTCTCACCTTTGGTTTCATCTTTTCTCTACTAGCTCAGTGGACCCACAGATCACAGCTACTTTGACAAGTATCCTCCTGAAAGGGGGGTGCCTCCAGATGAGCTGTCAGGCTGGGATAAAGACTTCTGAGAGAAGGAAAGACGATCACTGCCTACAGAATCAAGAGGACTAGAAGTCCTAGCAATCCAACACTGATCATTTCTCCTTGCAGTTTGACACTATCTTTTGGAAGACCATTAGAGAAACGAAATCCCTGCCCATAATCTGGGGGTGGGAGAGAGTGGGTGCAGAGGTGGTTCTGAATTATAACGTCTCCTTTAGATGCTGTGAATTATTCATGTGTTCCATTCTTTGTTTTTCTCAAATGTTGAAGGCTGTCTTAGTCCCCTCTTCGAAGTCAGAACCATTTTTGTTGAAGGGACATTATCTTCTCTGAAATCTATTGCTCCGTCCTTATCATTCTTGTCTCATTTAAGTCCTAGTAAGGTTTTAAAAATGTCTTGTCCTTGAACAACTAAGTCATTCAAATAGAAAGAAGAACAAGGGTTAATTTTGGAAAATTTCCCTTTCCCAACAATTTCACATAAGCATCATGGCATCTTGAAATTGGGGTTTGCAGGAAACTTGGTAGTCAATAGCAATTCTTGGTTTTCACCTGCATTCAACCTAGAAATAAATTAATATGCTTCTGAAAGTAGTCTGGGGAAAGGCAAATTTGAATATTAGTCCTTGGTACCACTTCCTAACATAAATGAGTTAATTCTTCCTTCCAGGTAATTATATTGTATTGGAGAACTTAGAAAAAATAAACAAAGCAAAAAATATTTTTTATTTTCCTGTGACCAGCTGTGGTACCTCAGAGACTTTGCAAAAGTCTTGTGAGAGGTGGTTGTAATGTGTGGTTAATTGAGGGGTCTTTGGAAAAGTTTTATCTTACATATTAAATATTTTCACAATCAACTTAGAAAACATGCAGAAACTAGATTATGAAGGCTTTTCCTTCCCCTTACCTGTGGAGGAGAAAAACTTCCAAAAGGTCAAAATGTTGACTCTTTGAGACTCTGAGATATTTTGACCAGTTCTGTGACTGTTGCTATTAATAAACCAAGAGTACAGAATAAACACAGTTAATTTTTAATGAAAATCCCATTGGCAAATATTGATGCAAACCAAAATCACTGTTGCATTAATAATTTTTTAAAAAGATGTGTGAGTCATGGGACTATTTATAATTTTAGATATTTAAGGCAGGCCAGCCGCTCGAGAAGTAATGCCCAGTAACAAGGACACCCGACATCAAGTCCCCTCCTGTCTCCTCCGTAGTCTTCCAAACGATGGGTAGATTTGTTTCAATAGCGTTGGATGCCAGTGCCTAAGAACTTTGCTAGTAGAATGTTTTTATGTATCAGTCATGATTATTCTCTCACCCTCCTTTCCAAATGGATAAGAAGCCGACTTCCCACCTTTCTGATCTAGCAGAGTAAAAATAACGTTTTTTCTGCATTAAAAAGTTCCATTAATGGAGCCTCTGCATTATTCAAGCTCCTGGTTATATTTCCATATGCTGATGTTCTATAGGAAAAGCAACCTGTACCCACACTCCACCCATATTTTCAGCATTCGGAGAATCAGTTATCTGCTTTCTGAAGTGTTAAAACAGATGAGTCAGGCCCCACCCAAGAAGGTGCATCCTTAACAAATTATATTTCCACATTTAGAATCTTTTTGCTGAACCAAAGAATTTTTGTTTCCTGGAGTAGTATTTTTAAAGTTGTACATAGATGAAGCATTTTTAATAGGATTGACGTAACCCGCTTAATGAATTTCTAAGATTTTTTAAAGAGTTTTATTTGCATTTGGTTTGTAAGCACTGTATGTTTTTCCATGTATATATTTTTCAATTACCCACTTATAAATGTAGGAAATTCATGTATTAGGTTAATATTAGAACTGTACAGTTATATTAGCAATGGTGTTCTCAAAGGTGATCAGTAGTTGTAATTCAAAAACAACTTACATATATACAAATAAAAACTAACTTAGAGTACTACAAGTTTACTTTGGCTATGACTGGCCATGTCATTATATAATCTCCATATGTGATTTTATTGGGTTTCCTTTAGAGTGCTTTATAAAGATGAAGAAATGAGAGACCTTACCATAATACAATCCCAATTCTGTTTTGTAGCTGGATGACCGCGGGAAAATGACTTCACTTTTTTGAGTACTAGCTTTCTCACTTGTAGAAAAAGGCACAGGAAAATAATGCCTACTTTAGGGGACTGTTTTGGGGAGTAAGTTGATAGATAGAGAGTCCTTTACCAATTTCAATGAAATAATCAATGCTGCATAGATGGAAAGTACTGTTACTATCTCTGTTAGAATTAAAGGGGCCTTAATAACTATTTAGTCCTGAACTCTGTGTATCATTGGTATCTGTATGCATAACTGTATCAATACAATGTCAATCTTTTCTTTTTCTTTTAAATCATGAAGTAAAGATGGTTAAGGTTTAGTGCATACGAAGAGTTAATCCTCACCAAAATGAAGTGCTTATTAAGAGCTCACTGCTCACCTAAGTTTCTAAATTTTAACTTTTTATAAATTAGATATATAGGTATTCTTAGAAAATATAGAAGATTATTCCCCTCTATACAGATCCTTCATATTCCTAATCATTAAATCATTCTTAATCTGTCTTTTATGGGTACAAAGTTGATTTTTCATTCTTGAGCCTCTTCTCTGGGGGGTCAGCTTTTCGCAATGGTAATTTCCTGTTTTCTCTAAATATTAAAATATCTGGGGTGAGGAGAATGTTGTGATGAAAAGGAAAAGATTTGGAGTAAAATACTATGGGTTTGAATTCCTGCTCTTCCTAGATATGTGTGACCTTGGATAACAAACCATATATTTATTCATCTATAACTTAGGGGTGGTACATGTAAAGTTTTGGAACATTGGGCCAGAATATTATTACTTGTAGGTCATTGATAATAACCATTTGGAAATAAATATATACATATATATCTTTTGGTATAATAATAAACTCTTCTTTTTTATTGCCAAGTATTATGCTAGGAGTATTTACATCATTATTTCATTCACACAAGATTCTAAAATAATTATAAAAACACTGATTATTAACTGCCTTGAAAGCTAAATATTGGCCTCAAATATACCTTGCATTTTCAGTTTAGCTGTGATGGTTTTTCATGGCTTAGTTCCAGTTGCTATAACAATATAACAAATTCACCCACAACTTCTTAGTTGAGCTTCCCTGGTGGCTCAGACAGTAAAGAATCCACCTGCAATGTGGGAGACCTGTGTTCAGTCCCTGGGTTGGGAAGATCCCCTGGGGAAGGGAATGGCCACCTACTCCAGAATTCTGGTCTGGAGAATTCCATGGACAGAGGAGCCTGGCAGGCTACAGTCTATGGGGTCTCAAAGAGTTGGACATGACTGAGTGACTTCCACTCACTCACCTCTTAGTTGCTTGGATTCTTCTTCTAGATTCGGTGGGTCAGGAATTTGGACAGCACGTGACAAAGATGGCTTGTCTCTGCACCACAGTATCTGGGACATCAGGTGGAAAGATTCAAAGACTGGGGCGACTCAGTGGCTGAGAGCTGTAATTACCTGAAGCCTTGTTCACTCATGTGTCTGGAGCCCGAACTGGGACTACTCAGACTAGGACTGCTGTCCAGCATGCCTACACACATCCTCCACATGGTTTGAATTCCTCACGTTATGACGTCATTAGAGTAGTCAGACTCCTTTTGTGTGCCTTTGAGAGCAAGAGTTCCAGTCAACAAGGAGAAGCACCACTAAACTTTATGACCCAGCACTGCAGTCACACCTCATCACTTCTGCCATATTCTACGGGTGGAAGCAAAACCAAGATTCTACAAGGTGGAGCCAAAAGCTATG
This sequence comes from Budorcas taxicolor, assembly GCF_023091745.1. Classification (NCBI taxonomy): domain Eukaryota; kingdom Metazoa; phylum Chordata; class Mammalia; order Artiodactyla; family Bovidae; genus Budorcas; species Budorcas taxicolor. The sequence goes on along the minus strand of NC_068915.1, from coordinate 95,844,061 downwards.
GCAAACAGCTCACAGGGAGTGGGACTGAGCCCTAAGCAGTGAAATGGTAACCTGCATCAGACTAAATTTCAGAATTCTATGGAAGGCTTTGTGCCTCTAATTTTCTCCCTCTTGGAATGCAAGGATCTGTGGGGAGGGAACAGAGGCTACCTGATTTGTGGGGAGGGAACAGAGGCTCCATTTCTTAATGAGAGTTTCCAAGAATTTGCAAGAAAGTTTTAAAACCACCACAACCCACTGTCTGGCCACAGACTACTTATATTACTACCTTGTGCAAAATAAATTCATTCCCTCGCTCTGTAAAAAGATCATCTCATAATATCAGACTCAAACTCAAGGTCTGGGATCTTGTCATCTAAGTTCCATTCAGGTGTGGATGAAGACACATCAGATGTGATTCCTTGGATATACTCTTTTAGGTCAAAATGCCTGTGACCTAAGTTAACAAGACATCTATTCTCACACTCACAGCACTGAATGGTGAGACAACCAAAGGATAACCACAACAGATCCTTGCATTCCAAGAGGGAGAAAATTAGAGGCACAAAGCCTTCCATAGAATTCTGAAATTTAGTCTGATGCAGGTTACCATTTCACTGCTTAGGGCTCAGTCCCACTCCCTGTGAGCTGTTTGCCATAGCTTTTGGCTCCACCTTGTAGAATCTTGGTTTTGCCCCTGAGTTTCCCGCCCCCCACCTTTTTTTTTTTTTCTTCTGTAAGATATGGCTAGTATTGGCCACTGAGCAGACTTCTTAGCCTGTTTCCTGACTACATGTTTGATGGTAGAGATGCTTTTTTCAATTTGTCTCTCTTTCTTTACTCCAAGCTGATATATTTTCTTTAAAAACTTGGTGAGTTTCCTATGTGTGAATTCATGATCCACTCCATTAGGCAAAAGCTACATGCACAAATCTTTTCTGTGAGGACGTTATGGAAAAAATTTTTAAGAAATAGAAGATGTGTATAGCACATGCTTAAGATATTTAGAAAGCCTTTTGGCTGTTTGAAAGGCTTGGTAGTCAACCTCAAAGATGCTTTCCAGGGACCTCCCTGGTGATCCAGTGGCTGAGACTCGGTGCTCGCAATGCTGGCGGCCCAGGTTTGATATCTGGTCAGGGAACTAGATCCCACAACCGCAACTAACAGATATCACATGTCACAGGGAAGACTGCATATCTTGTGTGCCACAACTAAGACACAAATGAATAAATAAATATTTAAAAACAACAATAGAAAAAGAAGGATGCCTTTCAATGAATCCAGCTTATGGTGTTCATGCCCTTCTATAATCACCTTCCCTTGATTGTTGACTGAATCTAGTTACGTCCTTCTACAAATAGATAGAATAAAAGTGATGGGAAGTCGCTTCTGAGATTATGAATGAACCTGCTTCTATCTTGCCTGCCTTTGCTTTCTCTCTCATTTGCTTGCTCCGATGGAAGCCAGCTGCCGTGACATGAACTTCTCTATGGAGGAACTCATGTGGCAAATAACGAAGGAAACCACTGGCCAACAGCCAATAAGGAAATGAGGCCCCCAGTCCCACAACCTGTGATGAACCGAATCCTGCCAACAATTGCAAGTAGATCCTCCTTTGGTTGAGCCTCCGGATTAAAATATAACCTTAGCCAGTACTTGGTCAAAGCCTACTGAGAGTCCATGAGCCAAAGGAGCCAGATAAGCAACTCCCAGATTTGGGACCTGTAGAAATGGTGAGATAAGAAATGTGTGCGTGGAGTTAAATCACTAGATTGGGAAGGAAAGACAGACATGAAGTAAGAGAGACAAGAACAAAGTGAACATGGGAAGACAAACTGGCAAACCAGAACTCATAAAGACAAATGAGAATCTATGTCTCTTTCAAGGTTGCCAACTTTGGCCACACGGGTGGCTTGTAGGATAAGCTGACACTTTTATACACCTGGCTCAGCACTGGCAGATGCCAAAGGAGCAGTCTGGCTGGAGTTGGAGGAACCACAAGCCTGGCTACTGCCCTTCACCGCCAGTGTGAGCCAGTATATCAACAGAAATGTGCACGAGGTGCAACTGTGCTTGGCCTTTGCACCGACCTCCAGAATATAAACATGGCTGCTACTCACTGACATTTGAGGTGTCTCACAGATACAGGCAGATGTCTCTCGTGGCAAAGCCAGGCTCAGAATTGCCTAGAGAAGGGGAATCTGGGGAATATATTTCTGGCTTAGCTAAATTAACACTGTACAAAGTCACTCCATTCAAACCTATATATATCATTATTCTTATGTAATTTATTTAGAATCGTTAACTAATGAGATTTGCTTCCTGTCTTTCTACCCATTTTCACTTATCAGCGTATGCAGAGCACAGGCCACATGACCCACCTGAAACCAGCAATATCAATTTGTCTCAGGTGGTTTACAGACAAGCTCTACACTGAGTTCAACCTGGAGCATTTTCAGTTTTGGAAAGCATAAAACCAAAACATTTTTGTTTATTTAGTTGTTATGAATTTAAAATGGTATAATAAAAAAACAAGAAATTTTTTTTTGCTAAGTATTAACTTCCTCAGGAAAAAAACAGGTGGACATGCATTAAGAAAATAAGAAGCAGGACTTCCCTGGTGGTCCAGCGGTTAAGAATCCACCTGCCAATGCAGGGGACAAGAGTTTGATCCCTGGTCTGGGAAGATTCCACATGCCACAGGATGACTAAGCCTGTGTACCGAAACTGCTGAAGACCCTGCCTAGAGCCCACGCTCTGCAACAAGAGAAGCTATCAAAATGAGAAGCCCTTACACCGCAGCTAGAGAGTAGATCCCACTCACAGCAACCAGAGAAAGCCCGTGTGCAGCAACAAAGACCCAGTTCAGCCAAAAATAAATGAATAAATGAACTTATCTAAAAAAAAAAAAGGAAAAGAAAATAAAAAGCAGAAGAAAATATGAGGAGCTCAAGGAAGGCACTGGCAATGTATCAATATGGAAACCAAGTAGACCAAACAGGGTAAGAAGAGTGAAAATATTAAGGTGTAACTAGAAATACTTAAAAATTCGATCCATGAATCAAGACCAAAGAAAGTAAAGAAAAGCTAATAAAAATATTCATATGTATATATATACATATATTCTTGATCAAAGGGATTAAGAGGAACCCTCTTATACTCAGGCATAGTGAATATGAAGAAAAATATTTAAGGTGCTTCTTAATTGATTCATTCAACAGTTATTAAGTACTGTTCCAGGCACTCTACCAGGCACTGAGGGCACAGCAGGAGGACCAAATTCACAGTCTTAATCTATATTCATATTTATTGGATGACCTGGTAAGTGAACAGTGATGATCTCAAGGCAGTGTGATCATAGATATTTTTATCTATTGCTACATTTTATACACTGAACTTCTATTTTATGATCAAGAACGTTTACTTTAAAACATACACTTGAAACAGAGAGCTAGGCTAGATACTAGAAAAATCACTGAAAAAAAGAAAGGACTGCTGCTGCTGCTGCTGCTAAGTCGCTTTGGTCGTGTCCAACTCTGTGCGACTCCATAGACGGCAGCCTACCAGGCTCCCCCGTCCCTGGGATTCTCCAGGAAAGAACACTGGAGTGGGTTGCCATTTCCTTCTCCAATGCATGAAAATGAAAAGTGAAAGTGAAGTCTCTCAGTCGTGTCCGACTCTTAGCGACCCCATGGACTGCAGCCTACCAGGCTCCTCCGTCCACTGGATTTTCCAAGCAAGTGTACTGGAGTGGGGTGCCATTGCCTTCTCCGAAAGAAAGAACTGGGGAACATCAAATACAAAGTTTACTTCATCAAATCACTCTAAAGGCAGGGGACTGACATACCTTATCAGGCTTGTCCAGCATTAAGCTCTTACTTAAATCTTTGCCTCAAACTTTTACAGATGCAAGTTAAGGCTTTTGCTTGTTATCAGCAGGTGATTTACTTTACTGGGTGTTTTTAGCTATTTTTAGATAATATCTAGTTATGCGTCTGCCAGACTTTCTGAGTCTTGTCCCCCCAACCTTTTAAATCATCCTCAGGCAGAGTATCTTCTGACACCAAATTCTCTCCACTAAGTACATATGCATAAATTACTTAACGAGTTAATGGGTCAACTGATTGAAGGATTCTTTCAACACATATTTGTGTGTCTTCTCTGTACCAGACCTGGTGATTACCAGTGATCAACATAGACCAGACTACTTCCATCATGAAGCATATATTCTAATTGTAAGAGGATGACTGTAAATTGTTAAACAGATGGAAGGCATTACAAAATGTAATTCAACATAAAATCTGGATATTCATAGAAAAAATATAAACTGAAAAGCTGTATCTGTAGCTTATGCCCTTTGGGCTTCCACATACTAATTAGTGAGAGGACATGAAAAGTCTCATCTAGTTTAAAGTTAATCCAATGAAATAATTTCTACAGTCCCAATGAAATAATTTCTACAGTCCTTTTAGGGCAGTGGTTCTCAAATTTTGATTGATATCAGCATTTGATGGGGACTCATACAAGTATCAAGGCCTAGGCCCCATTCCACCTGAAGGAGTCTGGACCTCTGTGGGATTTATTAGCTCTCCAGGAGGTTTCCCTGGCGGCTGAGACAGTGAAGAGTCCACCTGCAATGCAGGAGACCTGGGTTCAATCCCTGGGTTGGGAAGATTCTATGGGGAAGGGAGTGGCTACCCAATCCAGGACTCTTGCCTGGAGAATTCCATGGACAGAGGAGTCTGTTGGGGCTTCAGTCCATGGAGTTGCAAAGAGTCAGACACAATGGAGGGACTAAAAAACAGGGGGTTCTAGGGGCTTCCCTGTTGGCTCAGTGGGTAAAGAATCTGCTTGCAATGCAGGAGACACGAGTTTGATCCCTGGGATGGGGACATCCCCTGGAGTAGGAAATGGCAACCCACTCCAGTATTCTTGCCTGAAAAATCCCATAGACAGAGAAGCCTGGCGGGCTCCAATCCAAAGTGTTGTAAAGGGCTGGACAGAGTGACTAAGCCCAACACAAGAAAGAAATTCTGGTAAATTACAGAGTTTGAGAAAACATTCAGTCTCTCTTAAACAAAATGGCTCAGATTTTCATTTAGCCTCTCTTCTAATTATGTCCCTGACCAAGATGGAGAGTGAGACAAGGCTCTAAGTTCAGATACTCACGTGGTTGCCATGTGTTTGACTGATGTTCATGGCAGAAGTCTTTGACTGGAGAAGCCCGTCATTTGTTCTCTCTAGGCTGAGACAAGGCCCAAGCCTTCCCTCAGTGACTCAGCTTCCTTGTGGTTACTGCTGGCACCGAAGACCTTTAGGGATTGACTGTGGTCCCTTCCAGCTTTACTTGACCTGCTCATTTACAAAGCCACCTACTAAGGTGATGCTCTCTGAAGAGCAACCTAGCAGACCTTCAGAATTATAGGTTTTGTTTTCACAATGCAGAAACCATATGGACCTAGGACAAACTAGCTCAGAGTCTTGGCTTCCCAGGTGTCTCAGTGGTAAAGAATTTGCCTGCCAATTCAGGAGACATGGCTTCTATCCCTGGCTTGGGAAGATCCCCTGGAGTAGGAAATGGCATGCCACTCCTAGTGTTTTTGCCTGGGAAGTCCCATGGACAGAGGAGCCTGGCAAGCTAGAGTCCATGGGGTCGCAAAGAGTCAGTCGCGACTGAGCACACTGCACTTGTACTGCAGTCCACGCTGTGTCCCCAAAGTTACTATGCTGACATTTATTCTAGAGCAGCTTGTCTTGAGTCCCAAACATGGGAGGAAGGGTGTCCTCTCCTCCTTCCTTCGTTTCACAGTTCCCTCTGGCTAGAAAAGGGTAGGCTATTCCCTCTTTCTTTTTTTCCCTGGACTTTCCTTACATGCTCAAAATTCTCTGGTCTCTTAACAAGGCCCGATCCTTTATAAGCTAAAGGAGATAGAAGAATTTAGATAATCCTTTCTCAGGATCAAAGCTTGGCTTTTGACTTCCAGAAGCTTAACGTCAGCTGACACTTTGCTACTCTACTGGAACTCATCCTAATAGGCAGGTGGATGCTTCTAGAAAAGAACCAAGATTTATTCTCAGGAAGGCAAAAACAAAATCATGTTAGTAATTTAAAAGGAGAATTATTTACTCTGCAAAAATAAACAAATACAGTTTTTCATCACAGTGATAAACTCTATTAATACAGTTAAACAGGCTAATGTGACAGACTGAGCCTGAGGAGAGGTGAGAATGGCTTTGAATAACTGGTAAGGAAATGCTTTCCTGAGTAAGTGACATCTGAGATGAGATTTGAATGCTAAAAGGGAAACAACCTTGACACAGTCTAGGAAGAAGTGTTCCATGCAAAAAAAAAAAAAATGCAAAAACTGTTGGGGGTATTAATGAATTTGGCATGTTGGGGAAACAGGAAGAAGTCTTGTAAGTTTCCAGAAAACTTCCTATACCACATAAAGTGCTTGGGTTTATCCCAAAAGAAATATGAAGCCACTTGATTTCTTTTTTCCTTTAGAACAGGAGAGTGACTTCAGCTGATTTATGTTTTCAAAAGATCATACTGGTGACTGTGCTCTGAAGGAGCATAGATAGGGGAGTGAAGGAAGCAGACAGACCAGTCAGCAGGATGTTGAATTATTTAATTCAAGGGAAAACTAATGGGAACTGGTTCGGACTAGAATGTCAGATGGGTCACATAAAAGGAGTGATGGGTAGATTGAGGCTGTGTTTTGGAAAGTAACAGGTGACAAGCTTGGATGGGAAGAATGAGATTAAGAGAAGAAGAAATAAGAACAATTCTTGAGATTTTTCAAGGTTCTAGGTGAGTATATAGTTGTATATAGGTATGTGTATAGGTGTGTACATATGTACCTGTAAGTATATATATATGTGTGTGAGTATGAATAATATAATTTTAAAATATTCCTCTTCTAAGAACAGCGTGTGGTCTCAGTAATTTTTCAGATGAGTTTGCCAGATATTGGTGATTACATTGTTCAAGATTAAAATAAAAGGAAAAGGATTAACATCTTAATCATTTATTGACAGGCAGTGTGCTAAGTACATTATTAATGTCATCTCAGGGCTTCTCTGGTGGCTCAGTGGTAAAGAATCTGCCTGCTAAGGCAGGAGACACAGGTTTGATCCCTGGTCTGGGAAGATCCCACATGCCGCGGAGCAGCTAAGCCCGCATGCCACAGCTACTGAACCTTTGCTCCTCAACAAGGGAAGACACCACACAGAGAAGCCCAAGCACCACAGCTGGTGGGTAGCCCCTGCTCGTCACAGCTAGAGACAAGCCTGAGCAGTAACAAAGACCCAGCAAAGCCAAAAATAGATAAATAAGATTACAAAAATAAGGCAAAAAATAAATGTTATCTCAGTTGAACTTGATGCCTCAATTTTATAAAGCAATTGTTTCTACTACTTAATAGATGAGGAAAATTTACCCTGGAGGGAAAAGAAACTAACACACTTCAAACATGTATTCAGCCAACATTTTTAAAGGACTTTCGGTGTGCGTTATAGTCATAGTTGAAGGTCAGCATGGATTTTAAAAAACTGGAAAAAACAGTTCTAGGTCCTACACATTGTATGGTGTATTTTCTGGGTGCAAAACTAGTTAAGAGACCGTCCCTTTCATGGACTAATTTAAACCAGACATAACAGTAGTGCTCAAAAATATCCTCAAGCATATGTTGCTCCAGGTGTCAGTCAAAATATGTGCATCATATAAAAGTAATGTTGTAGCAGTTTTAGATGGTGGAGTGTTTTAGCTTTAATCCTTCTTCATGCTAAGTTCAATTTCTGCTACTGTTTTAGCTTTTTTTTTTTTGGAATGAAGCAGAGTTGGGATACCAGCTGCTCTAAAAATCGTCTTCACTTCCTAGACATATCACATCTTTCCTTTGCAAGAGTCTGCATACCCCTCTATGGAATAGACCCAATCTACAGACCACAGGGAAGCTTTCCTAGCCCTCTGTGGTTAGTTTGCTTTACTTTTTTTCCAACTCAAACTGAATTCTGCTTATTCCTAGCAGGATTGTGCCATCAAATATATCTTATGGTTTTCACATAAGTCTTACTGGTTTATTTTTGCTTCTAATGACTTGCATTCATGCAAATGAATGCATACTTGCAAGTATGCAAATATGAAGATAAGTGAACAAGGTTATTTTTAGTGGGAAGAAGTATATAGTCAAAATGTTGTTGACTACTCAGGGAAGTTACCTATAGAATCATGTTATGAACCAATTTATCCTTTATTCCAACTTCTCTCTAGATGGACAGGGTAACCTAAGGATATATGGAAACACATCAGAAATCCATTTAAGCCAAGTGTGAAAATATAGACTAAGAGAAACAATCAGCAATACCATTTGGGCTCAAAATAATGTGTTGCTATCAAGAGAAAAAATGTACTTTCTTGTAAACTAGTGCTTGTGTGCATACTAAGTCGTTTCAGTCGTGTTCGACTAGTTGCAACCCCATGGATTGTAGCCCACCAGGCTCCTCTGTCCATGAGATTCTCCAGGCAAGAATACTGGAGTGGGTTGCCATTTCCTACTCTAGGGGATCTTCCTGACACAGGGATTAAACCAGTGTCTCTAACGTCTCCTGCATTGGCAGGTGGGTTCTTTACCACTAGTGCCACCCAAACTAGGGGAATGCCAATATTTTTGGAGTGTGTAGCCTCCCAAGTAAATGGTTTCAGGCCTGGAGTAAAATTCTTATTTGCTTGCTAAATACTGGGTCACCATTCTACTCACACCTTCCTTTTCCACTTGCCAGATTGCATTCTTCTTTTAATTTATTACCTGAATTAGAGCTCACAGCACTTCTACTCTTATTCAAACTCTGGGCATTTATATTTTCAACTTCTACTATGGTAGATTTTTTGTACTTGTTGCAAGCATGTCTGAAAGACAACTCCTCATCTTTCATCCCCCAAATCCTGCTCTTCTCACCAGTTCTCTAACAAGAAGGTCTAAGAGTGCCAAACTTGGCCTCCATGGCGTAACAGGCCAACTAACCTATATGAAGATACAACTATCAATTCAACACTTTGGGCTTAATTCTCTATTTAGGACTTTGGTATTCACTCTGTCTTCATTTTTCACAACTGCTCTCTATCTAATCAAACTTTCACCAGTTTTCTCATTTCCTTTGGCCCATCACCCCTTACAGATGACTCCACCTCCTTTATACTTATTATTTTTACTATTACCTGTGTAACTATAACTCCAAGTTCTTATCTCCATACCAGACCTTACTGCTAAGCTGCAGGCCTACAGGTTTCTGATCGCATCCACCTGAATTTTCTAGTGACCACAAACTCCGTTCAAAACATAATTCCTCATTCTGCATCTCTTGTCTCTGTTCGGGATAACACCATCTCTTGCTGGGTTTATCTGAGCTCTTTAGAACTGTTCTTCTTGTTTCCACTCTACACCTCTGTCAGTTTCCACTTGTGCTTCTGCTAGTGTTTATTTATTTATTTTTCCAAAACACAAATTTAATGACAGAAAATTGTCAAATTCATTTCACTTAAAAGCACTTCATCCACATTAAAATTGTTATATGTTGAATTAAATTTTGCAGAAAGGGTTTTTAGATTTGTCAAAGAGGTACGTGGTGCACTAAAAAGTAGATTGGAAAAAATAACCAAGTATGCAGTGCAATAAAACTAGAACCAATAATAGAACCAAACAACGATTCAGTAGGAAATTACATTTTTTTTTTCCAAATGACTCTGAGTTTTAAAGATGACTTTAAAACATTAAGTTTCAAGGTAGAAATTAACTTTTAAAAATGAGCAATGCATTTCAAAAACCTGTGGGATATAGTTAAATAGTACTCAGAGGAAAATGGTTATTCTTACATGAGCTTGCTAAAACACTGTAAGAATTTAAAATAAGTGAACTCCAACTGAGCTTGCCAGGCGGCTCAGTGGTAAAGAATCTACCTGTCAATGCAGGAGACACAAGAGACACAATGATACTCAGTCATGTCCAGCTCTTTGTGACGCCATGGACTGCAGCCCACCAGACTCCTCTATCCATGGAATTATCCAGGCAACAAGATTGGAGTGGGTTGCCATTTCCTTCTCCAGGGGATCTTCCCAGACCAGGGACAGAACCTGTGCTCTGGCATCTCCTGCACTGGGAGGTGGATTCTTTACCACTGAGCCGCCTGGGAAGCTATATATATATATGTATGCCAGAAAGATTTTGTTTCGACCTAAAAATCTTCCTCTGTCTTGTAAGTCATGGTACTCTACTACCATGTGGTCAGATGGTTGATTATTTTCCTAAGCCTCCTTTAAATGTCTCCATCATTCTCAAGCTAAGTAATGTGAAGGTGGATGCAGGGGAACTCTGCCACATCTGTTACCAACCTGAGCTGTTTAGAGGTGAACAATGTTAGACGTAGTAACAGTATATAAGATGCTATTTTCTGTATTTTGAAACAAGGATTAAGTTAACTCAACTGATGGTTAGCCCTCCAGGGAAGCTGGGGCAATTTGTTTCTATACAAGTGAAGTGGAATGATTTTGAATTTTAAAAAGCTCTAGTGCTTAGAGTACGAACTGCCATTCTGGGTTTTGTTTGCCCTACTTTCAGGCGCATCTGATTTGTGTTTCTATTTGATAGGTCAGGGAAATGCATGGTAATGACTGTTAAAAATTGCGCAGATTTAATAAGTATTCAAAGCATAGAAAAAGATGGCATTTTCAAAATTTGCCACGTTCTCTGGGAAAACTGATCAGAGAATAATGTGACAAAAGGTACTCCTGAATATCATTTCCTGAAAAAGTTTTAATTGAATATGTGTGATCAAGAGGAATTCCACTGTAGATCCATTTGGCATTTAAATAAAAAGGTGAAACTATTTCTTGATTTTTTTTGTTATTATTTCAGTGCAGCAGATAGTCTCTCACCAGGCAAATCTAATAGCTCATAATACTTTTTAACGATTCATTTTTATTGGAGTAGAGTTGCTTTACAAAACAAAGTAGAAGTAAAAACATGGACTAGAAAACAAATGTATGGATACTAAGGGGAAAGAGGGGACAGGAGGAACTGGGAGACTGGGACTGAGACATATATGCTATTGAGACTAGGCATAAAATAGATTCAAAAATAAGAACATACTATGTAACACAGGGGACTCTACTTAATGCACTGTGGTGACCTGAATGGAAACTCAGAATGCTTTGAGGGCAGAAATATCTGACGGAGAGATGCACAGAACACTCTTTCTCTTTAAAAACAATAAAGGTAAAGGAGAGAGAGGGCGTAGGAGAGGCAGATAAAGTAGGAGTCCTTCTGTGTTCAGTCGTGTCTTTGTGACCCCATGGACTGTGGCCCGCCAGGCTCCTCTGTCTATGAGATTTCCCAGGGAAGAATGCTGGAGTGCGTTGCCATTTCCGCCCCCTCCAGGGGATCATCCCAACCCAGCGATGGAACACATGTCTCCAGCGTCGCCTACATTGGCAGGCACACTCCGCCACCTGGGAAGCCCTGGGATGAGCATCTGGGATTCACAGAATACTCTTTCTCTTTAAGAACAATCAAAGTAAAGGAGAGAGTTAGGAGGAGGAGAGGAAGTAGGGGTCTAGGAACATTTAAATGCAGCCTCTTTGAAATTCCTCTGAAGAGCCCCACAAAAGGATACTTTGCTCACAACAAAGAAAAAGACAAAACCCTTTGATCTTCAGGGTTGTCTAGAATTGTCCCCTTTGGAAGCAAGGGCTGTCCGAGAACTTGTGCACAATGGCCAGTCACACTCTGGGTAACCGTGGAAGCTGGGATGCCCTTCAACAAGCAGTGTTGGCGCTTCAGACTAATAACTGGACTCCATCTAGTGGTCATAATAACACACCGGGCTTTAGCTGCTTCCAGAAAGAGACCTCACACCAAAGCAAATCAAGCAGCCCTGTTCGTGAGATTCAACTTGCTGCTGTGGTCAGAGGGGGCTGAAAGGACCAAATAAAACAATAGCAACAACAACACATGGAATCTCAGGCACTCTGCTACCCTCCTTTTGCAGGTAGGAGCCTGTGTGGCTGAGACCCTGTTGGTCCTATGGTACTTTTCTCACTGGGATGGTTTGTGTAATGTGTTTTATTATCATGTGAAACAAGAGAGGATGGTGGGCACAGTACTGAGTGAAGCCTCAGGAGCATTATCTCTGCTGTGTGACTTCTGGCAGGTCCTGGGGCTAAACCTCTGAGGGACCGAGTCGGCGTGTCTAAGATGAGAAGGTGAGATGCAAAGGTTTTCACCACTTGTCTATTTAATACCTGCCAGGCCCTCTGTCGAGTGCTTTGTGAAACTCAAGGACTTTAAAGTTCAAGAAAGAGATAAATGTTTAAAGGGTAAATATCTAAAATACTTTCTGAAAGTTACTAAATTTCACACCCGAGCATCACAAGAGTTCCTTGGAGATGTCTGAGGGTTAGATAATTACTCATAGGTGTAGGAATGAGGAGGTGACAAGAAGATTAAACTGTTCCTATGTCTGTGACTGTCCACGGCTGTATTCTTGTCTACATCTATTCGTTCTGTATGAACACTTATGTAAATATATACATATAAATATATACACCCATACCTCATAATCAATTTTAAAAATTCAATCCGCAAAAGACAGATGACCACTCAGGGAAAACCTTGGGAATGGGAGTAACAGATAAAAATTTTATATCTTTAATGTATCAAGAATTCTTACAAATGAATAATTTAAAACAAGATTCCTTAGAGATGAAATGAGCAAAGGACATAAACAGGTCATTCTCAGAAAAGAATTACAGAGAATCAAAAGTCTGTTAAACACATATTTAAGCTTACCAGCAAAGAGATATGTTAAATTGATTTTTAAGCAATGAAGTTAGTTTTAATTACTATTTAATTATGTAATTATCTAAAGTTAATTGTTAGTGACAGTAAATTTTAAAAGTCTTGTCAGAGGAGCAAAGTGATCACTAATACTGAGTGCACCATGATGTCCTTCCATACAGGAGTGATGGGAGTGTGTATTGGCTGACCTATCTAAATAAAGCCTGACTATATGAATCAAAATGGAAAAGATTCCACTTTTAGTATATCTAAAAGAAACAACTGGATGGACAGCTACACAGAAAAGCATTTGTAATAATCTTTGTTGTAGCATTTTGTATAGTAGTAAAGGAAAGAGCAAATAACCAACAATAAGCTACCAACTCTAAATATTTTACTATTTAGGAATGGTTAAGTAATTGGGATAGAGCCACATATTAGACTACTATTGTACTACAATGAAAAAATTTTTATAGATTTACATGTATAACATATTTACAGTTCCCTAAGGAGATTGAGCTTAGAAAAGAATAAATATAGCATGTCACAATTTTACTGTTAATAATACAATGAATAGTATATGCATATGAATTACCACAGAAAAATATTCAGAAAGATATAAATTAAAACTTTGTATTTTAACAAAAGTTTAATGAGAGCTTCCATGGTGGCTCAAACGATAAAGAGTCTGCCTGCAATGCAGGAGAGCGGGGTTTGACCCCTGGGTTGGGAAGATCCCCTGGAGAAGGAAATGGCCACCCACTCCTGTACTCTTGCCAGGAGAATTCCAAGGACAGAGGGTCCTGGCAAGCCCTAGTCCATGGGGTTGCAAAGAGTTGGAGATGACTGAGTGACTAACATTTCATCTCATTTCATTACCATGGAAAAATACCCAGAAAGATAAATTAAAACAGTACTGTAGTTTCTTGGTGGTGAAATTACAATTTTCACTTTGTTTTTATATCTTTCTTGGTTGTCTGTATTACCCATAATCATGATAAACTGCTTTTATTATCAGATAAGCCAATTAAGCAACATTTATTGAAGACTGGAATAAAGTTGGAGCAACTGGGGCAAATTTCCACAAAAATCTCTAACTACATCTTCCACAATGTTTCCTAATCTGAACGTGTAATTTCCTGCTTTGGTTTATTGCACTATAGAGGTAATAAAGGAACTAACAAAAGAGATGTATCTTTCACAGACAATAAAAGTTCCATTTCACTGTTAAAAAAAAAAATTTCTCTTTTCATATCCCTTAGGCATGATAATATGCAAGGAGATAAAAAGGAAACTTGCAAAGACACAAAGGAGGTCTCTGAAGAGGACTGGGTAACAGAGAGTTTGCATGGTCTGGACACATCCCCTTTGTTCGATTTTTTGCGACCCCATGGAGTGTAGCCTGCCAGGCTCCTCTATCCATGGGGATTCTCCAGGCAAGAATACTGGAGTGGGTTGACATGCCCTCTTCCAGGAGATCTTCTTGACCCAGGGATCAAACCCAGGTCTCTCGCATTGCAGGCAGATTCTTTACTGTCTGAGTCACTAGGGAAGCCTTGAGCTTCTCTAGGGATAGTCTTCTTTAGTCCTTAATATTGTTGTCAGAATTACTCAACTAGATGCTATGAAGATCCCAAATCCTAGCATTACCGTTTCATATCTATGTGATGCTTGGGCAAGTAACTGAATTCCCTAAAATTTCATTTCCCTCATCTGAAGAGCAGGAGTAATATCATCGCCTCTAATTCTCATGCAGGGTGTGGTGGCGACAGCACCTAGCCCTGTGCTTGCATGTCATGTGTTCCAGAAATGAAAATCCAGCTAGGTACTGTATATTAAAGAGAAGCAAGTATTAACCTCCATTAGACACAGGTTGGGTGACCACATCACTCATCAAACAAACGAGACTGATTTTGAGGGTACAAGGAGGTGCTTCATTAAGCCAATGCAAGATTAATTTGGGAACTGACCAGGGCAAGTTAAGATGGATGGTCATTCTGGTTATACATTTCTTAATCTGATTTCCTTGAACTGTGCAACATTCACAATGGCTGGTGTTTATTATCAGCGCGACATCTGGATGGTTTCCTTATGGGACGTGGGTTGGGAGAATGCGCTGTTACCCTGAGGACAAGTCTATGCTGCATTCCTATCATTGGCTTACACCTCAGTGTCCCCTCGAAGTGCCGTGTGACTTTACATCCTTGGTGCCTTGCATATTGTACATGTTCAGTAAATGATTATAGAATTTATGACCAGATGCCTTGGAACAATTAGTCTCAGATGCCAGGAAATGACTCTTGCATTTTCTGGGTGGTTCCTGGCTGTAAGCCCAGCTTTCTAGCAGTTGCATAATTGTACTGTGATGGTCAGCCTGAGGCAGCAACAATCAATTCTTTTGCCTGTTGGGTCCAGAATAGAGGTTGCTGACTGCTGCTCTCTGTATGATGTGCTGGGAATTTTTGAGACGGTAGGACACCACCTGGTCTTCTTGGCATCTTGGCCTGTCCCTTTGCCTTGCCTGCTGAATCACCTGCCCACTAGACTGGAGCACTTTGAGAGCAAGCACCAAAATGAGCTTGTTTAAGCTTTTATTTCCAGCTTTGACAGAATGCCTGGCACAATGCTCTGTAAGTAATTGTGGGATGGATACATAAAAATAGCACCAATGAAATAATTATGAAATAAAAGAATCAAAAAATGAAAGAATATTGTAATTTGCTGTCTAAATTTAGAAAATATACTTATCATCTTTGGGTCTCATTTTCAATATTCATAAAATTGGAATAACAAAATTTCACAGAATGGCATCCTTTTTGTCAGTTGTCATAAGTTGTAAGCACCATTTATAGAGTGAATCTGTCAGTCATAATGGTTATGCTATTCTAATTCAGATTTGAATCAGAATTCAGATGGAGTCTATCTACCTTTTGTTAACTTTTAGATCTTTAACATTTACTTAACTTTTCCAAGTCTTGGGTTCTGCTGTTGTAAAGATTAAACTAATTGTTGTTAAAAGAAATTAGTATTGTCCATTGCTTAGCAAATATAGTATATTTTTAGCATTATTATTCGTATTGAAGATCTTGGAATTTTATGACTTTTGTTTCTATTATCTACATAATACCTGTAAAATAAGACTATCATTAACATTCTTATTCACAATTAGAAAACCATGAAGATTTATTAGATTTGGATTACTGGGAATTGAGAATGAATTTATAGATACAATGCATAGAAACCAATAGCATTAATAAGTAAAAGGTGTATAGTATTTTACAGTGCACAAAATATTTCCACAACAAGAAGATTCGCAATGCTGGAATAAACTATAGGCTGTCAGTAGGTTTCCATGCATTACTGTGGATTGCATTTATTCCTTACAATATTATTTTGGAGTTCCCATGAACACTAAAAGCCATGTGTAACTCATTTACCTGGCTGATTTAAGAGGCATTTGATAGTTTCCAAAAGTTTCCACTCTCTCTTTCCTAGCCAGAAAATCAGAATGCAGGTGCATTAGAGAGACGGGAGGGAGCTTAATGTAGATTTGTTTGGTGGGGGAGAGTATTTGGAAAAGCACTTTGTGTAAACTGTGTGTGGGGGGGTGTGTATGTGTGCATGAACACATAGGCATCTCTGTCTATTCACCACACACGAGAGTTCTTCTGCATCCAGTGAGAGGAAAACTGGGATAAGGAGAAGCGTAACCATTTGTTCTGAGCCACGGAAGGATTCCAAACCAAGTGCTTGCAATTCTTCACTCTCCAGTCTTTATAGGATTTTTGTTTAAATCTACAAGCTTTCTAAGTAAACAAGTCTACGTATTTAAGGATTTCTCAATTAGAATTTATGAACACTTCTCAACCTTAATACCAGATGTATCCACGTTATCATCTTGATTACCTTTCATTGCTCAGTTTGTGCTTCAAAAATCTTACTTCAGTTATGAACTTCTCTAAACTGACTTGTAAGCAAGAATGAAAAAATATCCACAAGTTTATGTTTTAGTATGGGAAATAGCTGCTTTTCTGACATAATTATTTTTAAATAATTGTTTTAAGTGCTCATTTTCATTTATCCATTCATCTCTGTAGATGGGATACTGAGTAAAAAAATCCTAGAGCTACCTACACATTTCAAATAGGTAACTAATACTATATTTCACACACATGACCTCATCCTTAGTCTAGAGACATTAGCACCTCCACTCAGTTGACACAGGCTTGTGTACTCTGGAAAGTTAAAAACAATTTTTTAAAAGGGTTTTAGAGGGACACAAGTCCTTCAAAGAGCTTTCCTGGTTACTCAGAGGTAAAGAATCTGCCTGCCAGTGCAGGAGATGTGGGTTCAATATCTGGTCCAGAGAAAGAGCCTCTGGGGAAGACAACATTAATCCTTTCCAGGATACTTACCCGGGAAATCTGGTGGACAGAGGAGCCTGACTGGCTACAATACATGGGGTTGCAAAGAGTCAGATACAACTTAGCAACTGAACAACAACAAAAGTCCTTCAGAAAACAAAAAGCAAGTATATTCTCTCTAGGTTATAGAGATTGACAATTTCCCTTCAGCTTCTCTGGGCAAAGACCCACATCACACAGAGAAGCGACTGGAGAGTCGGAACCTGATTGCTTTTGTCTAGTTTATACCAACTTTCTATTTTAGCCTTGAAAATGGCTACCCTTCTGACATAATTATTTAAAAATATTTATTACTTATTTTAATAGCAATCAATCTATATCTCAAAGGAACAAGGAGGGACAAGAAATTTGGAGAACCGTTTCACCTCTTTGTAAGATATAAGTATGTAATATAATTTTTCTTTCCTGTAACAGTTTACATGGTGGTAATAAATGCTTTTCATTTGTCAAGTCATTCCCTTATAGAAAAATGAATGAACAGAGTTATCATAAAGGAACTGAGGGACTTCTCTGGTCGTCCAGGAGTTTAAGCTTCACCTTCCAGTGGGAAGATCCCCTGGAGAAGGAAATGGCAACCCACTCCAGTGCTCTTGCCTGGAAAATCCCATGGACAGAGGAGCCTGATAGGCTACAGTCCATGGGGTTGCAAAGAGTCTGACACGACTGAGTGACTTCACTCACTCTTCCAGTGCAGAAGGTCAGGTTTAATCCCTGGTCAGGGAACTAAGATCCTGCATGCCTTGCAGCCAAAAAACCCAAAGCATAAAATGGAAGCAATATTATAACATTCAATAAAGACTTGAAAAAATGGTCCACATCAAAAAAAATCTTAAAAAGGAATTCAGGTAACTGTTGATGAAAAACAGGGTGAAATGGTTGAACAGTTTTTAACTTATCTATCATCCCTGTGTGTGTGTGTGTGTGTGTGTGTGTGCACATATTCCAAATGTTCAAAAAGAGCTAAAGGCTAATTTCTTGCAAAAGTGGACTGAATGGATTGGAAATAACTGGGGACAAATTTAATGTTATCATACAAGGTTGTTTCGAATCTAGGGAAAGGTGTTGGGTGCTCTCTGTGGGAAGTCATGTAAGGCCTGAAAGAGCAGCACAGCTGGGTCTGGTAATTAACATGTGTATCATAAACAGTAGATGAGGAAAAACTGGATCCAGTGCCAGGAGGAATGATCTGAGGCAGATTTTAGGGTAGAGTGATTAACACGTTAAATAAAGTATGAAAAATAAATCGGGGTTAATAAACTACACTTTTAGTTATTTTTTAATTTTAGTATCCAGGAGGACTCTGCGTCTTTTAGAGCCTGCATATTGACCAAGGATCTCAGGTAAATGTTATATCTTTATATATTTTATATAAATATACGTGAAAAGCCGACTCATTAGAAGACCCTAATGCTGAGAAAGATTGAAGGGGCAGGAGGAGAAGGGGATGACAGAGGATAAGATGGCTGGATGGCATCAACACATCACCAACTCAATGGACATGAGTTTGAGCAAACTCCAGGTGAAGGACAAGGATGCCTGGCACACTCCAGTCCATGGTGTTGCAAAGAGTCGGCACAATTAAGTGATTGGACAACAACAACAACAAAAATTATATATATATATATATATATATATATATATATATATATAAATATATATAAAAGGCAGAGGAACCAGAGATCAAATTGCCAACATCTGCTGAATCATCGAAAAAGCAAGAGAGTTCCAGAAAAACATCTATTTCTGCTTTATTGACTATGCCAAAGCCTTTGACTGTGTGGATCACAATAAACTGTGGAAAATTCTGAAAGAGATGGGACTACCAGACCACCTGACCTGCCTCTTGAGAAACCTGTATGCAGGTCAGGAAGCAACAGTTAGAACTGGACATGGAACAACAGACTGGTTCCAAATAGGAAAAGGAGTACATCAAGGCTGTATATTGTCACCCTGCTTATTTAACTTCTATGCAGAGTACATCATGAGAAATGCTGGACTGGAAGAAACACAAGCTGGAATCAAGATTGCTGGGAGAAATCTCAGTAACCTCAGATATGCAGATGACACCACCCTTATGGCAGAAAGTGAAGAGGAACTAAAAAGCCTCTTGATGAAAGTGAAGGAGGAGAGTGAAAAAGTTGGCTTAAAGCTCAACATTCAGAAAACGAAGATCATGGCATCTGGTCCCATCACTTCATGGGAAGTACATGGGGAAACAGTGGAAACAGTGTCAGACTTTATTTTTTGGGCTCCAAAATCACTGCAGATGGTGATTGCAGCCATGAAAGTAAGAGACGCTTACTCCTTGGAAGAAAATTTATGACCAACCTAGATAGCATATTCAAAAGCAGAGACATTACTTTGCCGACTAAGGTCCATCTAGTCAAGGCTATGGTTTTTCCAGTGGTCATGTGTGGATGTGAGAGTTGGACTGTGAAGAAGGCTGAGTGCCAAAGAATTGATGCTTTTGATCTGTGGTGTTTGAGAAGACTCTTGAGAGTCCCTTGGACTACAAGGAGATCCAACCAGTCCATTTTGAAGGAGATCAGCCCTGGGATTTCTTTGGAGGGAATGATGCTAAAGCTGAAACTCCAGTACTTTGGCCACCTCATGCGAAGAGTTGACTCATTGGAAAAGACTCTGATGGTGGGAGGGATTGGGGGCAGGAGGAGAAGGGGACGACCAAGGATGAGATGGCTGGATGGCATCACAGACTCGATGGATGTGACTCTGGGAGAACTCCGGGAGTTGGTGATGGACAGGGAGGCCTGGTGTGCTGTGATTCATGGGGTCACAAAGAGTCGGATATGACTGAGCGACTGAACTGAACTGAATACACACACATTTCTATTTGGGGCTTCCCTGGTGGTGCTAGTGGTAAAGGACCTTGCTGCCAATGAAGGAGATACAAGAAACTCGGGTTTGATCCCTGGGTTAGGAAGATCCCCTGGAGAAGTAAATGGCAACCCACTCCAGTGTTCTTGCCTGGAGAATCCCATGGACAGAGGAGCCTGGTGGGCCACAGTCCATGGGATCACAGAGAGTCAGGCACGACTGAAGGGACTTAGCACACATGTAGGCATGAACATCTTTCTATTTTATATGTAATATTTTTTCTTTATATCTTTGATAGTGTACCACATCCAGATGAGGGACATAAAATGGAAGACATTTTTCTGAAGATTCAAAGTAAAACTACTTCCTGTTTATCCCTTAGATCATCCCTGTCCAAGAGAACTTTCTGTGACGATGTAATATTCTATGTCTGTGCTGTTCAGTAAGGTAGCCACTAGACAGATGTGGCTATTTGGTACTTGAAATGTGGTTTGTTGGGTAAAGGAACTGAATTTTTAATTTTATTCTGTTTTAATATTTTAAAAGATTTTTTTTGATGTGGACCATTTTTAGAAGTCTTTATTGAATTTGTTGCAATATTACTTCTGTTTCTGTTTTGGTTTTTTGGCTACAAGGCATGTCAGATCTTAGTTTCCCAACTGGGGATCAAACTCTCACCCCCTGCATTGGATGTGAAGTCTTAACCACTGGTGCTGTGCTGTACTCAGTCGCTCAGTCGTGTCTGACTCTTTGTGACCCCATGGACTACAGCCTGCCAGGCTCCTCTGTCCATGGGGATTCTCCAGGCAAGAATACTGGAGTGGGTTGCCATACCCTCCTTTAGGGGATCTTCCCAACCCAAGGATTGAACCTAGGTCTCCTGCATCGCAGGCTGATTTTTTACCCTCTGAGCCACCAGGGAAGCCCTAACTACTGGACAACAAGGCAAGTCTCTGTTCTGTTTTAATTAACTTGAAATTAAATAGCCACATATGGCTAGTGACCACTGTATTTGTGCAGGCTTAGACCCAAGCTCTCCGAACTCTTAGGTCCACTGAAAGAATTTTTCTGATGGTTTAGTATCAGATGCTAGACCTTTAAAACTTGGGCCAAAACTCAAACTTAAGTTGCCTGTCATTCAAACTACTGAGGAGCCTCTTATTTAGGGTTCCTTCACTTTTAGCCACTACTGTTTATATCAGTTAATTAATAAATTACTACTTCCCTGGTGGCTCAGAGGTTAAAGCGTCTGCCTCCAATGTGGGAGACCCGGGTTCGATCCCTGGGTCGGGACGATCCCCTGGAGAAGGAAATGGCGACCCACTCCAGTATCCTTGCCTGGAGAATCCCAGGGACTGAGGAGCCTGGTGGGCTGCAGTCCACGGGGTCACAAAGAGTCAGACACGACTGAGTGACTTTACTTACTCACTTACTCAGGACCTCTTGTAATTGATCATCTAATGTTATTCAAATCTTTGGTGGTTCAAAACAGACATTTTCTTTTCATTTCTTGAGTAGGTAGCTTTTTAAGCAAAATAATTATTTTTTATCAGTCATTAATGTCTAAGACTTGACTGTCATTTTCCTAGAAATTCAATAAATGTAAAGAAAATTCTTTCAGTCATTAAATATTGAATGTGTATTTTCAGTCATTCCATTTTACACTTATTTTTTTCTTTGTATCCTAATTAACGTTTGTAGACCATCATCTATATGTGCTTGATAGCAATTCTTGGGCTATTGAGCTTTCTCACAGATTCAGATTTATTCCAGAAAGCTACAAGAGATCTAACAAAGAATAATAGACTCCAATATTCTTTAAGATTTTTAAAAATATAAATAAAATATAACGTTTTAATTTAAATCAACATACTCATGTTTGGGTGATTTGACCCTTGTTCTCTCACCATGGGGTCATTTTCTTATGTCAAGGCAGAATGCAGTAGAGGAATCTGCCTTCTACAAGACAGAAATATCTCATCTTTATGATGAGTTCTAGATCTTAATTCTGTAACTAGTTGGAGTGGAATAAAATTTAGAAATAACTCCTATACATAATAGTTTGCATCTGCTAATGCCAAACTCCCAATATGGGTTGGATAAACAAGGTCTTACTGTATAGCATGGGGCTTCCCAGGTGGCTCAGTGGTGAAAGAATCCACCTACCAATTCAGGACAGGCAGGTTCAACCCCTGGGCCAGGAAGACCTCCTGAAGGAGGAACTGGCAATCCACTCCAGCATTCTTGTCAGGGAAATCTCATGAACAGAGGAGCCTGGTGGGCTAGAGTCTGCAAAGACTTGGACACAACTGAATGCCTGAGCACTCGTGCGCTGTATGGCACAGGGAACTGTATTTAATATCTTGTGATAAACCATAATGGAAAAGGCTATAAAAAAGAGTGTGTATCTGTGTATAACTGATGCATTTTGCTGTGCAGCAGAAATTAACACAACACCGTATTGGGTTGGCTAAAACACTTCATGTGGCTTTTTCTGTTACATCTTATGGAAAAACCCAAACGAAGTTTTTTAGCCAACCCAATAAATCAACTATATTTTAATAAAAAGAAAACAAAACCCGAAACCTCCTATACGACTCTGCTAGAGGAAATAACTACTGATGACCTGAGAGGCAATGAGCAACTTCTAAGTGTTTTCAGCCTAACCCATCCACCCTAAACTTCTCTTTGTGATATGTCGTCCCTTGGAAGTGTTACAAAGTGAGCTTCAGATCGAAGGAAATAAAAAGCACAGCCCCACAGGGCTCAGATATCTCTTGGGGCATCTTCCCCTGCCAGGCAGGCCATCCACCTCTACATTATAAAATTACCCAGACATGACCAACAGCTCCAAGTTTCCCCAACTCGTGTGATTGACACCAGAGTATGGGCTCCAGTTTCCATAGAGTGTTTGTCAATGTGACTGTTTCGACTGCCAACATTTCGATATTGTGTCATTAATTTCTCCCATTTCTAACAAATAAGATGACTTAATGAAATTACATATGCTGGACCCAATTTTAAAAGTCCGTGCTTGTTCATATGTATGTATGTCAGTGTTTATAGTGATGGAAAATCTCCAGAAAGCAGAGCTGAAGTCCTATAAACACCAAAATGTTTCTCTTAAATAAGTCCATTTTGGGAAAAGCTCTGTCACATGGTTCTTGCACATAATTGCCTCACCTCTGAACTGCTGCACTCACATCTGGCCTGAGCCCCCGTGAGCTGGGGGTTGGTTTTGCCTGGAACCTGATGGCAGTCTGCCTGTGTTTTGAGTCTGAAAATGCAGTTGGCTAATATTTTGAGTCAAGAAGTTGAAATATAGCCATATCACTGCCTCCCTGCTTCAGTGACACTGCAGCGGACCTAGCATCTGTGTGTGCATGTGAAACAGAGCGAACACAAGAGATATCGGGTATGGAGCTGGGATGAAGGAAATGTGGGGGAAGGGAAACACCTGCTACTCCCCAGTCTCACTTTCTCTAGGACTGGATTTCTTACTGCCCTCACAGCAGAGTTTCGGTGCCCCAGGTGAAAAAGCAGACAAAATGAAAACCAAAGTTGTCAAAAACAAGTTGTCACAAACCAATACTAGTACGCTTAAGTAAGCTCCCTATTCTAACCGTGTAAATTATCAGCAGCCTCCCATTTTTTCATGGGACGGACTGCTCCCTTCCTACAGGCTCCTGCTCAAATACCCAGACAATCTTGAGGCAAATAAAACTTGATTTTTTCCCCCCACATCGTTCACAGGGTCTGGAGAAAATAGGTATAGTAAACAGGGCAGCAGAACAATTCAAAGCAAATCCCAACAGCTACCTGTCATGATTACTGTATATTGTGTTTGTCCCTTTTAGATCGATAATAAATGCTCTCTATGATTTCAAAAGTGATAGCAGGCAGTTCAGATCAAAATTTATGTTGGAGAAGTCACTTTACCCCATTCCTCACCCCTCCTCTTCAGTGGGGCTTTACTGCTGCCCCATTTGCCAAGAGGGTGTCAACTACAGATCGGCACTTGCCAAGGGGATTTGCCATCTGCCTCTGCGAAGATTGAATCCTGTGTTGCTGCAGCTGTTGAACTTCCACATGGCCAGAAGGGAGTTCAGGGTGGAGAGTGAGGCACTCTGTGCTCCAGAGAAACTGGTGGAACAGGTCTTTATATACTTAGATATTTTTAGGAACTGATTTCATGATCCCAATACTTGCATCTCCTCATATCTAGAAAAGTACTAAACCCCTTCATGGTGACATCTGTTCCTCGAGACTAGCAGAAAAAAAAGTCTCGTAAAATAAGTGCTTGATTTCATTTCACACCCCCGTCACCAAAATCACATATATTGACCTACCTCCACTACCTCTAGGTCCACAGAGTCAAAGGTATAGATTTTCTGGTAGTCATGTATGGATCTGAGAGTTGGACCATAAGAAGCCTGAGTGCTAAAGCACTGATGCTTTTAAACTGCGGTGCTGAAGAAAACTCTTTAGAGTCCCTTGGTCAGCAAGGAGATCGAACCAGTCAATCCTAAAGGAAATCAACTCTGAATATTCATTGGAAGGACTGGTGCTGAAACTGAAGCTCCAGTACTTTGGCTACTAGATGTGAACAGCTGACTCACTGGAAAAGACCCTGATTCTGGGAAAGATTGGGGGCAGGGGGAGAATGGGGCGACAGAGGATGAGATGGTTGGATGGCATCACTGACTCAATGGGCGTGAGTTTGAGCAAACTCAAGGAGATAGTGAAGGGCAGAGAAGCCTGCCATGTCTTGCAGTTCATAGGTTCGCAAAATGTCGGATGTGACTTAGCAACTGAACAACAACAACAACCACTACCTCTTTGGAGCAGTGTCTCAGAGCCATCTGAGGTTCTGTCTCCCTTTTGTACCCAAATGAAACAACTTGCAACTCTCTCACTGTGCATCTGTTTTTAGTCGACAAGGGAACATGATGGAAGACAAGTCCTGGGGGAGGAGTGGCCTCGCCAGGGGAAGAGGAACAAAGATCCCAGTGGTGACGGAGTCAGAACCAGCCATTCACTAATTGCTCCCTAGTTCTCAGTGGGGGCATGTTAAGAGTGAAGATTACAGTCGCTTGTGCTCTTGGCCTCTTCGTTTCTCTGAGCTGAATGGGAGGTAGTGGATGTGTGCTTCATTTTCCCATGTGACAACATGGGAGGGATTGGAGGAGTCTCTGAGTTACACCCTAATTCACAATTCCCACACAGGGAGCAACCAGTCCTTTGCTTTCTCTGTGAAGGAACAGTGTGGGAGCAATGTATTTATTTCCTGTCTCCATCTTTCCTTTTTAAAAGGAGCAACTGATCTGATTGATGATGTGTGCTGTCCAGTCCCATGGACTACAGCACACCAGGCTTCCCTGCCCTTCACTATCTCTCTGAGTTTGCTCAAACTCATGTCCACTGAGTCAGTGATGTCATCCAACCATCTGATCCTCTGCTGCCCCCATCTCCTCCTGCCCTCAATCTTTCTCTGCATCAGAGTCTTTTCCAATAAGTCAGGTCTTCATAGCAGGTGACCAAAATACCATAGCTTCAGCATCAGTCCTTTCAATGAATTGAATTCAAGGTTGATTTCCTTTAGGATTGACTGGTTTGATCTCCTTGCTCTCCAAGGGACTCTCAAGAGTCTTCTCCAGCACCACATTTCAAAAGCATCAATTCTTCGGCATCAGTGGAAACTGAAAGGGCACAATTCAGCCCCTCTCTGACTTTTCCCTTTTCAGAATTATCTATTCAAAACACACATTTTGCCATCTTGCAGGACCTCAGCTCACAGGACAATCTCTATACCACACGGAGATGGGTAGGGAAGTTCAGCTCCAGGGGAAAGCCTGCAGATCCGAACACTGATCAAGTGGTGCCTTTGTTTATCTCCTCCAAATTTTTCAGAACTCGGAGAGAATACATATCTCTGATGGCTTTCTCGAAGTTCAGTTCAGTTGCTCACTTGTGTCTGACTTTTTGCGACCCCGTGGACCGTAGCATGCAAGGCCTCCCTGTTCATCACCAACTCCCAGACTCATGTCCGTTGAGTCGGTGATGCCATCCAACCATTTCATCCTCTGTTGTCCCCATCTTCTCCTGCCTCCAATCTTTCCAAACATCAGGGTCTTTTCAAATGAGTCAGCTCTTCATATCAGGTGGCCAAAGTATTGGAGTTTCAGCTTCAATATCAGTCCTTCCAGTGAATACCCAGGACTGATCTCCCTTAGGATGGACTGGTTGGATCTCCTTGCAGTCCAAGGGACTATCAAGAGTCTTCTCCAACACTACAGTTCAAAGGTATCAATTCTTCGGCACTCAGCTTTCTTTATAGTCCAAGTCTCACATCCATACATGACTACTGGAAAAATCATAGCCTTCACTAGATGGACCTTTGTTGACAAAATGATGTCTCTGCTTTTTAATATGCTGTCTAGGTTGGTCATAACTTTTCTCCCAAGGAATAAGAGTCTTTTCATGGCTGCAGTCACCATCTGCAGTGATTTTTGAGCCTAGAAAAATAAAGTTTCTCACTGTTTCCACTGTTTCTCCATTTATTTGCCATGAAGTGATGGAACTGGATGCCATGATCTTAGTTTTCTGAATGTTGAGCTTTAAGCCAACTTTTTCACTCTCTTCTTTCACTTTCATCAAGAGGCTATTTAGTTCTTCTTCACCTTCTGCCGGGTTATTGACATTTCTCCCGGCAATCTTGATTCTAACCTGTGCTTCTTCCAGCCCAGAATTTCTCATGATGTACTCTGCATTTAAGTTAAATAAGCATGGTGACAAAATACAGCCTTGACATACTCCTTTTCCTATTTGGAACCATTTCCATGTCCAGTTCTAACTGTTGCTTCCTGACCTGCATACAGATTTCTGAAGAGGCAGGTCGGGTGGTCTGGTATTCCCATCTCTTTCAGAATTTTCCACAGTTCATTGTGATCTACACAGTCAAAGGCTTTGGCCTAGTCAATAAAGCAGAAATAGATGTTTTTCTGGAACTCTCTTGCTTTTTCGATGATTCAGCAGATGTTGGCAATTTGATCTCTGGTTCCTCTGGCTTTTCTAAATCCAGCTTGAACATCTGGAAGTTCACGGTTCACGTATTGCTGAAGCCTGGCTTGGAGAATTTTGAGCATTACTTCGCTAGCGTGTGAAATGAGTGCAATTGTGCGGTAGTTTGAGCATTCTTTGGCATTGCCTTTCTTTGGGATTGGAATGAAAACTGACCTTTTCCAGACATCTGAAGCAGAGTAGAAAAGAAAAGGACAATTAGGGTGAGTCTCCCGTGACTTGAATCTCAGTTCTGACACTAGCATGGCTCTAACCTCAGTTAAACCAGTGATTCTCCCTGATCAGTAAAATGAGGATAATCCCTGAGACTCTCCCTCTCAGGATCAAGTGAAGAATCATTCATGGAAATGTATAAAATGCACTAAATACATCAAAATGCTACGTTCCAGAACATTTATTTTGTGCTATAGACAATTCTAAGTGTTACAAATAATCCTCACAACTCGGTAAGATAGACTGTGCATTTCACTCTTGTCTTACACATGAAGACGTGGAAGCACAGAGAGGGTTAATAACTTGCCCCAGGTCACACAGCTAATAAGAGACAGAGTTGGGATTCTAATTCTAGTTTGGCTCCAAGTCTGAGCCCCTAACCCCCTTCTATGCTCTCTAACTAATGACAGATGAATCTAGTTTTAAGGAATTATTTTCCTGTTAAAATGAGACAATGAATTTGTGTGTGCTCAATTGTGTTCAACTTTTCTGCCCCCATGGACTATAGTCTGCCAGGCTCCTCTGTCCATGGAATTTTCCAGGCAGGAATACTGGAATGGATTGCCATTTCCTCCTTCAGGGGATCTTCCCACCCCAGGATTGAGCCTGCCTGTGTTTCCTGCATTGGCAAGCGGATTCTTTATCACTGGGTCACCTGGAAAGGTGACAGGCATGAAAGGTGGAGGATTCTCAAAAACACCATCACATGAGGGAAGTGAGAATCTCAGATCGTCTCAGTTGAGGGTGGATTGAGCCATTCTCCTTGTCCTTTCTCACCTGCTGCTCACTCTCCCTTTCATCAATACTTCTGTTGCTTTTCCCTAAGACATGAACAGGACAAAAAATACCTATGAGTTGTGGTTTAGTAAGAATGTTTGGATCATAGAATCTGGTACAGTTGAGAAGGAAAGGCTTTTAAAGATCATTGAAAGAGAAAACTGAGGGCACCAGGAGCTGAAGGAACATATAGCAAAGTGCACAAGCTCAGAGGTTAGCAAGGCCAGGCCTAGAAGATATCGAATACAACTGAAGCAATAAACTGTTGCTATTGTTCAGTTGCTAAGTTGTATTTGACTCTTTGTGACCCCATGGACTGCAGTACACCAGGCTTCCCTCTCCTTCACTGTCTCCCGGAGTTTGTTCAAATTCATGAATATTATAAGCAAAATTATAAAAAATGAACATTATAACTAAAACTTAAATTAATAAACCCACACCACGAGAATATCCCTTTTTTTTGGTGAACATACATGTATGAAGAAAAGACTTGTGGATTCTTAAATTTTGTGTGTTGTGGATCTAAAGGCACAACCCTGGGGCATTGGAGAATGGTGGTTTTCCGCACAGTGGTTTCCCATTGTGGTTTCTCCCACAGTGATAATGTTTTAGTATTACTTGTTGATATACACTTTATAATGGGCTTCCCAGTTGGCACTAGTGGTAAATAACTTGCTTGCCAATGCAGGAGACATAAGAGATGTGGGTTCGATCCCTGGGTGGAGAAAATCCCTTGGAGGAGGGCATGGCAACTTACTCCAGTATTCTTGCCTAGAGAATCCCATGGACAGAGGAGCCCAAGGGGCTCCAGTCCATAGGGTTACATAGAGTTGGACATGACTGAAGTGACTTACCACATACACATCCTTTTTATATTAGTTATATGTACCTAATCCAATTCTGAGACTGTGGAAAATTTAGATATTGATGTTCTGAATCATCAAGTACATCTCCACTAACTAAGGTAGGGTTTTGTACAATGCAAATAATCTTGAGTATAAGCATCACTTGTTTTCACACTTCATAGATACTATAGTTTTATAAACTGAAATTTTGTGACAACTGTGTCAAGAAAGACTGTTGGCACCAGTTTTCCAACAGCATCTGTTTACTCTGTGTCTCAGTGTCACCTTTTAGTAATTCTCACAATATTTAAAAAATTTTCATTATTATTGTATTTGTAGTGATGATCTGGGATCAGCCAAGTTTGATATTGTTATTGCAAAAAGATCACACTTCACTGAAGGCTCAGATGATGGTTAGCATTTTTTAGCAATAAAGTATCTTTAATTAAGATCTGATTTTTTTTTTTTTTTTAGAAATAATGGTATTGCACACTTAATTTTATTTTTGTTCAGTCCCTAAGTGGTGTCCGACTCTTTGAGACTCCATGGACTGCAGTGTACAGGCTTCCCTGTCCTTCATTATCTCCCGGAGTTTGCTCCAATTTATGTCCATTGATTGAGTCAGTGATGCTATCTAAGTGTCCTTTCAGTGAAAATTCAGGGTTGATTTCCTTTAGGATTGACTGGTTTGCTCTCCAAGTCCAAGGGACTGTTAAGAGTATTAATAGACTATGATACAGTGTAAACATAATTTTCAAACAGACTTGAAACCCAAAAACTATATGACTCACTTTATTGCAATATTTGCTTTATTGTGGTGGTCTAGAAACATCCCCACAAAATCCCCAAGATGTGCGTGTTCTACTGATTTACAGGATTATTTGGATTTGCCCTGAGTTCTTCTTCTTAACCCTAACCTCTATCGTATCTTCTGATGGCTACAAAGTCCTATCCTAAGAGATATTTCAAGGTAATTCCTCTGACAGGAGAATTGAATCGACGAACTACAACAGCGACTCTTTTGGAAGTCTTCAAGAGTCACAGATTCGATGAAAGTGAAAGAGGACAGTGAAAAAGTTGGCTTAAAGCTCAACATTCAGAAAAAAAAGATCATGGCATCCAGTCCCATCTGCTGCTGCTAAGTCGCTTCAGTCGTATCCGACTCTGTGCGACCCCATAAATGACAGCCCACCAGGCTCCCCCGTCCCTGGGATTCTCCAGGCAAGAATACTGGAGTGGGTTGCCATTTCCTTCTCCAATGCATGAAAGTGAAAAGTGAAAGTGAAGTCGCTCAGTCGTGTCCGACTCTTAGCGACCCCATGGACTGCAGCCCACCAGGCTCCTCCATCCATGGGATTTTCCAGGCAAGAGTACTGGAGTGGGGTGCCATTGCCTTCTCCATCCAGTCCCATCACTTCATGGCAAATAGATCGGGAAGCAGTGGAAACAGTGGCTAACTTTATTTTTGGGGGGCTCCAAAATCACTGCAGATGATGACTGCAGCCATGAAATTAAAAGACGTTTACTCCTTGGGGGAAAAGTTATGACCAATTTAGACAGCATATTAAAAAGCAGAGACATTACTTTGCCAACAAAGGTCCATCTAGTGAAGGCTATGGTTTTTCCAGCAGTCATGTATGGATGTGAGAGTTGGACTATAAAAAAGGTTGAGTGCTGGAGAATTGTTGCTTTTGAAATGTGGTGATGGAGAAGACTCTTGAGAGTCCCTTGGACTGCAAGGAGATCAAACCAGTCCATCCTAAAGGAAACCAGTCCTGAATATTCATTGGAAGGACTGATGCTGAAGCTGAAACTCCAATACTTTGTCGACCTGATGCGAAAAGCTGACTCATTTGAAAAGACTCTGATGCTGGGAAAGATTGAAAGCAGGAGGAGAAGGGACGACAGAGGATGAGATGGTTGGATGGCATCACCAACTCAATGGGCATGAGTCTGAGTAAACTCCGGGAGTTGGTGATGGACAGGGAGGCCTGGTGCACTGCAGTCCATGAGGTCGCAAAGAGTTGGACACGACTGAGCGACTGAACTGACGAAAAAGTCACAGAACTGACCACACTGATGGAATGAAGACCCAGTTGTGACTCGTCAAGGGCACATGTCATCCTGGTGGTAACAGGCAGTGCTGGGATTCTAACCCAGGGCTTTTTAATCTCAAAGACATTGCTGTCTCCATGATGTTATGAAAGATTCTAATACCAGTTTTGTCAGTAGTTTGTCATATGGCACCAGGCATACTCGATAACTCAGTATGTCATATTCAAAATTCTTTTGGTTGCCATTTACAGACATGTGCTCAAACACTGCTTAAGGAATAGTGAGCACATTATTGAGTTTGGAGGGAAATCTTATGTCATCCAAGGACAGGAAGTGCCGTGTCTCTCAGACAGGAGCAGAAACTGGAATATCTTGAGGAACAGGATAGCTAACCTCCTTACTTTGCAAGGAGTAAGATATAACACTGAGCTTTTCATTCTTCTCTTACTGAACTGTCAGGGGGTCATCTTTGTTAGTGTCAAGGAACCTATCACTGTTGGTGGAAGCCAGTTTTCAGAGGATGGCATGGCAAGTAGACAACCAAACAGATGCAAGCCACAGCATGTCTACAGTTCCTCATTTGGAAAATGGGGAGACTGGCTTAGATAATAATAGCAGTTGATAATAACTGAGTCTTCATTCTGTTTCAGGTGCTTGGCAACGTAGTTTATGTGTGAAAGTGAAAAGTGAAAGTTGCTCAGTCAAGTCCAACTCTTTGTGACCCCGTAGTCTATACAGTCCATGGAATTCTCCAGGCCAGAATACTGGAGTATTCTGGGTACACTGGGCAGCCTTTCCCTTTTCCAGGGGATCTTCCCAACCCAGGGATAGAACCCAGGTCTCCCGCATTGCGAACAGATTATTTACCAGCTGAGCCACAAGGGAAGCCCAAGAATACTGGAGTGGGTAGCCAATCCCTTCTCCAGAGGATCTTCCTGACCCAGGAATCAAACCAGGATCTCCTGCATTGCAGGCAGATTCTTACCAACTGAGTTATCAGGGAAGCCCAAAATTTATGTGTATATCTCATTAAACCTTGTACATTCCTATGAGGCAAGAATTTTATTGCCCCATTTCACAGATGAGATAAGTGAGGCACAGAGAGGTTAAGGAATTTATTCAACGTAATCTTTAAAGGGCCTGGTAGGTCCAAAATGCCATGGTTTTAGTTCCAAAATGCTATGATTTTTAAGTAAACACAGTCTGAATAGATTGATTAAATGAGGGACAATAATAAGAAAGCATATTTTATTTCTTAACCTGAGGTCAGTTTTCTTATAGAGAGAAAGGTACAGCCTAGACAAAATGGTGAAATACATCTCAATGATCAGATGAGTTAAATAGGTGCTTATCATCCTAAAATGTGTACATGAACATGTTAACAATGACAGTTTCTGTCAAAACAGTGATATGGGCGTTCACACAAAGTATCTGTAAGTGGAGTGTGTGGTTAAACAAGAAATCCCTGAGAGGGAGGGAGAGAGAGAGAAAAGAAAAAATGAAACGATTCAAGCTGAATTTCTGATATTCCCCTTATGGGTGTGTGTGTATATATATATATATATACACACACACACACATATATACATATACAGGTATATATGTATGAAATAGATGGGAAAACAGTGGAAACAGTGTCAGACTTTATTTTTGGGGGCTCCAAAATCACTGCAGATGGTGATTGCTGCCATGAAATTAAAAGACACTTACTCCTTGGAAGGAAAGTTATGACCAACCTAGATAGTATATTGAAAAGCAGAGATATTACTTTGCCAAAAAAGGTCCGTCTAGTCAAGGCTATGGTTTTTCCAGTGGTCATGTATGGATGTGAGAGTTGGACTGTGAAGAAAGCGGAGCACTGAAGAATTGATGCTTTTGAAGAAGGAGATCCAACCAGTCCATCCTAAAGGAGATCCGTCCTGGGTGTTGATTGGAAGGACTGATGTTAAAGCTGAAACTCCAATACTTTGGCCACCTCATGCGAAGAGTTGACTCAGTGGAAAAAACTCTGATGCTGGGAGGGATTGGGGGCAGGAGAAGGGGACGACAGAGGATGAGATGGCTGGATGGCATCACTGACTCAATGGACATGAGTCTGAGTGAACTCCAGGAGCTGGTGATGGACAGGGAGGCCTGGCATGCTGCGATTCATGGGGTCACAAAGAGTTGGACACCATTGAGCGACTGAACTGTACTGAAACATATATATATATATGCTAAGTCCCTTCAGTCATGTCCGACTGTGTGACCCCATAGACGGCAGCCCACCAGGGTCCCCCATCCCTGGGATTCTCTAGGCAAGAATACTGGAGTGGCTTGCCATTTCCTTCTCCAATGCATTAAAGTGAAAAGTCAAAGTGAAGTCTCTCAGTCGTGTCCGACTCTTCGCAACCCCATGGACTGCAGCCTGCCAGGCTCTTCCATCCATGGGATTTTCCAGGCAAGAGTACTGGAGTGGGGTGCCATTGCCTTCTCCAAGATATAGGCCTGCTGCTGCTGTTGCTGCTAAGTCTCTTCAGTCGTGTCCGACTCTGTGCGACCCCATAGACGACAGCCCACTAGGCTCCTCTGTCCCTGGAATTCTCCAGGCAAGAACACTGGAGTGGGTTGCCATTTCCTCGTAGAGGATGCCAATTGGATATCAGAACCCAAGGCAGGGGGCGCCAAAGAGTAAGGCGGCCAGAAAAAATACCCAACGTCCAATCAAATTTCAATTTCAGATAAATTACGAATTGTTAAAAACTTAATATGTTCCATACAATATTTGGGACATATCTATACTACTGACTCGATGGACGTGAGTCTGAGTGAACTCCAGGAGTTGGTGCTGGACAGGGAGGCCTGGCGTGCTGCGATTCATGGGGTCGCAAAGAGTCGGACACGACTGAGTGACTGAATTGAACTGAACTGATACTAAAAAAGTATTTGTTTATCTAGTTAAAATTCAAGTTTAACTAGACGCCCTGCATTTTTATTTGCCAGATCCAACAACTCCACTTGGAACACCGCCTCTCCTAAACTACTATATATATATATGTTTCGTGTTATGTTGTTAATAGGTCATGATGCTTCATTCATGATACTGTTTGAAAATGTTCGACTCTGTGCCTAAGTTTTGTTATCTCTTTTCAGATGTGGCAGTTTTTCAACTTTCTCAAGTTCTGAAAATGCAGTCTTTCCCAATGATAAGTAGAAGAGAACGGGGAAGTGTTCAATTAAGCAATTTTATTTCCATACTGTATAGAGAAAAGCTCTCATTACTGGAGGAAAGTGATACAAAGCCAGCAAAGCTTACACATCAGTAGCGAAGCGTCCTTCACAGTTTCACTGCAGTACGCTCCTTTAGTAACTGTACTAGAGAACCAGTTGTCATTCTGCCTCTAGTAACTAGTAAAAAGAACTTTTTCTTACCATCTAAATATGAAAATTATACCATTATAGATAGGAAGGCAACAGTCATTAAATAAATTAAAAGCATCTTTAAAGTTTTTCCATATACATATATAATATATATTTTTTAAATTGCCATCAACTGTACAAGCATTCAGTTCTCAACTAGAACATTTACAGAAACTATTGTGGAAAGCTGAAGGGAAGGCTTGGTTTTTGGGAAAAGGGGATCATTCAAGCACTATAACTACATTAAAATACAATTCCCAAGGGAAAAAAAGATATACAGAGAAGTCAGACTTATCCAAGATATCTTATTTAATCTCGTATTTAATCTTACACATAAGGTGTGCAAAACTATTTTTTGACCCAACCTTGATTCAACCAAGTCGATATCCAGACATTACTTACTTGTTAGCACAGAGAAAAGTAAGACTAAAGTGAATAATGTAATTATATATAAAAAAATCTTTGTAAGCCAGATTGATAATAGCATTATACACATATGATTGCCTATGAAAATAATAAATGGCCAAAAAGGTTTTTTTCTTCTGAAATGTTAAGGTTAAAAAAATCCTAGCTTAATGAATAAATGATCATCAGTTAATATATAGCTAGGTGAGTGTCAGAATTGATCGGGAATATTATAGTCCTGAGATCTACAGAGTCAAATCTTTCAGTTTAAATTCTACAACCCCAAATCCTCTAAATGGTATATTATTTACACAGGTTACAACAAAATACTTTGATAATACTATATCAGCAGCCCTTGAATTTGAATTCAACAGAACAGTTACTGAAAAAAAAAATTATTTTCAACTAACTGTGTGTGTGTGTCTCATATGGGGGTGGTAGGGTGGTTGCAAGAGAGAGAGGAAAAGAAAGATGCATGATTGAGAAAATGACATTATTAATATAAATGCAATTTCTCTTCTCATTAATATCACTTTAAATCAGGAGATTTATAAAAAATTTATACAGTAATTATATAGACATTAGTACCTAACAAATTGTGACATAGTCACTCAATTTTCCAACTATTTCATGTAAAATTTTATTACTTAAATTATCAACTCATTTACTTCAAACTTTGCTTCAACCCCCTAAAAAGTAATTTTCCTTTATTTGGGGGAACCAAACTTTTTCCCATTTATACCATAATATGGCTTCAATGCAGGAGATAATTAAAATGGTTACAAGCTTGCTGAAAAATAACTACTAGTCAAAAGCTATTTTGATTGCTAAAGGTCAACCCAATGACTTTTATTATGTTCTAATTTCATCACATCAATTGCTTCAAATTTGGAAATAGTATTTAGAGATTTTTTTGGCCATTATAGAATTTAATTTATAACAAGTGAGCATCAATTTAAATTTAAAGGTAACTGACAGACATCTGGAGAGAAGAAGGCTGAGAAATAAAACTGGGAATTGTTAAGAAATTTTGGTAGATACATCTCTAGAAAAAACTAAATTAAGAATTTCACCCAATCTACCAATGAAATAAAAGTTATATTTATGGAAAGATCATGACCAGGGTAGAGCAGCCACACACAGGGTCACTTGTATTATATAACTGTGTTTTAAATTTTTGATAAAATTTAGTAGAAAATAATTTCATCCCTTATCTCATTTTGAATCTGTATGCTACCAGAACAAAAAATGAACTAGAAGAAACCATAGCAACTCAGGTACCAGAGTTTCATTCATCATTTAGAACAGGTGTTTCTCATTCATGGAGTCAACACACATTCCAAAAGTGTCAAAGAGAGTCTTTTCATGGTACTTTTTAAATGGGTTTCCAATAAGACAGAAATACTATTTAAATGGCAGGGGATGCCATATTGGCAAACACAGAAGAACAAGATGTTTCTGCCTTTGGCTTATGAACAGCCATACTTGCAGGTTTTTAGCTCTATCGTTACCATCCATTCAAGGAAGATATGTGTGACATAACAACCACTGTAAACCCAAACTTTTGGTGGCAGAGGGACCTTCCAGCTTAACTAGTCTGCCTCTTTATTTTTACCAGTGAAGACACTTAACACATGTCTTTCACAAAGTAGATGCTCTGCTGCTGCTGCTAAGTCGCTTCAGTCGTGTCCGACTCTGTGCGACCCCATAGACAGCAGCCCACCAGGCTCCCCCGTCCCTGGGATTCTCCAGGCAAGAACACTGGAGTGGGTTGCCATTTCCTTCTCCAATGCATGAAAGTGAAAAGTGAAAGGGAAGTCACTCAGTCATGTCCAACTCTTAGCGACCCCATGGTCTGCAGCCTACCAGGTTCCTCTGTCCATGGGATTTTCCAGGCAAGAGTACTGGAGTGGGGTGCCATTTAACGTTAAATTATGAGCTACCACAGATAACAATAGGCAGAGACAGAACAAACTCCATGCCTTCTGTGTCTTCTGATAACTTCACAGCCTCTGAAATGGCTTAGTTGACTCTAATCAGGTCAGCCTGAACTTAGATAACAATTAACCATAGAGAGAACATCAACAACAATCCATGGTCTGAAAACATTTCTGTCACACACATAAACAGAGCGAGGAAAAGATTTTTGAAACAATTTCTCAAGGGCAAAAGTGTGAGAGGAGATATTTATGACAAATGGAAATAGGAAAAAAAATAAGTGTATAGATTCAATTCCCTTTCTTGCTGGATAATTTATAGTAAGCTTTACTAAAGAATAGATTCCCTGTCTGAACCAAAAGCCGAGATCAATGTGAAAAAGTGTCTGGACGTGGACATAGTAGGTGAACAAGGATGTTGACTTGTGATTGTGATTAGATTGGTCACTTAAAGAAATCTCCAATAGTCCATCCACTGAGCCTTGGTATCTATTGATTATTTTATAGGAAGCAAAGGTATATAAAGAGAATTAATTGCATGTTTAAGGTCAATTTAAAAGAACAAATAAAAGCACTTGTGGAAGAGAGATACAGAAGAATAATTAAATCTGGGTTTTTGAAAACTGCGTTGCTGGTTGCCCTTCTTGTGAGGGCTATGCAATGAAAACATCAGTATTTCCAAATAAATGGCTGAGGAAAGTGGTAACTCTTGCATACCCTCTTGGACCACTCTATCCATTTTGGTAAACTTCTCATTACTGAATGATGCTTGTCAGAACATGAAATGAAAAAAACAAGAATCCCAGGCAGACTGAATTATAAAATCATGTTAAGCCAATCTTCCAAAAGAGGGCACACGTCCCTGGGAAATGTGTTCACATCCATACACACTGACACTCAGCACACATCCTCCACTCAGCTAGTCACACAAGGATCTGTAAAGAAAAACACAGGTAAACAATAGTCTCCACAAATTTAAGATAAATATCAAAGCTGACTGAATTATTTAGCACTTGCTAAGTTGCTCAGGAATCTAAGGCAAGAAGCCTGCTTTAAAATATGAAATTATTCTATTTCTGTGAGCAGAGATCAATGATAAGCTATTGTTTGTTTCCAATCTATTTTCAAAGCCCATTACAAAAATAAATCAGTGTGTTCTCCAACAGTTCTAAAAACAGTTTGAGTGATTGTTTTTCTTGTGTAATTATTATTTTTTTAAAGAAAAAGATTTCCATATTTAATCTTGCTTTGAGTTACATTCAGAAACAAATACAGTCCAGTTCTCCTCGGTGGAAATCATCAGTCTATTTGCTCATTCGCCTTTGACTATGGAAAAATCTTTTGAAATGAAATGCATTGGCAGTGCAAAAAAAGTCCATAAAAATAAACTAACGATTGAGTTAAGCATCCAGATGAGCTCTTCACCAGGTTATCTGCAAGCACAAGACTCTACTGTCATGTTTGGATATACTTTAAGTACCACATTCTTATTTTCATCAAAGAACAGGATGCTGAGTGAGGACATCTTTTCGGGCACACAGCAAGGCTCAGGAATTCCAGGAACGACCCCCACGGCTCTCACTATACTCTGGATGGTAGCATGATTGGATGGCTTCAAAGACTAGGAACGAAAAGGGAGAACACAGGTTAGGTAGAATGGCTTTTCCCCTCTCCAGCCCCCATTAAAAAAAAAAATATATATATATGATGGATTTGGTTCAACAAATTAATAAAGCCCTGGCATCATCACACATTCAGCCCAATCTCGAATATCACCATGACCAAAATGGTTGTCATCGACTAAGTATCTATTCAGACTGATTGGTAAAGAATTCGCCTGTGATGCAGGTGACCTGAGCTCGATCTCTAGGTCGGGAAGATCCCCTGGAGAAGGGAATGGCACACCACTCCAGTATTCTTGCCTGGAGAATTCCATGGACAGAGGAGCCTGGTGGGCTACAGTCCATGGGGTTGCAAAGAGTCAGACACGGCTGAGTGACTAACACTTCCACTTGTTTTCAGGTGCTGGGCATGTTCTGTGTAGTATTTCTAATCCTTACCACATAACCACCATTTCTTACATTTTATAGATAGAGAAATAGACTCCAAAAGCTTAAATGACACATTTAAACTCATACAGACATGGAGAGTGAGAACTTGAATCCGGTTTTCTAAGCAGGAATCATTTAATTAAAAATGACTTAGTCCTCAAACAGGGAATTAGTACACCCTAGGGTGTTTTCAGGGCTTCCTTGGTGGCTCAGACGGTAAAGCTTCTGCCTACAATGCAGGAGACCCGGGTTTGATCCCTGGGTCGGGAAGATCCCCTGAAGAAGGAAATGGCAACCAACTCCAGTACTCTTGCCTGGAAAATCCCATGGACCGAGGAGCCTGGTAGGCTACAGTCCATGGAGTCGCAAAGAGTCGGACACGACTGAGCGACTTCAGGTCAGGTCAGGGTGTTTTCAGACCAGTCAATCCTAAAGAAAATCAGTCCTGAATATTCATTGGAAGGACTGATGCTGAAGCTCCAATACTTTGGCCACCTGATGTGAAGAACTGATCTACTGGAAGAGACTCTGATGCTGGGAAGATTGAAGGCAGGGACGACAGAGGATGAGATAGTTGGATGGCATCACCAACTCAATGGACATGAGTTTGAGCAGGCTCTAGGAGTTGGTAATGGACAGGGAAGCCTGGCATGCTGCAGTCCATGGGGTCGCAAAGAGTTGGGCACAACTGGGTGACTGAATGAAGGGTGTTTTCGATAACAGTATTGCAAAAGGAACAATTTGATCCTGAGCTAGTCACAAAGAACACTTAACAAGCACCAACTTAATATAGATTTTTGCCATGGCTATAGTGACATTTATACTTTGTTTTGAAAATAACACAAACATGTCAAGTGCATGCTAAGTCAGTTCAGTCTTGTCCAGCTCTTTGCGACCCCATGGACTATAGCTTTCCAGGCTCCTCTGTCCAAAGGATTCTTCATGCAAGATCTTCCTCACCCAGGGATCAAACCCATCTCTCTTTATGTCTCCTGCATTGACATGCAGGTTCTTTACCACTAGCACCACTTGGGAGGTCCCCACTGTCAACAGGCATTGATTTATTTAATAGTTACCACCTGGATGAATGGACGGAGAAGGCAATGCAACCCACTCCAGTACTCTTGCCTGGAAAATCCCCATGGATGGAGGAGCCTGGGAGGCTGCAGTCCATAGAGTTGCTAAGAGTCGGACACGACTGAGCAACTTCCCTTGATGAATGGATGCTGATTAAGAGGACCACACTGTTGGCCACTGGGGGTCACTGTTGCTCCATGGGTACAGACATTAATGCTGTAGCATTTTAGTCTTCTAAACCTGGGGCATATCCTCTAGGAATAATTCAGGGGGCCTGAGATTATTTTATGGCTGTCAGAAGTTTGACCAAAGAAGTCTGAGTAAAATCTGTTCCCAAGCAATGCCAAGTGGGACCGTTACCATACATGGGAGACGTTTCGTTTTATCTAGAGAGCCCTATCCAGCTCGTCTCAGCATTGAAGAACGGTCACTTTTCCAAGCCCAGAATGTTTAGGTATTGCCAGTGTGGTAAGACCTTCTTCCTGAGCAATGCCACACTTTTCAACATCAGTTCTCCCCGATGTCTCTTTTAAGCAGATGAAATCCATTAGGAAGAATTTAGAAACAGGTCTTTGGTAACTTGCCAGAGATCACATGTCAATTCAGGAGTGGGATTTAAGCCAAAATGCTGGCTTTTTAATGTCAAGATTTTGAGCCACGTTTCAGAGGCACCTCAGCCCCCAGTGAACTGGTATTCTAACTTTATACACCTAAAACTCCCAGGATGGGAAACTGAAACATATTGAAAGGTTAAGAGTACACATAAGCCAAAGGAGAAGCAAATAAGTAGAAAGTTGGCACACTGTTAAAAAATAATAAGATTTTGGTGGGGGGGGGGTGCAGGAAAAGGGCAAATCTGATTTGTCTCATCTTTCTATTTTAGTGAAAAAAATTATCTATGCATTAGACTTCAACATGATTGCTAACAGCCACAAATTACCTTAAAGTTAGTATCGATGATGGCCAGCTCCTTTATCTACTCTTTTCCTGGAAGAGTAGTTAACCTACAATTAAGTAACTTTGCAAAGAAAGGTGTTTTCTTCCCTTAAGGATAAGAAGTCTCTGTTGTTCTATTCTGCATCTCCTGTGTCCTGTGGCATCAACACTATGCATGTAATTGACAAACTATAATTGTACTATAGCCATTGTACCAATGGCCACTGTTTGCTATTTCATTAGAATCAGGTGTTTTCTTAAGAAAACTTTTGCACCCATCCACTTTTCTCTATTGATTTATTTTTAAGTTCAGTCATCCAAACAGCATATGATAACACCCCAAAGGATTTTTTCAAAGCCATAGATTTTCTGACAATATTTTGTTACTGTTAATGTTTTACTGACTCCTATACAATTTAATTTTCATATATTTAAGTAGACAAGGAATTGATTCATAAATCCAGCTGTGCACTGCTTGTCCTCGGTGCTCGGAGCAGAGCAGGCTCTCCAGGCACTGGATAAATACTTGCCGAATAGATGAAATACTTATAAATAATAACATACCCTCCGTTGCACCTATTTCTGTGGAAATAATTCCCATCAACAAAAATAAAAGGTTCTGAGCTAATGACCCAGCACAGATATGGAAAATATTCATGGGTGTTCCCTAGGAAAATTCCTGTCCTTTTTAAAAGCTCTAACTCACAAATGAGCAGTTTCTGGTGGGCTCACTGGAATCCAGCAAGCCCTTGATTGTCGGCTGTGTGTTTTATCAACCTCTCCGTTTTCTAGGGAGTTGTCCCCTTTCTTTCTCACTGTGAAGTCCAGCTGCCATGACCAGGAATAATTAAGCCACACACAAAAGATCCACGTGGTCCTTTGCTCGTGGGGAACATTTGCCAGTCTATGATTGTCATTCGTTTTGGGGTTCCGATTGCGTTTCTCAGCTCTCTCTTCATAGCAGCTTAAGAAACCCAGTGATAACAAATGCAAACCTGTGTTTTTTTCCCCGGTGCACACTCAATTGCTCAGTCCTGTCCTACTCTTTGCAACCCCTTGGACTGTAGTCCAGCAGACTCCTCTGTCCATGTGATTTTCCAGGCAAAAATACTGGAGTGGGTTGCCATTTCCTCCTCCAGGGGATCCTCCTGACCGGAGGGATTGAACCTATGTCTCCTCTGTCTCTTGCATTAGCAAGCAGATTCTTTACCACTGAGCCACCTGGGAAGCCCTCTTCCTCCCCAGTCTCACTTTTTAATGTGGGTGAAACAGGACATCGGTATCTATCTAGGTTTTTTTTTTTTTTTTTTTCTTTTTTTGCTTAGATAACGCAATACATCAAGATTGAGGATTTTTAGAGTTCATCTTCATGATCAGAGATTGAAATTGGAAACCTCAGGACATTAATTGAGGCTGCATCATTTTGAACTCATTCCATGTGAATTTCTTGTTTAGAGAAGATGCTTGGTTCAAAGTGCTTAGCTTCTTTGCTCCATAATTCTTTGTCTTTGCTGTTCCCAACCTTTGTACCACGTCATGCAAAAATACCTTCACTCCT
The DNA here is from genome assembly GCF_023091745.1 of Budorcas taxicolor. Taxonomy (NCBI): domain Eukaryota; kingdom Metazoa; phylum Chordata; class Mammalia; order Artiodactyla; family Bovidae; genus Budorcas; species Budorcas taxicolor. The sequence continues at coordinate 95,801,657 of NC_068915.1, read as the reverse complement.
CCAATCCTTGATTGGTTCCCTTGGACCTCTTGTCAGCAACAATGGCTCAATCATTTTCATTTGAAATCTCTGTTTTCCATCTCTGCTTTGGTGGTGAGGGGAGGCCAAGGCCTAAGACTTGGCTACAGCTATATGGGTATTTTTCATCTCATGGCAAAATGCCAGGGGTCTCTCCCTGGGGGAACAGATTGGCTGTAAGGGCTAGAAATCAGAAAATTCCAAGCTGCCGCGTCTGTGAATGAAATCTGCTGTGCTCCAGTCCTCACCTGCCAAGCTGCGGGTGATGTCCTCGAGTTGAATTCGATTACAAGTGCATTAGCAGGGGAGAGAATGTCATCAGCTCTGAGCCTTCATTCCTGACTCAGGCCATGGGGCTTTGCTCCATGCTCTCCCAGTCCAACCCACATGGGTGTGATAGCCCAGAAACTATCTAATTGGAATCAGGGAAAGGGCAAAGCCTGGAATTTGGGAAAGGCAGAGCACAGCTGTTCTGAATTACAGACAGGTTGTCGACTTTTGCAGATGAAGAGCCCGGCTCTAGAGAGCAGGCTTTCACTAGGGAGGCCAGAAGGAAGGAGGGCCAGCCGAGGAGTCTAGCCTGGGAGAACTTTTCTCTGGGGCAGAATGTATACGTACAGCCTGAAAGGCTTTGGCGCCTCACTTATTCCACATGCATTTGTAGTGATCTGGTCAGAGGCTTTATTTTCCTCTGTGGTTCAAAAACTATATTTTTGTTTAAATAGTTGACTCTGGTTACCATGCTGGACACTGGGCTGATAACAGCAACAGTGATTAATTACACCTGATGTCACAGCTTCATACCGCTTCAAGCTTCCCATCATTTTGGTGACTGTACCACTTGAGAGACACAAAGCCTGGAAGGCTTACAGAGAATCAGTAGAAAGCTTCAAAAGTTAAGCAGGTCCACACAAGGTGATGAAAGACTGAGATGTCCACGTCACAGCCAGACTTCCACTCGAAACTTGGCAAAAGGAAATCTCCAGCTTGCAGAGAAGACTCCACCCTTATCCCTATTACATGACATCTCCCTGTAGTTTGGATGCCATTCCAAGGTTTGACAAACACTATCATGGGCTTCCCTGGTGGCTCAGATGGTAAAGATTCTGCCTGTAATGCGGGAGACCTGGGTTTGATCCCTGGGTTGCGAAGATCCCCTGGAGGAGGGCATGGCAACTCCAGTATTTTTGCCTGGAGAATCCCATGGACAGAGCAGCCTGGTGGGCTACAGTCCATGGGGTCACATAAAGAGTCAGATACGACTGAGTGATTAAGCACAGCATGTGTTCAGTTGCTATAATGGATGCTCTCTTGATTCTACCCACCAAAGAGCTTATGAACTACTGGGCTGAAGGGAGAATCCTATTTAAAGCCTTGTGACATTTAAAAAGGGATAAGAAACATTTACAAAACTTATCCTTGTCTTACACCTATTATTCTTTTTTAATATTTTATCTCATGTTATTTATTTGATCATGCTGCACAGCATGTGGGATCTTAGTTCCCCAAGGAGGAACTGAACTCACACCCCCTGCATTGGAAGCACAGAGTCTTAACCACTGGATCACCAGGGAAGTCCCACAATTTTTATTCTTTTGATCCCTACGCCTGTGTTTTTTTTTTTTTTTTCCCCAGTTCCCTACATTGGATTTTCTATTCTCCTCAGTCTCAGCCATGGCCATTAATAATGGCAAAAATTCACTGAGTGCCTACTCAGCACAAGGTGCTCGATGATCTCATTTCCCCATCGTTTTTATAATGCAGATACTGTGATATTTTTATTTACCCTAGTACCTGTTTCAAAGATGAGAACACTAACATATAGAAAGTTAGAGGAACTTCCCCACCTCAAAACCACAGCAGGTAAGAAGTGGAGCCAAGTTTTAAGCCAAAAGGATTCAATGACTCAAAGGATGGTTTGCAGACCAACAGCATCAGTAACATCTAGAGGCTTATTAGATATACCGAATCTTGGGCTTTGCCCTTGAAACCACTGGATCAAAATCTACAGATTAAGAAGATCCCCAGGCAGTTTGCAGGTACCTTAAGGTTAAGAAATCCAGCTATGATCAAGCATGTACCCTTTAATCATCCTGTTACACTAACATACTTCTTTCCTTAAATTTATCTCTTCTATTCTTAACTTATCCCTCATGCATTTTTAAATTATTATTCTTTAGATCACTGAGGACTATGGTGAGGATCTATGGAAACAACAGCAAGGTTTTGAACAGGAAAAACAAGCAGAGCCATTACAGATGGGAGAGGCAAATTGGGGCAGTTATGGAGACCAACCCAGGTCAGCTAACTGACTGAATATGTCCACGTGATCATAGCTTTCTGGGTCCTAAAATCTGGAATCAAGAGGAAAGAGGAAAACTTCCTCAGGCAATCTAGAAAAAAAAAAAAATCACAGTTTAGGAGAGAGAGAGGAATTATTTGCAAAACTCAGAGACCCACTTAAAATCAGTCCTCCCAGGTTTAGAGATATTTTGAATCCATTTCTGCCTCTCAGTGCCACAAAGCAATCCACACTGTAGAATAAAGATTCATTACTGCCTGTTATACTTGGCATTTTTGTTGGTGTGTTTTAAATGCTATCCCAGTTTGATCAAGTTTCTATTGATCAATAAAATGTCCTTGATAATCTTTAGACAAGATAAGGCTGTTTATATCATTATAAATGTCTACAATCCCTACTTTGTATTTGGGTTGACAAAACCTGGAATCCACAAGGTCTAGAAAATGTAGCAAGCTTGTTCTTCTGAGAGATCCTAACAGGAAAATGGGATTTCGATAAAGTTCTTGGCCCTGAGGCTGATCTGGCCTTGCTTAGTCGACCTTCTGCTTTATGTGTGTGTTACCCTTAGCATTCCAGTGATCATAGGCCTGTAACATGAACATGCTCCTTTAAAGACCCATAAACACAAGTTGGTTACTTTTCGAGACAAAGGGTTTTTCTCCATTAACATACAATAACAGAAGTTGACCCATGTCAAGTTTTGCAAAAAACTAAAACAAAGCAAAACTAAAAAAGCCACTCCTGTTTATCCTCTGAATTCTATTGCCAGGATCACTTTTCACTGTACAACAGACTCAAATTGTTATGGGCTAAGAATGGAAGTGCAGCAGAAAGCTTAACTGAAGGCCAGGGGGGCACCAATATGTTTTATTAATTCTAAATTCAGAGTACAGTCACTTGGACTTGCTATGTGAGACAGAGGTGGGGTTGGGGAGGCTTCTGAGAATATATTTGTCAGGATACTGAGTACTGATAAGCTAAAGGTTCAGTCCCTATCGATTTTAGAAGAGACATGGATTAGCTCTAAATAGTTAAAATGAGTCTTAGAAGTCAACAGAGTCATTGTGCCCTATTCTGACTGCAATTTTGATATTTATCAGGGAAGTAAATGAAATAAGCATCTGGTGGATTTCATGAGGCAAGTTTTCTTAGCCCAACCCTGATCCTAACCCTCGTGACGACAATTCATCTCACAAGAGACTATCAAAAATGTTCTGTATCAGGGCATCAATCCAATTAGTCCTTCCTTTTGCTCTCATGACATTCACTCATTCCCTAAATACCCCCTCAAAGGTCAGCCTCCTACCACTGGGGGCTTCCTTGTTGTGGACAGGCATAAATTCACATGTGATCATGTAGCTGAATACGCACCGTGTTTCGAAGCAGTGCAAAAATCATGTTTTACGCATACATTGTTTTCTCATATCCTCCTTCATACCAATATTGACTTCATATTACTTTAACAACCAGTAAAGAAAAACCAAACATAACCATGTTACCTATTACACTTTAGAATGCAATAAATAAAGGTCCAGATGGATTTTGTAAATGAAAACACACATTCAATTTGGGTCTTTCCAGACTATGGAAACGGGAAGGACAGGACAAAAAACAATGGCTACCTTTGGCATGGGGAACTGGCATGCTCCGGAGCAGTAATAGGCATCGAAGGACTTGGGGGAGATAATCCATTCGCTCCAGCCAATATCTGCGAAGTCCACTCTAAGGTACCGTCTGGCACAATTCCGGGGTTCAATCCATTGCTTTCTTCTTGCCTTCTTCAGGGTCTGTTCATCAAACTGGAGCGTCTGGCTCTTCTGTTGAGGCCCCTTCCTCTGTTTCTTTTTGCTCTTACTCTTGTCAGGGGGCTGAGTCTGAAGAGTCTTGTAAGGCTTCCTCTCCTCCCATACTCTATCCTCCTTGTACTGATATTCTGCCCCAGGAAGCTCATTGTTCTGCAGAGGCAGAAGGACCCCCGTAGAGCGCTTCCTCCTCCTCCGTTCCATAGGAAGGGCAGCCCTACTGTGGCTGTCCAGTTTGGGCACAGCTCCAGTGGGGAAATTCCGGTGTCCTTGTAAGCTTGACACCACACTCTCCGGCTCAGAAATGGCGGCATCATTGGCATACACCAAGATATAAGGCTCGGGACTGGGTGTCATCTTCTTTGGCAGCTGGTGTCCTTTGGTAGTAATGTTAAATCCTATGAGAAACTCCTCATTTTCCTTGGCTTTCCTCAAAAGTTGGGTGATGTCTTTTGACAGCCAGGACACAAAGTCTCCATGAGGTTTCCCTCCATCTACCGAAAGATGACCCAGGAGTTGACTTTGGTTTCCACTGGATTTGAGGATCCACGCAGAGAGGTCAATCTGAATGTGTTTCCTCTGGCTATGATGTGAGCATTCCTGGGACACAGGACAACTTAGGCTTATATTTATCAGCTCTCTGATATAGAAATACAGTGTGGCTGATAAAATGTTTTCTGACTTTGTTAGAGAAGTCAGGTTAAAAATATGCAGTTCCTTGTTTTCAAGCATTCCTAGGAAGGAAAAAAAAAAAAAAGGAAGTAAACAGGAGTAAACAGGACTCTCTACTTCACATCATATACAAAGATTAACTCAAAATGAATGAATGACCTATATATAAGCACTAAAATAATAAAATTCTTAGAAAAAAACATAGGAGTAAAATCTTCATGGTTTGGGATTTGACAGTCGGTTCTTACATATGACACTCAAAGTGGAAGTAAAAAAATAAGAGAAAAAATAGATAAATTGATAAAATAGATAGACTGGATAAAAGTCATCAAAATCTCAAATTATGTGCATCAAAAGATGTTATCAAGAAAGTTTGTACAACCTGCAGAATGGAGAAAATATTTTCAAATCATATATAATATATAATAAATCCTAGGATCCAGGATGGGCTTTCCTGATAGGTCAGCTGGTAAAGAATCTGCCTGTATGCAGGAGACCTGGGTTCAATCCCTGGGTGGGGAAGATCCCCTGGAGGAGGGCATGCAGCTCACTCCTGTATTCTTGCCTGGAGAATCCTTATGGACAGAGAGGCCTGGCGGGCTCCAGTCCATGGGGCTGCAGAGTTGGATGTGACTGAGTGACAAAGCACAGCATAGTACAGGATCCAGAATATAAAAATAACTCTAATACCTCAACAACAAATAGACAAACAAACCAATTAAAAAAATGACCAAAGGATTCAAACAGACATTTCTCCAAAGAAGACATACAAACAGCCAGCAAGCACAGGAAAAGATGCTCAATATCATTAGTCATCAGAAAAGTGTATATCAAAACCTCCATGAGGTACCATTTGACACACATTTGACATTTATAATAATAAACAACAAAATAGTAAGTGTTAGGATGTGGAGAAATTGGAACACTTTCACATTGCTGGTTGGAACGTAAAAGGGTTCAGCTGTTGTGGGAAACAGTTTGACAATTTCTCAAAAAGTTCAACTTAGAAATGGTATATGATCCCACAATATTCCAGGTAAAAACCCCAAAGAATTGAAAACAGGTATTCAAATAAGTACATGTACACACATGTTTATAACAGCACTACTCTCCACAATAGCCAAAAGGCAGAAAACAATCAATGTCCATCAATGGATTAATGGATAAATAAATGTGATATTATCTGCAAGGAAATCCAACCAGTCCATCCTAAAGGAAATCAGTCCAGAATATCCATCGGAAGGACTGATGTTGAAGCTGAAACTCCAATACCTTAGCCACCTGATGTGAAGAGCTGAGCCATTTAAAAAGCCCCTGATGCTGGGAAAGATTGAAGGCAGGAGGAGAAGGGAATGACAGAGGATGAGATGGTTGGATGGCCTCACTGACTCAATGGGCATGAATTTGAGTAAACTCCAGGAGTTGGTGATGGACAGGCAGGTCTGGGGTGCTGCAGTCCATGGGGTCGCAAAGAGTCAGACACGACTGAAAAACTGAACTGAACTGAACTGTGATATAGTCATACAATGGAATATTATTCAGCCATGAAGAGGAATAAGGGGTTGATACATCATACAGTGTTGATGAACCTTGAAAATATTAACCTTGTGCTAAATGAGAGATGTCAGACATGTTGTATGATTCAATTTATGTGAAATATCCCTAAAAGGTAAATCCACTGAGACAGAATGCAGACTGGTGTTTGCCAGGGGCTGAGGGGAGGGAGTAATGTGGAGAAAGTGCCTGATGGGTAGGGGGTCTTTCTTTGGGATAATAGAAATATTTTAGAACTAGATAAACTTGGTGATTGCCTAACATTGTGAAACTACCAAATGTTCCTGAGCTGTTTACTTAAAAATAGCTATGTTTAAATTATGTAATTTCCACTTCAGCTAAACAAAAGATAACAGGAGTGATTTTACAAACTGGATAAAGATGAAAGCAAGGATCAGCGATATTTACTAATATTCTCTTTTCTTTACTGAAATGCAAATCATAAACTTAGTGGTATGAGAGCTGAGAGCTCTGACCTTTCTTAATGAGACTACCAAAAACTATTCCTATAAATTTGGTACAGTGTCATAACAGTGTCTTATCTGAAGCAGTGTCTAGCCTCCTGGTTACAAGCATCAGTGGAAGTAAATTCACATTGATTCAAGTTCTGGCTCAGCCGCTTATTAACTATGTAACTGGAAAAGTTAGTGTTCTCATTCATTAAATGGAATGATAATCCTGTCATCAGAATTAAGGGCTTCCCAGGTGGCATGAGTGGTAAAGAACTTGCTTGCCAAAGCAGGAGTCATAAGAGATGTAGGTTCAATCCCTGGGTTGGGAAGATACCCTGGAAGAGGGCATGGCAACCCACTCCAATATCCTTGCCTGGAGAATTCTTTGGACAGAGAAGTCTGGTGGGCTATAGTCCATAGGGTTGCAAAAGAGTCACAAGCGACTGAATCAACTTAGCACGCACTCAATCAGAATTAAGTGAGATGTGTGTAAATCAAATCACAAAGGGTCCAGTAAGTGTTTCTTAAGTATAAGTTATTATTATTATTATAAGTGCTGATATGAACCATAAATTGGGGATTATACTTTCTATCTGCCTTACAAAATTAAGGGTGCAGGATGAGAGTGGGTAAGCAAGACCATATAGCTCTATCTTCAGATAATGTATCTGAAAAAAACTGAGCCACGCATTTGAAAGTGTTGTGAAGATAATGCGTTTGTGGAGCTTGTCTGTAGTTTATGGGATTAGGGGTTTCCCTGGTGGTCCGGTGGTTAAGAATCTACCTTGCAATGCAGGGGAGGTGGGTTCATTCCCTTGTCAGGGAACTAAGATCCCACATGCCCTGGAGCAACTAAGCCTGCTCTCTGTTAACTTCTGAGCAGCCTGTGCTCTGGAGCCCTAGCGCCGCAAGGCAAGATCCTACGTGATACAATGAAGATCCTTCGAGCTCAACTAAGACCTGATGCAGCCAAATACATAAATAAATTTTAATACAATAAAAAAACAAAGCTTATGATTTCACATGAATTTAAGAGGGGAATTGCTTCTCTAGAGCTTGATGAAATTATTGAAACCAGGCAACTGTATTTCCAATTTCTCAGATGCAGAAATGAGGAGTAACAGAATGGGTGACTGATTAGCAGGGGCAGAAACTGGTTCCTGCTCTTGAGATAGTCTCACGAGCTAATAGTAAGGCTGACGTTACACTCAAGAATCCCCAGTCCTGGGATGGGGCACCGGAGCTTGAACCCTCTTCCACACACTGGTTTCATATATAGATTTGTTCTGGAAACAAACACGCAATTTTGAAATTATGTTATTGATCAGAAACATATTTCAGTAAAAACAAAACATTTTAGCGAGATTGGAAACTTAAAATGAGTTCACTGAGTCCCCAAGTACAGGGGAAGTTCATTTGGGACACATATTTCACTCCTTTCTAACACTGTGTGAAGGAAAAGGGGGAAACTGCCATTTGTGAAGGTTTGTATAGTCCATGAAAAAGTTCAAAGTTGAAAGTGAAGTTGTTCAGTTGTGTCCAACTCTTTGGGACCCCACGGAGTGTAGCCTACGAGACTCCTCCGTCCATGGGATTTTCCAGGCAAGAATACTGGAGTGGGTTGCCATTTCTTTCTTCAGTGACACCAGGATAATATTTTATAGACTTTTATTAGAAAGCCACAGCATCAGCCTTGTTCAGATTCTAGCTCTGATTCATACCAGTTACCAGAGCCTATACTTTTACCCAAATGGAAATTAAAATGGAAGGAAACGTATGTGGCAATCAGATGGCTGCCAAAGGAACACAATGGAGTGCGGAAATGAACTCCGAGGGATGTGGGTGGTGGTATCTTACTGGGGAAACCAGTCCTGCTTCTTTCCCCTACATTTGGCTTCAAACTATTTCCTTCTTACAAACACTTTGCATCCTGCTGTTAACCAGTCTCCACTTTGGGTCTAACCTTTGATAAAATCTCATGAGTGTCTCATAATCTACCATGTACCTCTTCTGAAGGCTTTAATTTTAATTGATTGCCTTCCTTTGAAGTCAAAGCCTGATGGCCCAGGCTCAGCTCTACCACAGTGGCTCAGTAGGTAAAGAAACTGCCTGCCAAGGAAGGAGACAATGGTTTGATCCCTGGATCGGGAAGATCTCTTGGAAAAGGAAACGGCAACCCACTCCAGTATTTTTGCTTGAAAAATCCCATGGACAGAGGAGCCTGGTGGGTTACAGTTCATGGGGTCATAAGAGTCAGACACGACTTAGTGATTAATCCACTACCAGCACCACCATGCCCAATAGCTGTTCTCAGGCAAATTATCTAAACTCTTCAAGTCTTAGTTTACTTACCCATAAAATGAGCCCAATACTATCAGCAGAGTTGCTCTGAGAATTAATTGAGAGAATACAGGTAATGTACACAGCACATAGGACAAAATTCAATGAGTGTTAGCTAACTAGAACAGCAATGTCCAAGTAGGCACTTAAGTTTGAATTCAGATGTGCTGTAAGTATAAAACACAGTTTGAAGCCTTAGCACAAAAATGAGTATAAAATATCAAATGAATATTTTATATTGATTATGTGTTGAAATCATATCATTTGAAAACACTGGACTAAATATTGTGATTATTGTGATTTATACCAAGAAATATATATTTGGTCTTTATCTCTCTTTCAGGGCCAGAATTCCTAAAACCTTTGGAATTGTCTAAGTGATGAGAGCCATAAAGTGTCCTTTCTATGCTAATGGAGTGGTTTTGGAGGCCAAATAATTTTGGCTTCCCAGGTAACTCAGTGGTAAAGAATCTGCCTGCCAATGCAGGTGACAGGGATTCCTGCATTGGGAAGATCCCCTGGAGAAGGAAATGGCAACACACTTAGTATGAAATGCCATGAACAGAGGCTTGGTGGGCTGCAGTCCATGGGGTCCCAAAGAGTTGGATACAACTGAGCAACCTAGCACCCACAAAGAATGGGAACTGGTTGTCTGGGAACTTAACCCTGTGATTAGGGGTTTGGCATTTGCAGTCTCACTCTTAAGCCCAGATGTCTGGGTGGGGAAAGGAGCTGGAAATCAAATTAGTCACCAATGGCCAATGATTTAATCAGCCACGACTACATAATGAGGCCTCCATAGAAATTAAAAAAAACAAAAACAAAAACCTAAAACACAAGGTTTGGAGAGCTTGGGGGTTGGTGAATATGTGGAGACTGGGGAAAGTGATGCTCCTGGTGCCAGCAAGGAATCCCCAAGCCTTCCCCTACCTTGCCCTGAGCATCTTTTACCTGGCTGTTCCTGAGTTGTATCCTAAAGTAGGAATGTAATGAGTAACTGCGTTTCCTGAGTTATGTGAACCACTCCAGCAAATTAATCAAACCCAAGGAAGAGGTTGTGGGAACCTCCAATCTGTAGCCATAAGCACAGGTAGGTCATAAGCACAGGAAACAATCTGGGTTTGGGACTGGCATCTGAGGTGGAGGACGTCTTGTAGGACTATTCCCTGTCTCTACGGAATGTGGATGCTCTCTTTAGGTAGATAGTGTCAGAATTCGGTTGAATTCTCAGACACCCTGTTGGTGTTTGAGTATTGCTTGCTGGTGTGGGTGCAGAACATTTAAAATATAACATATTATTGAAACTAATCTCACCCTTTGCTTCTCACATTTTTAATGAGGCTACTAAAATTTTTAAATTGCATACGTGGCTCACATTTGTGGTTCAAAGTAACTTTCTCCTGGACAGTGGAATGACCACCATTTTTGTGGTCATGTGGTCCAAAAGGAAAGAAAAAAGGCATTTTTTTTTCCCCAAACGCAGGGAAGAATTAGGAATTTGCTAAACATGAACATGCAAACCAAAATGCAAGTTGGGCAAGAGATTATTTTCTTGGAAAGCAACACACCTTCCTTTATTAAGGACATATTTCTGTGCTTAGTCGCTCAGTCTTGTCCCATTCTTTGCGACCCCATGGACTGCAGCCTGGCAGGCTCCTCTGTCCATGGGAATTTCCAGGCAAGAACATTGGAGTGGGTTGCCATTTTCTTCTCCAGGGATCTCCCCAACCCAGAGATCAAACCGTCTCTCCTGCGTTGGCAGGCAGATTCTTTACCACTAAGGCATGCTGCTGCTGCTGCTGCTAAATCGCTTCAGTCATGTCCGACTCTGTGCGACCCCATAGATGGCAGCCCACCAGGCTCCCATCCCTGGGATTCTCCAGGCAAGAACACTGGAGTGGGTTGCAATTTCCTTCTCCAATGCATGAAAGTGAAAAGTGAAAGTGAAGTCGCTCAGTCGTTTCCAACTCTTCGAGACCCCATGGACTGCAGCCCACCAGGCTCCTCCATCCATGGGACTTTCCAGGCAAGAATACTGGAGTGGGTTGCCTTTGCCTTCTCCAGCTAAGGCACCGGGAAGCCGAAATCAACTATACTTCAGTGCAAAAGAAGAAAAGAATGAGTGTAAAAGGGATTGTTGGGGGGGCGATAAGAGGAGCACACTGTAGTTGTCAGTGGTGCTGGATATCTGCAAGCTTTTGCATAAGCAATATTTCCAATGTTTTAAATGGAGATTTATAAAAAAAATCCCAAATTAACCTAGTTATTCAAAGTACTTACAGATATCTCAGCTGCCTAAATTCAGAAAAGGAATAGACAGGGACTTCCCTGGTGATCCAATGGTTAAGAATTTGCCTTCCTTTAAAAAAAAAAAAAAAAAGAACACTCTGCCTTTCAATGCAGGAGATGTGGGTTCGATCCCTGGTAGGGGCACTACCACACGCTGCAGGGAAACTAAAGCTTCATACCGCTAGAGACCTCCTGTGCAATTACAGAAAGTCTGTGTGCCATAACGAAGACTCAGAACAGCCAGAAAAAAAATTTAAAAATATTAAAAAAATTTTTTTAAACAATAAAAAAATTTTTTTTTAAAGAAAAGGAATGACCAATTGACATTTAGCTCTTAACTAACAGCATTATATGACCCCTGGTACTCAAAGCCTTTGCCATTCCCACCCAGGTGAAGGAATACATTACCTCTGCCTGTCCTAGATTTCCCTCCTTCCCACCTTTTTAAAACAATAAATCTCCACCATTTCACAAACTATTCCTTGATTTCTTTAACCCATACTTAATTTTTGTCTTCCCTGAATTGAAAGCATTTCATTTCCATACAAGTCAATGCTCTCTTCCCCAAAACAAGTCAACAAATACTTTCCTGCAGGTTGAAATATATGCTAATAATATCTGCTCCATTATTCTCATGGTTTGTTTGATTTTATATTAATTTAACTGTTCAAAAAAGTATCTTTTCCTATACTTAAGAGCAGGAGTTTTTCAATAGTGTTCTCTCTCTTCTTCGTGCAAAGCATAGATTTGTCTGTGAAAAAGATGTCTATGTTGGCATATCAGTGAATGGAAAATGCTTTCCTGTTCACTTTTTCCATTCTTCTGAAATATTCTGCTATTCACCTATTTGGAATCAATGACTCCGAAAATGGAGGCATACTTTCTGATTAATAAGAGCAAAATATAATAATAATATTATTAAAACCAATGGCAAGTGTTATCATGTTACAGAACAATGGTTTATGTATTTTCAGGATGCACTTTGTAGTCTTCAGGTACTAGAGAACATTAACTGTGTACCACACAATTCAATCATATCTACAATTGCATGCTTATTCTGGGTGCTCTAACTTTAACTAGTTTATTAAAATAAAAGAAAGCAGCTAGGAAAGTAATCTAGATGTTGCTCTTAAAGTTATTTCTTACATATTTGAGTTACAGAATACCTGCTCTGGAGGAAAGAAAAAAACAAACGAACAAACAAGCCACGTTAACCAATGACTTAAGAATTGTTTACAAATACTTGAGGGGCCATAGAGAGATCAGGATTTTTCTTGTCAGTGTCAAAGATGAGAATTAGGTCTAAAGGTGATAGCTAAATGGAGGCAGAATCCAGGTCAAGGTAAATAATGACTGTCTAAGTGTGTAGCCTGATGGTGAGACGCTTCTATGGGGCCAGGCAGACAAAAGAGAGACGACCATAATTCAAGACTTACTGAAGGATCTCTCTATAGTAGTGAAGGTGTGAAAGGTGAACTAGATAACCTCTCAGATCCCCTGCAAGGAACTACAACAGGCTTTAATTTCAGCTCTTTCCAAGGTCCTGTTTTTAGATGTCAAAATATAACTACCAATAGGTGGTGCTGTTTTCTTACTGTTTGCTAAGTACTAGCATAAGCTTGCGGAGAAGGCAATGGCACCCCACTCCAGTACTCTTGCCTGGAAAATCCCATGGACGGAGGAGCCTGGTAGGCTGCAGTCCATGGGGTCGCTAAGAGTCGGGCATGACTGAGCGACTTCTCTTTCACTTTTCACTTTCATGCATTGGAGAAGGAAATGGCAACCCACTCCAGTATTCTTGCCTGGAGAATCCCAGAGACAGAGGAGCCTTGTGGGCTGCCGTCTATGGATGGGGTCACCGTCTATGGGGTCGCACAGAGTCGGACAAGACTGAAATGACTTAGCAGCAGCAGCAGCAGCAGCAGCATAAACTTGGCTTTTCCTTGCTGAACATACTTCTCCTATGGTCTGCTTAGTATGTGCCACCGGCATTATAATATTCTGAATTTTCTAGAGTCATCATACCTGTGAATTGGAAAGGGGCTTAGAAGTCAGGTGAGTTTTAGAACCAGCCATACTTTTTTTTTTGGACACCTGTTAGGACTTTGCCACTTCTCCCTGAAATGCCTTCATCCAGGCTAGTTCTCCTTAATGATCCAGATTCCATTTTTAAGGCAAAGCAGAGGCAAGCTTTTTACAACCCACTTCTTTCATTTAGACCCTGTCCCTATCGCTATTTTCATCATATTGTTATTCCTTCCTTAACCCTAAGTTCCTTAAAGCATAGTGTTAGTCGCTCGTCCTGTCCGACTCTTTGCGACCCTATGGACTGCAGCCCATTAGGCTCCTCTGTCCAACTCTTAAGTAGTGCTCAGTAAATACTTCTTCTATGAATAAACAGAGTTAGTCCAACGTATTCACTGTAGAGGGCTTCCCCTGAGGCTCAGCAGTAAAGAATCTGCCTGCAGTGTAGGAGATGCAGGAGACTCGGGTTCAATCCCTGGATCGAGAGATCTCCTGGAGGAGGGCATAGCAACCCACTTCAGTATTCTTGCCTGGAAAATCCCATGGACAGAGGAGCCTGGCGGGTTGGACATAACTGAAGCGACTTAGCATGCACGCATACACATTCATTGTAGAAATATGAAAATGAAGGACCATAAAAGTCAGCCAGCCAGTGAGCATTGATTTTGGAGAGGAACCCGGGTCTTCTATTACCTCTATAAAAAAAATGGGGGTGGGGTGGGGAGGGGTCTGGTTATCAGATAAAGGCAGAATATCTATTTGTTTTCATCTGAAAAGAAAGCACCTGCTCCTCAAGAACCCCAGGACTCTGCAAAGAAACAGACCTGGGACCAGCCGTACTATTGTGACAGTTCAGTTCCTTTCAGGGAGGAGTCAAGGCGGTGCCCGGGGAGTGGGAAGTGGGAGGTCACCTTTGTGCTGGCCCACACAGAACGTTTTCAAAGGGGAATAGAAGGTACAATGGAAAGCTTTCTATGTAAAGTCTGATTTTAAAACAAATAGACTAAATGAAATCTTGATGATTAGTTAAATCCCCAGGAAGCAGCGAAAACATTTTAGTCATACAGAAAATATGTAACTAAGAACAACTCATTTTTTTCCATCCCTTTCTCCAAACAAAGCACAGCTGCTAGAAATGCCGGGGTGCCTAGGACAGGGCCGTATATGCTCATAGTCACGGGCTGAATACTCTCTGCTGATTATGGCGCCAAGGCTACACTTCCTCTATGCCACCTTCAGTTTCCCGGCATCAAGAGATGGAGAGATTCTAAATAGAACACAGTTAGAATGTTGTTTTTCTTGCAGAGTTCCAGTCAAATGACTGAGTTTTATGGGATCTCAAAACAACCACCCTCTATGTCCAAAGTAAAACACGGCCAAAGATGATATAATGTATATTTTTCTAGAACAGGAAAATGTTCACTAATCAAGTTTATCTACTCTCAGCCTCCACCCAAGGGCATTCCTAGACTGTGAGCTCTCAGAGGGTAGACCCATGTCCAGATAAATCTTTGAACTCCTAGCACTTTGCGTGGTCTGGAGCATTGATATCCTGAAAAATATTTTAAAATATTTAACAATGAATGAGCCACTGTTCAAACTTAGCAGATTCTTGAGTGTTTCCTACTTCACAACAAAGTGAAAAAAAATTTAAGCTCCCAAAGCAAAAAGCCTTCTAGGCGATAAGTATCCTATGGAGTTTCATTTCATCAGGAGAAAAACATTACTAGAACAGTGTGTAAAGTAGAATGGCTTTGTTCCACATCTTCATGGTAAAATGTCTTAGGGGAAACTCTTAAACTGAAATTTCTTTCAATTATTTTTAAAGTATCTGTTGCCTGGCTGATAGCTTTTCTAATATCTTCTGTTACCTAGTCCCCTGAACACCTAATTCAGCTCAACTGAATTATTTCCCGAGCGCCTACTGTGTGGCCACCTATGCCAGGCCCTCAAAATATAAGCTTGAAATGAAATATGCTATTTGCCCTCCAGAAACTTGATCCCTGCCCCATCACCCATTTTCTAGCAAACCTATTAGGCCCCAAACTCTGCAGCTGCGAAAGAAGGGTTAGACGTCTTTATTAATTTACTTTTGAACTCCTCCCCAGGGTAAACCTGTCATAAAAACATTAATATACCATCCAAAGTGAAAGAAACTTACCCTTATATAAATTAACAAACCATTTGTCCAGGGAAAGACCCACTAAAACGGCCAGATGAGACCAGAACTCAGAGGTTAATCAATCCTGAATTTCAGACACCGGTTATAAGATCGTCTAAACTCCAGGGATGTTGAGTTTAGAGCAGTGTCTCGGGCGTCAGAATCACCCTACTGGCTTGTGAAAACCGAGGCTTCTGTGCCCACCCTCAGAGTGTGATTCAGATGGTTTGGGTGGACTGGAGGGTTTCTAACAAGTTCCCTGGGTGATGTTGATGCTGCTAACTCAGGGATCATACTTGGAGAAAAACTAACTTCAAGAAATCACTATAAAGAAGTGCACCTCTGCTCCATGCAGCCACCAAGGTCAGGACAGAAACAGTAATTTCTTGAATGGAAATTTGGCATAGATTGTATTACAAGAGGACTACGACCTCTTCATGCTTCCATTGCTATCCAGATATATCCTTTGCGCCACAAACAACTGCATGGTATTACTGTGTTAGATATGTGTTTAAGGTTTGTGGGGAGCGAGAGAAAGACTGTATCTCAAAGTATTAAGACTATCTCATTTACATGGGACTTCCAAATGCATTTTCGCATTCAATTTTTCAACTACATTTCACCATCTTTCTGTGAGACTAGCACCGTAGGTATGACTTAACCCATTTGATAGATGACGAAATTAGGCCTGGAAATATTAGATGACCTTATTAATTAGCAATGCAGCCAAGATTACCATTTAGATCTCTTAATGCTCTTAATCCTAGATTCTCTAGGAACCTCATCTCTTCTTGAAAACCATTTATCTTAACCCATACCTAAGTGCAGCAATTATACTCCATCCAGTCTTTAGATTAATTCCATGCAATTAAATTAAAATTTTCCTGGCCGAAAAAGCAAATAAGATCATGTTGGGCCTCAGTAGTTTTAACTTTAAATCAGAGGACTGGGCAGAGAATCTGTCATTACTAAAGCTATTGGATACAATTATTTTATAAAGGGAACATTAAACATTTACTCACTATAATATTTAAAGTCATATTTAATATTTACTCCCTCAGGAAAGTAAGAACATACTGAGGGAAATATAGTAGGATCAGTTTGTCCAAACACTTCATTCATAATGCCCAAGCAAAACCAAGGCATTGCATTACTGTGGTTCTACTGCCAAGAAACAATAGATCGTAAAGGAAGGCAGATCACTGAAGGATTCGATAAAACACATGGTCAATTGGCTTTATGACTTACATGTGGACGTTTTAGACAAATAAAGAGACTTCTATGCCTTTAATAATATCATCTCTGAAAATGTGTGTTACCAAGAGTGCTTTAGGTAACAATATTCTAGGACACAACCACTACTAACATATTACTAGATGGCTTTATGGATTTCTAAGAATATTCCATAGGTGAAGGCTCTTCGGTCACAATGCCATGGTTTACTATGGTCCAAAGTGGATATTACCTTGGTAAACTTGTGTCACTTGATTAATACTATGTCACTGTGTCCATTAAAAAACTCTATTTTCATGGGTTAGGAACATAATCATAAAAATTCACTCTGAATTGAAACTTGGCATAGGAAAGTTCAAGTAGAAACTATTTATGCAGCCAAACTTCTTTCCATCATACCACTGAAATAAAGTTATCAAGATACTGATTACTGTGCTGTGCTGTGCTAAATCGCTTCAGTCGTGTCTGAGAATTTGTGTGACCCCATGGACTATAGCCTGACAGGCTTCTGTGCCGGTGGGATTCTCCAGGTAAGAATACTGGAGTGGGCTGCCATGCCTTTCTCCAGGGCATCTTCCAGACCCAAGGACTGAACCTGCGGCTCTCATGTCTCCTGTTTGGCAGGTGGCTTCCCTGGTAGCTCAGACGGTAAAGCGTCTGCCTACAATGCGGGAGACCCAGTTCGATCCCTGGGTTGGGAAGATCCCCTGGAGAAGGAAATGGCAACCCACTCCAGTATTCTTGCCTGGAAAATCCCATGGACTGAGGAGTCTTGTGGGCTGCAGTCCATGGGGTTGCAAAGAGTCGGACACAACTGAGCGACTTCCCTTTCACTTTTCACTTTCATGCATTGGAGAAGGTAATGGCAACCCACTCCAGTGTTCTTGCCTGGAGAATCCCAGGGACTGGGGAGCCTGGTGGGCTGTCGTCTATGGGGTCACATAGAGTCGGACATGACTGAAGTGACTTAGCAGCAGCAGCCACGCCATCTGGGAAGCCTAGGATATACAAATTTAATGGATGTGAAAACATTCAAAATTTTAGGAGAAAAGTTCTGATGTTGGGGCAGAAAAATCCTGAATAGCATATACAAAATTGCTCAATAATTTTCATTAGGCTTCTTGATAGGTATGAGTTTTATTATATCTAATAAATACAACAAACAATGGGATTATATAAGGGTTTTGACAGGTATCTATAACCAAGGGATTGATGATGATAAAACATTAACAAAGTGATGAGTATGATCTCTAGTGAAGTTTTCAACAAATAAAGAAGGCTTTCTTTTAAAAGAATAACACCCGATTGATATAAAATAATAAATACTAATCCTATAGAAGAAAATAATGGAGAATTCATAAAAACAGGCAAAATAAAATTTAATTACAGAGGCTCTAAAATTACATTCAGAGAAATTTAAAACATGAAATCAGGAAGATGGTCCAGCTGGCCCTTGTTATTCTCAGAGAACTGGTTGCAGGACCCCTGCAGATACCAAAATCCACAGAGGTTTAAGTCCCTAAAATTAAATGGCACTGTATCTGCATATAATCTTCAACATGCTCCTGTATACTTTAAATCATCTCTAGAGTATTTATTATTCAGCAAAATCAAGTTCTGCTTTTGGGAAATTTCTGAAGTTTTTCCCTGTGAATATTTTCAATCTGTAGTTGGATTCCTGGTACCCAGGGATACGGAGGGCTAACTGTACAATGCCAACTGGACTCAAGTCCAAAAACTAACAGTGTAAGTAAATGTCCTGAGTAAACAAATGAGAAATTAGATAGTGTTCAGTCATAATATTCACTTGAATTTTGCGTATCTTCTTTCTTGAGAAATTAGGAAGAATCTGAACCAGTGTTTCCCCAGACAGATGTCTCAGAACCGCAATTCTCTAAAGTGCTCTCATGAGGAGAAAGTGATCCACTCTTAAGAGAGTACATGAGCATTTTAAAGGCCCTGAAAGGTCCCAAAGTAAACTGATAACTTTTCCCAAACTTACTTGATCATGGAATGCAATTTTATATAACATCTTTCAATAACTTTTAAATACCCTCTTTGACAAAATCTTCTCCTAGAAAATCAGATAAGATGATTAGAAATTTTGAGATGAGCTCAGTATGTTTGAAAACTTGTCTGGCAAATATATCATGATGTCCATTTCTTCTCCATTTAAATAAAGGGTTGGACTTGCTTTCTTTATAGCCTCTTTCAAACATGAAATTGTGTAATTCCAAAACATTTAAGATCAGTTCTGACATTCGCGTCTCTAGCTAATTTTTAGGAAAACCTGAACTGGGTCAATCAAA